>NC_034599.1:40090895-40093374 GCF_900095145.1 Mus pahari | reverse complement strand
CCTGGCTGTCCTGGAACTCACTTTGTAGACCAGGCTGGCCTCGAACTCAAAAATCCGCCTGCCTCTGCCTCCCGAGTGCTGGGATTAAAGGTGTGCACCACCACACCTGGCCAGTCAGTGCTCTTAACCACTGAGCCATCTCTCCAGCCCATGGAAAAGACCTTCTTTTGTATGCAGCCACAGTATAAATTACTCAACCAGTCGTGTGTTGGTGATCCTTTACCTTGGCTCTTATCTTTCTCTTTTAAAACAAGGCTAAGGGGCTGGAGAAATGGCTCAGCAGTTAAGAGCACTGACTGCTCTTCTAAAGGTCCTGAGTTCAAATCCAAATAATCACACGGTGGCTCACAACCATCCATAATGAGATCTGATGTCCTCTTCTGGTGTGTCTGAAGACAGCTACAGTGTACTTACACATAATAATAAATAAATCTTTAAAAAAATAAAAATAAGACCAGGCCGAAAAGATTGATATTGTTAAGACCTAGGTAAAATAGCAAGGCCAAGATACAATATTAAGGCCTAAGAAAAATGTTAAGGCCTAGTTAACTCTTTCCTGACTAGCCTGCCATTTTGTGCTGTTACTAATATTATAAGGAAACTTTCTCATGTGTTGTTTTGGCTGTTACGAGGAACCTTTCTCATGGTCAAGTTGGTTACATACTCTGTTGTGGTTTTGTGCCCTTGGGAACAAGTCACAATAGTAGTCAACAGAACTGCTTTGTGTGGTTAGCCACAAGAAGCCCGGAGCCAAACCAACCACCCGGCAGCACTTCCTGCGCCTTTATGGTATTTGTCTTCATAAGCTGCCCCTGGGATGGACCCCAACATAAAAGAGAAACCTATTTGGAATAAGGCTTCCATTTTGACTAGGGGTGGAGTAAAGTTTAAGTTCTCAAGACCTCCCTGGGAACCGATGTCCTACTTGGCAGAACAGACACGTTTGTGGGTAACTGACATTCTGGTTGACAAGTTAAGACATGAATGTTAGACAAGATAAGGTCCCTTCCACAGTTGAACATCCCAACCAATGGGAACGGAATAAAATGTACAACACAGACACGTCTAAGGAAATACCATATCCCTAAGTCTTGACTGGAGAAAGAACTTGGCTTGGCTGTCTGTGAATCTCGGACATAAGAAGCCCTAGGGGATAGGATCTTGAGTCAATGCCACAGTCAGCCCTAGAGTCTGCTTTGTGTCCCCGATGCATCAGTCTTAGGGTGTGGTGTTCCATAAACCATCCCTACTTGACTGAGATCAGTGTTTGAGTGGTTTGTTCAGCAATTCCCAGACACCACAAATATTGTGTGTCTTTAAAATTTGCATTGATCTGGACAAATGACTCAGCAGTTAAGAGCACCCCCATGTTGGCTTACAATAGTGTATAAGTTCAGTTCCAAGGATCCACCTCCTCTTCTGGCCTCATAAAGCATCGGGCATACATGTGATACACATACATGCTGGCAAACACCAAAGCCATAAAATAAAACATCAAGAATAAAGCCTGTATGATATATAATTAGCCTATGATAATATTTGCCAATTTTAAGTGATTTCACCTGTTCTCACTAGTTTTTAGTAAGTTTGCCCCCATCATGATTCAAGTTGAAAACATCTCCACCACTGTTCCAATGGCCCTTATGCTGACTCTCAACCCCAAGCAGCCACAAATCTCTGTCTCTTCAAGTTTTCTTTTTCTTTATTCTATATGAAACTGTATAATTTGAAGCAGCTGTACCTTTTAGCAAGTTTCCAGGGCTCAGCTATGTTGTGAGATTTTTATAAATCTTTAGCTTGTTTTTTCACCTTTTAAAGCAGGATCCTGCTATCTAGCTAGCCTTGAACTCCTAGTATATGTGTATTTTGTTTCTTGTTGCTGAAAAGCCATTTCATGGGTAGTCCACTGCTTGTCCATTCCCCAGTGAAAGGACACGTGATGGTTTCATTTCTCAGCTATTATAAGCACTGCTGCAATGAGCATTCTTTTGAAATGTTGTTTGTTTTTTATTTCGGTTTTTTCAAGACTCAGTTTCTGTGTAGCCCTGGCTGTCCTGGAACTCTCTCTGTACACCAAGCTAGCCCCAAACTCACAGAGATCCATCTGCCCCTGTATCCCAAGTGCTGGGATTAAAGGCTTATGCCACCACAGCCCAGCTTGCAAGGCTCTTTATGCAACTATAATTTAATTTCTCTAGAGTAAAGACCCAGGAATGAAGATCATATGGCAAATTCACTTTTAGCTCTTAAAGAAACTGCCAAACTCTTTTCTAAACTAACAGCATCATTTTATATCACTGACATGACAGCTTTTTGTTTTTATAAATCTTGAATCTTCAACAACATTTGTCACTACTTCAATATTGCCATGTGTATTAGTTAGGGTTTTACTGCTGTGAACAGACACCATGACCAAGGCAAGTCTTATAAAAACAACATTTAATTGGGGCTGGCTTACAGGTTCAGAGGTTCAGTTCAT
>NC_034599.1:40089002-40090219 GCF_900095145.1 Mus pahari | reverse complement strand
ACTCTGGCATCTTTAACATCTTTGAGTCTCCAAGGCAATTTCAATGTTACAGCTTCTAGTTTCAGTGTCCGGGATTCCACTTGATCTTTTAGACTCCTCCTAAGGGCTGGCATCACTTCTCCAGCTCTGCCCTCTGTAGCACTCTAAGCTCAGGTTGATCCACTCCACTACGGCTGCTGTTCTTGGTGATCATCCCATGGTACTGACATCTCCAATACACTGGGGTGTTCCATTCCAACTAGGCTTCACCAATAGCCTCTCATAGGTTCTCTTCAAGGTACCAAGTCTCATCCTTTGCATGACCCCTTCAGTCCTGGGCNATCAACTACAGCTGAGGCTATACCTTCTCCATGGGCCTTCCATGACCTCTCACAGTGCCAAGCCTCAGTTGTTCTTCANGACACCTTCATGTCTTCAAAACCAGTACCACCTGGGTGATTCTTACACATTACCAAGTCCAGCTGCAGCACAAGGTACAACCTTGGCTATCTCTGGAACACAGCTTCTTTGTGCTCCCAGACAACACTCCCCAGAAGATTTCACCTCAGTGATGCTGGTTTCTTCATAATCACAGCTAATTTCTTAGCTCCAGCTAACCAGCATCAATTGTCCCAGTAGTTCCTTCCATTCTTAACTCTAGAGCCAGAGTCACATGGCTGAAGCTGCTGAGTTCTGCCGCTTGTAGGAACTAGAACATGACCTGCTTGTACTATTACATTGTCACTGGCTTTCCATTTTCCAAATCCTTCACTGCCTAAGGTTGGCTACCCTGGGTCTTGCTTTGTAGATTGGCCTTGAACACAGAGATCAGCATGCCTGGCTCCTGGAATTAAAGGTGTGTACCACCATGCCTGGATCTAAATTTACCTGGGTAGGATCTTGCCCCAAGGTCCCACTCCCTTNATCTGTTATCTCCTAGAACACGGGATTTTGCTCCATTTCACTTCCTGGTACCCCTTTAATATTCAAATCATATTTTTTTTAAAGATTTATTTATTTATTATATGTAAGTACACTGTAGCTGTCTTCAGAAACTCTAGAAGAGGGTGTCAGATCTTGTTAAGGATGGTCGTGAGCCACCATGTGGTCGGGTGCTCTTACCTGCTGAGCCATCTCACCAGACCCCCAAATCATATATTTTACATTTTTCCTTTCTAGGCTTGCTGTGCTTGTTCAAACTTCTCTTTGTGATACTTAACCAGAGAACAAAGTCTCTG
>NC_034599.1:40062254-40086447 GCF_900095145.1 Mus pahari | reverse complement strand
TGGTTGTGAGCCACCATGTGGTTGCTGGAATTTGAACTCTGCACCTTTGGAAGAACAGTCAGTGCTCTTACCCGCTGAGCCATCTCACCAGCCCCCAACCTCACTTTCTTAGTGGTGACTTTTGAAATGCAAAAGTCTTTTTGATAAATTCCATTTTATAGGTTTTGTTGCATTTGGGAGGTTATATCTGAGACAAGATTGCCTTCTGTCTCATTATTTGTAGGTCATTCTTAAGGATTTGGTCTAGCTTTAACAATAAATGTCACTTTGAACATGTGTAAAGTATTAGTAACAAATAAGAATAAAAGATATAGTTGGAAAATATCTGAACCTGCAATTTTATTAAACTAAATCTCACTTCATAGAAGTTATATAGATATACACTACCAAGTACAGCAAAGAAGTGCCTATTACTCCCATGCATGTATGCTACCAATCTCTTGCTGAGGTTTTGAGCTGTGCCAATATAAATTTTTTAAAGGGGGTATCTCAAAATAGGTTAGGATTTTGGTTGGTTGGTTGGTTAGTTTGAAGTAACCCTAGGTAGGTTAGTTCAAACTCACTGGATAGCGGAGGATGACCTTGGATGCTCAAGTCTCCTGTCTCTATGCCCCATGATGTCCCATTCACTACCGTTTTAATTTTCATGTTCCTTATCAAAACTAAGAACCAAGGTTGGAAAGACCCAGATTCAATACCCAGCACCCACATGGCAGCTCACAACTGTCTGTAACTCCATATCCAGGGAACCCTCACACAGACAAAACACCAATCAATGCTCATAATTTTTTTTTTCAAAATTAAAAACTAAAACTTAACCAAACTTGTAGGCTGTATACTGTTAGCACTGTATAAATAAATCTAAGTCCAACCCAAAATAGCGCGCTGCCTGGCATCTAATACCTGCCCAAAACGTCTTATACATTGTCCTTGTTGGTAGCGTTACTGCTTCTAAGCCACAACGAGTGAAACGGCTCCAAAAAGCCATAGGACAGGAGGGAGCGTGAAAAGCAAAAAGTCACAGTCTGAGTGCAGAGCCCGACGCCACAATATTGTATCTGCCCTCAAGAGATGGATTTCCAAGGTCTAGCTTCGTATTCCACAAAACTTCAAAACACACAGTCATCGCCAACCTTGCCCCGCCCCGCCCCGCCCCGCTGCCTAGCCCAATCCCGAAGCCACTTCCGGCCCGCCCCCTGCCCGCCGCCAGCAAGCGTGCGTGTGCGCGTGCGCGTGCGCCTCCTGGGCGTTTTCTCGGTCATTCGTGAAGCCCGACAACGCCCTACTTCCGGCACGGGGTAAAGACCCAACAGGCTCGGCGCTCAGAGATGATGTCAGCTCCGGTTGCCTTGCTGAGTCGGAAGTGAGAACCTTTTGGTCGCTGTAGCTGTGAGGTGTCGTCGTCCCTGCCCTTCCAGGCTCTGGTAAGAGGCAAAGTATAAGAGGAGAGTGTTGAGGTCGCGACCCGGGTTTCCTCCTAAGCAATGGCCAGTCGAGCATCCCCTGCATGCTTGTTCTTCTCCAGTGCTTGCCTGACCTGGGTCCGTCTTGAACTTCGACCCTGTCTAATCTGGAAAACCCTTACGGTGCTCCAGCGTCCGGTGGCTCTGCACATTCCCTTCTTCTTTGCCAAGTCCCTGCTAGGAAAGACCCGAGTGTGGGCTGTGTCTGCCTTTTGACTTCTTTTATCTAGGACCTGCGCAGGGTGGGTGGGTCTCCCTGCTGCCTACGAATCTCTTACTGGACCCCAAAGGATAAAATACGAAGAGTGAACCACAGTGCCAGATGCCAAGGAGACACCATGAAGCTCGAGTCATAGCAATCAAACCAGTAGGGCGTGTGTAGCAAGAGGTTGACTTTTAAAGCGAGTGACGGCTTCCCAGCTGTAGCTCTTTGGATTCTGCTCGAGTTTTTTGTTGGGTCGAGAAGACATTTCTCAAATTGAGTGACCATAAGTCGGAAGTTTTGTCTTTAGTGTTGTTCCTTTTAGGATCCATTTTTGTCTCCTAGAGCAAGAATGGGTTAAGGCTCAATGTCATTGACTTTTTTTTATCCCAGAGACATAAAATGGGACCCAAGACGAAATACCAGGGTTTGTTGGAGGCGGTTTTGTTTGTTTTGTTCTGTTCTTTTTTTTTATTTTGGGGGCGTGTATGTGCTTCACTTGATGAGATCCTAGCTTGCAGATAAAGTATTACAAGGATTTTTGTTAAGACAATTTATGTAACACTGAAGGTATTTCCAGGTAGACATGTTACTTTGGGAATAATTTTACATTCCAAAATAGAGACTTTATGGAGTACGATTTAATACAGCTTAATTTGGCCTTGGGGGAGGGAGTTGCTGGGGTTATAAACCAAGCCCTGGTGCATACTAAGTGCTCTAGAATAGAGCTACGCCCAACCCCACCTTAGCCATAGAACTTGGCTTTAGTAATCTGTTTTTCAGTGTTACGGATAGTTCTACTTTAAAACTGGATTGGACATGATCTTAAAATATCTGTATGCTCACAGGAGCCAACAGTGGCCTTAAAGGATTAGCAGCACTCTATATAAGTAGAAGCTTGAATCAGGAGGGAATGAGAGAATGTTATGGGTCCAATGGTAAAACACTTCCTAGAGATGTAGACTTTTGCAGCAGGTATGTAAAGTGAAAATGAATCAAATCCAAAAGCTTTGGGGTGCTGGTAGTTGTGCCATCCCAAAAGCTGTCAGGAGAGTGGGTGTGTTTCTGTGTGGCAACTGAAAACAAAGGATTTGGGGGATATTATTATTATTATTATTATTATCATACTGTTTCTTTTTAAAAATATTTTTTTAGTTTTACTTATGTCTATATATGTTTCTGTATATGTGCATGCCATATGTGTGCAGATGCCCACAAAAGTAAAGTGTATTGGATCCCTAAGAGCTGTAGTTATAGAATTTGTAAGCTGCCCAACATGGGTGCTAGAAACTAAACTGTGGTCCTCTAAAAGAACAGAAAGTGCTCTTAACCACTGAGCCATTTCTCTTCCCCCCCCCCCTCTCTCTCTCTCTCTCCTATTAAATAATCTATTTATTTATGTATATGTACCTGGAAGAGTGTGTGAATGCCCACAGAGAGCAGAAGGAGGTGTCAGGTCCCTTGTAGTTGGAGTTGCAGGCATTTGCGAGCTGCCCTGTTTCAGGTACTGGGATCCAGACTCTGGTCCTCTGGTAGAGTCATTTCTTCAACCTCTTACTTATTTCTGAGTCAGGGTCTCACTGTGTAGCCCAGGCTGGCCTTGGCATCAAGATCCTCCTGTTTCTACTTCCCACAGGCAAGGATTACAGGTATGCACTACTCTACTCAAGCTGGGAAATTTAAAATAGGTAGAGTAAGTATTAAGCCAAACCAGATATCGAGGGTCCATTTCACCAGACCTTTCTTTTCTTTCTAGGTACTTTTATTTTCATGTGTAAGCTCAATGACTAAGTCTAACCTGGATCTCCACAGAGGTTCTCAACAGGTGATCTATCGGCCCTCATTTTTTTCCTGTAAGTTGTCACATGATTTAGCCTTGCTTCTAAAGAAGGAAATTCTCTATATCGATTTTAAGTAGATACGAGAACAATGACTTCAGTGGGGTAGGCAAAACCTTGTTTTGTTTGTAACTTTTTTTCTAGTCTTCTTTCTGTTGACATTATAAACCACTCTGACCAAAAGCAACTCAAAGGAGGAAAAGAATTATTTGTGCACTTGCAAGTCACAGCCCATCACTGAGGCAAGTCAGGGCAAGAATTCAAGCAAGACCTTGAAGCACAACCTAAGGAGGAATGCTGCTTGCTGCTGGCTGATGTTTAGCTTGCTTGCTTGCTTTTTTTTTTTTTTTTTTTAAGATTTATTTACTTATTTTATATATATGAGTACATTGTCACTGTCTTCAGACACCAGAAGAGGTTGTAAGCCACCTTGTGGTTGCTGAAAATTGAACTCAGGACCTCTGGAAGAGCAGTCGGTGCTCTTAACCACTGAACCATCTCTCCAGCCCCATTAGCTAGCCAGTCAAGACAATTCCCCCAAAGAAATGTCTGATCTGGGCCATCTCAATCCAGGCTTTCCCCTCAGATGGCTCTAGGCTGTGTCAAGTTGACAATTAAAGCTGACTAGGGCAGCATTTGAGGTAATAGCAGGCTTATTTTCATTCTCTGTTGTACACATGCATAGGTACTGAAGAGCCACAGTGTCTAGCCTGGGAGCTTGGCCTGCTGCTGCATCTCCCGATATAACAAGTCTGTACCTTGAAGTAGCTCTTGAGGAATGGTGAGGTTACATGCAGCTTAGAAGTAATCACTTAGAAGAGGGAGACTGTCCTTGAACATTTGCTTAAGTGTTGTGGTTTGGAGGATAGTTTCAGACACAGAAGAAAGAATAATCAGACATGAACTTGTACTCGAGGGTCCTAGAGGCTAGCACAGTTGGTCTGCCAGGAGTGCTCTGTAGAACTTTTAAAATTCCATTATAAGCAGGGAAAAGATGTAATAGAAAGTTAGCGTGTGTGTATAATGGAAGAGAGTAGAATTAAAAAGGAAATGATGCCATTTGTGGTCTAAACCCTCTCTCTTGATAGTTTGAGAATCTGTGACCTGTTCTGTGTTCCTGTCTTTCAGCTTTCTTTTTATATATGTGCTGCAGATCATTGTCTGCTATCTAATGAGCTGCATCATTCAGTTGTATTTTTTAAAATATAAAATAACTCAAGCCAGGCATTGCAATACATGCCTATAATCTTAGAACTTGGAGACTGAGGCAGAAGAATCACTGTACATTCAAGGATAGCCTGGGCTACACAGTGAGGCTTAACTTTTTTTTTTTTTTTTTAGGCCTGGAGATGACTTAGTGGGTGGGTAAGAGCTATTGATGCACAAACAGAACCCAAGTTCAAATCCTCGACACCCACATAAAGAGCTAGATGTGTCTGTCTACAAGTATACCTGTAACCCTACCACTGTGGGGAGTAGAGATAGGAGGATTGGTAGTGCTGGCTGGCTGTCATCTTGGCTCCAGGCTCAGTAAGCCCCTGTCTCAAGGGAGTAAGGAAAGGAACAGCGTGAGATCCCTAGCATCCTCCATCGGCCTCCATACTTCATGCATGTATGCCATGCACCTGTATCACACACATATACACCCTTCACACTGGCTCATGTAATTTCAAGCTATGTCTGTACACATGGGTGCCACACACTTACATCACTGTACACACATGTCCATGTATATAGACTTCACAGTGGCTCGTGTAGTTATGCAGTTTGCCAACATACATGTGTGCTACACACTTATGCGTGCACATCACACTGGCTCATGTGGTTATGGAATTTGCCTATATACATCTGTGCTACAAACTTTTATTGTTGACTTTTATATTCTGTTTTCCTCTCTGCTTGCTTAATTTGGGGGTAGGGATTTTGTAGATGGTGTAAAGGTGGCAACTCTGGGCGTATGCTTTGCTAACCTAGCAACTAAGAAGAAAAAGAGTTCCCTTCTCTGTAGAGTCAGCCCAAAGACATTGTTCACTGGTTCCCATAAGCCTTGATGGCGTTTTTGCCCACTCTTGATCCATCACTTTGTCCTCTCTGCCCCTCCTGGAGCTCATAGATGAGATCAACACATCTGGACATATGTCTTGACTGGGCTTGGTACTCAGAGAAAAACTAAGTGTGTCATATTGAGGGAGAAGGTGATGATATTCCGCAGCCAAAATGACAAAGGATGCACTATACTTCTGCCATCTTCTAGACCTCAGGATACTGTGGGGTGTCGAGAACAGCAGTAGCTTGCTGACAGTGAGACAGCTCAGGATAGCATCACATGTATCAGGAGTAAATTAAACTACCCTCTGGTTGCATAGGCAAAAGCCCTCTCAAGAACTGTTAATTCCAGCATAAAATATGACAATTTTTATTATATGCAATTAAATATACATAGCAAAAAAAGAAAGAAAAAGTCGCTGAGTCATCTTTCCAGCCCCAGGTCTGTAGTTTTCAACCTATAAGCAGAGTTAGGTAACTTCACATGAATGAAAGACCCACAAACCTAACAGCTAGTCGGATTCTGCGTGTCAAGCCAGGCATGGTGGTACATGTTTGTAATCCTAGCGTTAGGTAGAGGCAGAAGGATTATGAGTTCAAGGTCCTCCACACCTACAGAGTGAATTTGTGGCCCACCTACATAATATGAAAACCTGCCTTTTAGAAAAGAGAAGAGAAAGGAGGAAGAGGGGGGAGGAAGAGGAAGGAGGAGAAGGGGGGAAGAGAAGAAATCATCATCATCATCAGGGTTTCTGTGCAGCTAAGGAATGTCCAGCTTCAACCTAAGTTGTAGCAGGCTGAACAGGTGTCACTTCGTTCTCCCCATGTGAATGAAAATTAGTCTGCCAGCTTAAAAACTTATGGGAAATCCATAATTTTTGTCATGTAACAGTGCTACAGTAGTGCACTAGTCAAAGGTTTAGGCAATGGAAACATGGCAGCCAGTCAGTGCAGTCTGTCTCTTAAGCCTTGTGAGTTTTAGCTGTGTCCAGTTGGTAAGCTGGTAACTATCTTGCCAAATATGTCTTGAGTATGGGAACAGGAATTGGCATGTGTTACTCCAAAGTATGGTATTCAAGGATGGGAAAAGGAAGGATGGTGGGGATATTACAGTGATGGTGTTATCTGCCCTTCTGAGTCTAATTCCTGTCCTTTGCATAGCCACTCCCCTAGGCTGGATGGAGGATACCTTAAAGTGAAATGACAGACCAGGAGAATAACAACAACATCTCAAGTAACCCCTTTGCTGCTCTTTTTGGCTCCCTGGCTGATGCCAAGCAGTTTGCAGCAATCCAGAAAGAGCAGCTGAAGCAGCAGTCCGGTAAGTAGAGGAGCCAGTAGCAGCAGATGCCGCTCCTAGAACTGGGTCTGCCCAGATCTTCCAGAGGAAGGGTTCTTTAGGAAATGAACCACAATTAGAACTTTTCTAAGTTTGGTACTGAAGTTGATTTGCTTTTATTGTCTGCCTCTGTTGGTTTGATGTTAGCTGTGGTTCATTTTGTTTGGGGCCTTCCCCTCTGCTGTCCCCTCACTCACATAAAGAGAGACTGGCTATCAGGTGAGTCCACAGGGCTCATAGCCAGTTGTGATCCCAAAGCTGTCAAGTTGTTAGTCAAAGGGGGAAAGGGATCTGTTAGTAGCTTTTTAACATAGAAAACCAAGGTTCTGTGGTAAACAGGCTGCATGCAGCTGTAGAAACCAGAGATTTTTCTGACCAAAAAAAGAGTTGTTAATTTCAGCACTTTAAAAGACCTCTCAGGGGAAGTGTATCTTTGGTTCCACTGAGTGGCCCCCTTTACAGCTCACTACTGTTAGGACAGATTGCTGAGAACTGAATCCTTTGCTTTAACATAAAAAAAAAAGAAAGACAAAACTCAGAATAATCTCTCACTAGCCAGAAAAATGGCTTTCCTCGTGTGGAACTGAATTTAAAATCGAGTACAGCTCCTTTCTATTGATGTATTAGAATACATTTCTAAAACCATTGTCCCTGGAGATAGTCATAATCTTTTTTTTTAAAGATTTATTTTATTGTAAATGCATACATACTCTATCTACATGTATACCTGCATGCCAGAAGAGGGCACCAGATCCCATTACAGATGGTTGTGAGCTGTTATGTTATGGTTGCTGGGAATTGAACTCAAGACCTCTGCAAGAGCAGCTAGTGTTCCTGACCACTGAGCCATCTCTCCAGCCTGAGTCATGATCTTTCAAACAAGAAATGACCACCCCTTCCCAAAAAGTAGTGGTTTTTATTTTAATAAAAGGAGAAATAATTTATGTCTTTGCTCCATTTATTTACAAAGTATATAGTGCAGGGGTATTGCTCAGCTTTGGCCTTGCTTGATGATTGAGATTGAATAAACAGAAGGAAAGCAAGGCAGACAGGGAAGGAAGGTTATAGATAAAGAAAAGAAAGTAAGTGCAGGGCTTTTTAACTGGCTGTAAGCAGGCTCAAGAGACTGGAGCTGAGAGCATTGTTAGCAGCAGGCAGTGGGAATGAGGCAGGCACGCGCCCTTCTGTTACTGTTTGGTATCTCAGCACCTGAGTTTGTCTACACTGAGTTTCTCGTGTCACCAGGTACAACCTGTTTATCAACAGCAGTTAGTATTCTGCCAGAACCTTTGGCCTCCTATTCTGAGCTCAGGTCTGCTCAACTCACACATTGAAGCATCTCTTACTTCTAAGAGTCTGGTCCAGATTTTCAGAAAAACATTTTGCCAAGAAAGCAAAGCAGTTGTAGACCCATGTAGTTCCTAGTGACTAGCATTATACTTATAAGAGCATTCCTGCAAGTGCCCTCCTGAGAGGCAGTCTTTGAGGTGGTCTATAAAACACTAAAGGGATTCAGTTGGTAAGGAAAGAGGGGTGGGGGGAATGGAAGACAAATGTAATAACCAATTTAAATATCAAATGATGGAAGTTTCAGTCTTACTAGTCTATAGAAAAGTACCCATTAAGGCTACAGTTAGGGGCTGGCAAGATAGTTCAGTGGCTAAAGGCACCTGCTCCCAAGCCTGAGGTCCTGAGTTCAGTCCCTGGGACCCCCGTGGTGGAAAGAAAGAAAAGACTCCAACAAGTTGTCCTCTGACCTTGTGTGTGCTCAGTAGCAAGTATGCAACCACACATACACTCTCTAAATAAATGTAATTAAAAAAAATTAAACAATTAGCTTTTTGTTTGTTTAAAATGTCATTCTCATCTTTATTTTTGGTCATAAACATGTTTTAACAGCCCCAGTTTATGTGTATAACTATGACATCAAAAGCAATACGATCTTTCTAAAAACTACTCAATGGTCACTTCACCTTCAAATAATTATAAGTAGCAGGGTGGAGCAATCTGTTTCCATGTGTGCTAGAAGTAACGATCAAGATCAGGACACAAAACATTGTTCTACCCTATATACATGTCATACATGCACAACAATAATATGTAATTGTTTTTTAAGTGGAGGTTTGCCTACACTAGCATCAACAGTAGTACCAGACCCTAGAACTTAAAAAGCAAAATCTCTTCATATGCTCATGATGATGGAGTGTCCACCTAGGAGAATGCACATAGCAGGATTAGAGCAGTACTTGGAGTGTGTGACGAGGGCATTTTTCTCAGATTAAGTAGCTTGAACATTTGGGGCACTTTACAGTAACTAGCCCTTAGTGGCAGGCATCACCCAGTGCAACATTTCAAACAGAGAAGATGCTCAAAACATGCTGGCAGCTTACTCAGATTGGATGGTGTGCTTACTGAGTGAACCCATGTGTGAGAGTATGATTTCAGGATCCAGTTAAGGTATATGAACCAAGAATTTGACTTAAAGTAGTTCATGTAACTATACTTCCTTAAAGAAAGCTTGTAAGTGCCTGGTGGATGTCAGATTGCTGGTATAATGTTAAGAGTGACCAACAGCAATCTAGCACCCAAGGCTTCCAAAACGTAATGCTAAAATGCTTCCCCTAGAAGGGTTTCAGTAATCTGAAACATTCACACCCCAGTGGTCAAACTCTCCTCCCTAAAGTCTAAAGAAGTATGAGGCACTTTCATGCTCAGGAATTGTGTGAATGTTTAGCGCTCCTCAAATGAAGCAGTGAGTGCTACAGAGGTCCCATAATTTAACAAGTTAATCTTGAAGTCCCAAAAGAGAAGAGCAAGATTATTGTCAACTATATGAATAGAACTGTCTAACATTTACAGTCCTGGCTCACTTCTACCTGCTTTTGGATACATTATCGATCTCATCTTTTGTATCAAGAGGACATCCATGCTTCCAGACTCCCTTTGGCCCAGTGGCACCTATTGCCACATCAGTGACAGAATCAGGAGTCACCCATCTCAGGATCATGAGGAAGAGATAGCTGGGCACAGCCAGCAAAGCAAAACTGGCCTGTAACTGGACCACGGTGAGAGGTGAGCCGGTTCAGCCTCCTGTGCATCGGCAGCATCCACCACCCTCTCGTACCCCTCAGTTCTCTCAGCCATGGCCCTCCAGGTGAAAGCACCTTTACCGCATTGTGGATGGTTTCGGGAGCTGGTGATGTCCCCCACTTCACTTGGAAAATAGCTTTTTCTAGCCCTTCACACAAAGACTTTACTGAAGATTCACATAAACTAGAAAGGTTCTCTGGATGCTAACAACTTGTAGACCACAGCTGGTGGCTTCCAGAATCACCACGCAGAAGGCTTCAGACAGGAAGGGGTTAAGAAAAGTATGTCCTTGAATTAAGACATTTCTGATATCCTGTGTTCTAAAGCTTCCAAAAGCTACACCCTGTATCTTTCCCATACTTGTAAATATTATTCTTTGGCCCTTCTCCAACTAAACAAGTTAACTGGAGACATTTCTGGCAGAATTCAGGTGTCATACCACTGAGCAGTTCAATCACTTTTCTGTAAACGAGTCTGCTGATGACAGCAATAGTTATTACACTGCTGTGCGTCCTAAGAGGTTCTGGGGTGAAGTCAGTAGGATCTGTAGCGTTAGGAATGATGGACACTCTAGGACTTAGTGTTGCTTTTAGTGCAGTGTTTTCCTTACTAGTATAAGAAACACAAATGGTGTGCTTTATGTCACCAAGAGACACAGAAGCTTAGTTTGTAAGCATAGAGCTGATGTCAGCAAACCCGAAGAGGGAATAGTCTGTGAAGACTGTTTTGAGTCTTGGCATGGAAGTGACAGAGCATTATGGGGTATGGCAGAAAATGAACTGTGAGAATAGACAATTGTAATTCTCCCCCAAACACTTGGAGTTCTGTCACTTGTCATTCTGCAGTCAGCTTTCTCCTTAGTGAAGGGTAGTAATGCTCAAATGGTTCCCTTCACCTTTTTTTTTTTAACCTGCCTTGTGGCTAGGTAGGCCTCTCCTCCATGAGTGCCCTCCTTTCAGTGTAGAGTCCTCTATTCCCACACTGCCTCTGTAATCAGATCAAATTTTATTAACAAGAGGGGCATTTTCTCATACAGCTAGGTGGAGATAAAAGCAGTCTCTCTGAGAATAACTTACGTTAACTTTCAAAATACTTAAGCTCTTTTAAAATGTTTGAATTACATTCAGAGTGTGTGTGTGTGTGTGTGTGTGTGTGTGTGTGTGTGTGTGTGTGTGTGGTGTGTGTAAGTCAGAGCATAACTTGCCATGTTCAGTTCTCTCCTTCCACCATGTGGGTTCCAAGACTGAACTCCAGGCACCAAGCTTGGCAGCGAATACCTTTATCCGCTAAGTGATCTCATCCGCCCAGAAGATCTCAGGCTCTTTTAGCCAATAGTTCTACTTAATGAATTTCTCTTACAAAAATACTCAGCTAATTGAACAAAAACAATTAGATTACACTTAGTACTACATTACTTAAGATCATGAAACCCTCGAACAGCTTTCATGTTCATCTGATGAATGAACAGGGAGTTTAAGTGGCTATGTAAGTCATAATAAAGGCAAGAAATGCATGACAATGTAACTATTAAAAGGAGTAAGGCGGGTGGGCCTGCTAGTACAGGCCTTGAATCTCAGCTCCTCAGGAGGCTCAGGCAGGAGGATGAACACCCACATACTTAAGTTTCAGGCTGGCCTGGGCAATATGAGACACTTTCTGGAAAAAAAAAAAAAAAATAGGGCCGGAAATACTGTTCAGTTGGTGAAGTTCTTGCCTAGCTAGCACAAAACCACATAAACACTGGTGGCGTGTGCATCCCTTTGATTCTAGTAACTTGGTGGTAGAGACAAGGGTTAGAAGGATTAGATCAACCTTATGGGGAGTTGGACAAAAACAGGAGCCCCTGTTTCAAAAAACACAAAACACACAAAGATCTAATAAACAGAATTAAGAAGGTCTCTAATTACTTACAGGAAAAATTGTTGGTGTTGATAAGTTAAAACTAAAACTAGTTGCAAGGCTAAAGAGATGATCCTGTGGCTAAGAGCACTGGTCTTCCAGAGGTCCTGAATTCAATTCCCAGCACCCACATGGTGTCTTACAATGATCTATAACTGTAGTCCTGTAGGATCGATGCCCTCTTCAGTGTCCATACATGTAGATATAACACCCATAGACATAAAAGTAAATCAGTACATCTTTAAAGCTAGTTGAGGGATGGTAAGATATGTCAGTGGTAAAGACATGGCTTCCAGTCCTGATGACCTGAGTGCAGTTCTCTGCACTCACGGGGACGGAGAGAACGGACTCCCCTGAGCTGTTCTGTGATCTCCAAATGCATGTCATAGCATATAAACATCCATGCACATACAAAAATATAGGGGAAATATCTTAAAGTATGGTACTGATCTGTCATTAAAGAGATGGACAGGTAGCTCAGCATGCACATCCCCATACACAGAATGCACACGCATACATCATTTTAAAAATGCATCTTAAAAAAAAATACTCCTGAGAAGGTGTCTCAGCAGGTAAAGGTGCCTGAATTCAAGCCCCAAGACCCATATAGAAGGAAAAAGCTGGCTGCTACAGGCTGTCATCTGACCTCTACAAGCATACTAACATATACTGCCCCCACACAAAATAAATGTCAAAGAAGGAGGGGCAGCTGAGAAGAACAACAGGGTTTTTAATAAAAAGCAGTGGTGATGAATATGAGGACAGGAGCCTGGAACACTGTGGAATTAAGCAGTTATCTGTAGGGAACTGGTCCAGGGATCCCTTCCACAGGATATATCCCTGAGTGCCAAGTTACCAAAACAAACATGTTCTTTAGGGAAAGGCCATACAGTTAAAATAATTAGAGTCATTTGATCTACTTGGTAACTCTTGTTTTTTTCTCTTAAGATTTGGGGTTAGGTAATGATGCTAATTTTGGCAGGGAGGGGTACAATTATGGGTCAAAGTGATAAAGTTTACTGTATAGAAGGCAAGATTTACAACCAGAATTTCCAAATCCTAGAATGCCCTTGCCTGGCTTGAGTTGCTCACTAATGAGATGAATAATTTGTTTCACATCTACAATTGTCCTCCTTGTGATTACATTCATTCTAGGTAGTGTGTTTGGTTCTGAGGAAGGAGCAGTGTGTAACAGCTTACATGTTCCGGCAGATGAGCTCCCAGCAAGCCCAGATGACTCGGACAATAGTGTGTCAGAGAGCCTGGACGAGTTTGACTACTCAGTGTCCGAGATTAGCCGCTCCTTCCGGACACACCAAGAAATGTGTGAGCAACTCAACATCAATCACATGATCCAGAGGATCTTCCTCATTACTCTGGACAACAGTGAGTTGCAGACTTGCACCATTCAATATCTATTCTTCCCTCTTGGCTTAGGCTAGGGACTACTTTGGTTCTTAGGAAAAAAGAAAACAAAACAAAGCTGCTATGTCTAATGGTTAAACCCACTCCTGTATCCTCAAAACACAGGGTTTACCTTAGTGAGGTTTTAATTTCTTAAAAACAGTATTTCAATAGATGGAACTTCTGCTGCCATGTTGATGTCTTCTTCCTTAAGAGAGGAGGAGAAAGAGTAGCTGAACCCGGTTGTGTCTTGGATGGATGCTGAGAGGGTCAGAAGGGGATGGATGCTGAGAGGGTCAGAAGGGGATGGATGCTGAGAGGGTCAGAAGGGTCTTACCTCTGTGCCCTGTCTGTAATTCAGCTCTAAGCTTAATACTGGCGTCTGGAATTTTTTCCTAAATGTCATACTGAGAATCCACACAGTCTATGCTTTGTAACTACTTTGTGTATCAAGATCACTGTGGTTATTTCTGAATTCAAGAGACTTGCTATCAAGATCAGTTGTTGGAAGCTGAGCACAGCAGTATATGCCTTTAGTCTCCAGGACTGGGGAGGCGGAGGCAGAAGGGACCACTTGAGCCTAAGTGTCGAATACCAAGCTAGGCAACGTAGAAACAAAACCAGTGTCGTGAGAACAGGAGCATTGTCCATAACCTGTCAGATGGAAACTTTCACAGGTGATCCAAGCTTGAAAAGTGGGAATGGCATCCCCAGCCGTTGTGTGTACTTGGAAGAAATGGCAGTAGAGCTGGAAGATCAAGACTGGCTTGATATGAGCAATGTTGAGCAGGTACCTCCTGATAGTGTGCTCTCAGCAGAACAGCCATACTAAATCCTGGTCATTCTCCTGAGGAGACTTTGCTTGCCTCTGCCTCTCCATTGTCTGTGGCATTGCCTTTTGAACTCTTCCTGTCTACCCTGGCCACAAATCCAAATTCACTCATTGTTTAAGAGCCTGTTAAGATGTCATCGGAGTTGTCAGAAGAGTTGTCATTCCCTCCTCTGAGTTCCTTATCATGTACATTTTATTATGTGAACTGTCACTGTCTCTTGTGGCTTTTTAATGAACCTGTCTTATCATTCCTGTTAGAGTCTTTTTTTTTTTTTTAAGATTTATTTATTTATTTTATGTATGTGAGTACACTGTGAGGGCATCAGATCTCATTATGGATGGTTGTGAGCCACCATGTGGTTGCTGGGATTTGAACTCAGGACCTTCGGAAGAGCAGTCAGGACTCTTACCCACTAAGCCATCTCGCCAGCCCCCTGTTAGAGTCTTAAGTTCCTAAGACAAGGCCCATCTCTTTTTTACATACTTTCAAAAACCCAAAACTGGTCTGAGGAGATGGTGCACAAGTTAGGATGCCCATCACCCACTGAAGCTAATGGTGCTACATGGGACAACAATTTCTCAGTGCTAGTGGGGAGCGGGAGGAGAGAGCAGAGTGTCTCTGTGGACTTGCATGGATGGGAAATAGTGAGCTCCAGGGTTAATCAGAGTTCAGGGGCATGAGGCAGAGAGTGACAGAGCAGGACACTCCATGTCCTCTGGCCTCATTCCAGTCCTCACAAGATCAACTACAGAAGACAACATCTGTCAAGTACAAGTGTTTCCTAGTGTTTCAGAACCCACAATAATCAGACTGGGTGTTTAATTAAAAATAATAAAGGTTTTAAAGTATCAAGAGGAAAGACAAATCACTTGGCATTTCACTTTCACACTTCGTGTCTTTGCGTCCAGCAGGCACATGGCAGCGTAGATTTTACATGTAGGTTTCTCACCCATGCTTTACGCCATTCAGCACGGAACTGTTTGGTGCCTGCTCTGCTGTGACTTTCCCAGAGACTGAAGTCTTAATTACAGTAACTATGGATATAATTAGTTTCTAACATTCCTGAATAAGATTACCCCCACCCCATTTGAAACTACATTTGATTCTTGCCAAAACACGTATCAGACTTCTTATATCTTAGTGCTCTAGGATTTACCTTGTGATAGTTTAGCATTTTGTTTATTTTTCTTAATAGGCCATCTTTGCTCGGTTATTGCTTCAAGATCCAGGAAACCACTTAATCAGCATGACTTCCTCTACAACTTTAAATCTCTCTGCTGATCGTGATGCAGGAGAGAGGCACATCTTTTGTTATCTTTACTCCTGCTTCCAAAGAGCCAAGGAAGAGGTAAATGAGTAAGCCCCATGGAATTTTAAATTATCTTAAGCGATGTTAGCATGTGAGAGAGGGTTGACTCAGTGTCTTTCATGCTATAATGTGTATTTTATGGTATATCTGGCACTATTAGGTTGTCTTCGTCTCCTTTTTGTGGCTTGAGGTCCATCTCTCCAGCTAACTAATGTCTCCTGTTCTCTATACAAACTTCTCTAGAAATCACTATGCAGACAGACCCTGTCTAGAAAACCCAAAAGAAAAGAAACCAGTACTGTTTGGGATATGATGGTTTTCTATCCTGTTTACCGTACCTTGCTCCATGTTATAAAAGCTATATGCTTTTCTCTCTTCGTTGCAGATTACCAAAGTTCCAGAAAACCTACTCCCCTTTGCAGTGCAGTGCAGAAACCTCACTGTGTCCAACACTCGAACAGTTCTCCTCACCCCAGAGATCTATGTTGACCAAAACATCCATGAGCAACTGGTAGATTTGATGTTGGAAGCTATTCAGGGAGCCCGTGAGTATAGAAGCAAGGTCTTTGAATATCTGAATTTAGAGTACCAATTTAAAACTCCTCTAATGGCATTAGAGGGTCTCAGAGTCATTATGATTCTGACAGAAGTTAAGAAAGGAAGCTTACACCTTGATCTTCAAGCCTCAATACTAGCAGAATTCTCAAAGATACCATAGAGGGCCAGAGAGACGACCCAGCAATTAAAAGCACTTTTAGCTGCCCTTCCAGAGGACCCCAGTTCAGTTCTCATCATCCACATGGAAGCTCACAGCAGCATGTAACTTCAGTTCTAGGGGATCCACTGCACTCTTTTGGCCCCAAAGGCGCTGCCTGCACTTGGTACATACATGCAGGCAAAGCACCCATCCACATAAAATAAAAGTAAATAAATCTCAAAGAGCCATTGTTGGGAAGTGGGTATCTAGTTTGTTGGTCAGGCAGTAGTGGAACATTGCCTAGCATTGAACTGAACACGTCTTCAGTTCAATTGCTACATCACAGCAGAGACAGACAAACAGAAAGCAAAAGTGTAAACACATAAAAATTGTCACGGCCTCCTTTCTCATCTGTCTACTGTTAGATTTTGAAGATGTAACTGAATTTTTAGAAGAGGTCATTGAAGCCTTGCTGTTGGATGAAGAGGTTCGAACATTTCCTGAAGTCATGATTCCAGTGTTTGACATTTTACACAGCCGAATAAAAGATCTGGAACTCTGCCAGATCCTCCTATATGCATATCTGGACATTCTTCTTTATTTCACTAGGCAGAAGGATATGGCCAAGGTAGGTCTCAAAGCATGGTATTTTCCTGGTGCTGACATCTTAATAAGTTGATGCTTCCTGTCCCGAGGACACTAGAACATTGCCTATAGAAAGCCAAGTGTGGTATCACATGCATTTGGGAAGTGGCAGATCAGTGCTATCCTCAGCTACACAGTAAAGTTGAGGCCAACAGGCCTGGGCTGGTGGGCTGGTTCAGTGGGTAAAGGCCATGAAGTCTGAAGAGCTAAATTTAATATTTGATGTGATAGAAGGAGAGAACCAACCCCTACATACAAGTTGTCTTCTGACCTCCACACTACACTCATGGTGTACATACATACACACACACACACACACACACGTATTAAAGGAGTGAATAGATAAATAAATGTTTAAAAGTTTTCTGTAATTTGAGGCCAGCCTGGATTCTACAAACCTGGCCTTTAAAGGGGGTGGGGATTGTATAAGACTAAATTCTTTGAGACCCCTGAATCTTACCACCTTTCTGTCATCATACCATTGAGTAAGTAGAATCTGTCCTCCTGCAGGTTTTTTTAGAATACATTCAGCCCAAGGACCCCAGCAATGGGCAGATGTATCAGAAGACCTTGCTGGGAGCCATCCTGAATATCTCCTGCTTGTTAAAGACTCCGGGTGTGGTAGAGAACCATGGCTTCTTCCTGAATCCATCCCGTTCCAGTCCTCAAGAGATCAAAGTACAGGAGGCCAACATCCATCAGGTGGAACCGCCTCCCAGGGTGTCTGTCACAGCCCCTGCTTTGAGATGACCAAGGAACCATGTAGGGATAAGGCTGCTTCAACCTGTTTAGGAAAGCTAATTGGTCTGGTTGGCGTTTGTCATAAAAACATAACAAAATTGCCCCCTTATTGAGGGGGTGGGGTGGCATATGCTTGTAATCCTAGCACTTAAGAAATAAGATTCAGCGGGTCATCCTGAGCTACATAGCCAGAACTAGGCAAACCTACACTATAGGAGAAAGGGTCTCAAAAATAATGGAAGGGGTAGGGGAGGGAGTGGTGCACTTCTTTAATCCCAGCACTCGGGGCAGAGGCAGGCGGATCTTTGAGTTCTAGGACAGCCAGGGCTACACAGAGAAACCCTGTGTCAAAAAAAAGCGGGGGGTGGGGGGGAGGCAGCAAAGAAATCAGCCTTGACACACACCTATAATATAAGCAGACAGAGACAGGCAGGCTTAGTCTACATGGTGAGTTCCATGACATGAAGAAAAAACCTATCTCAAAAAAAGAAAAGAAAAATGTCACTGTCTTCAGGTCCTTCACTAAAAAAGGGGATAACAGTTGTGGGTATCACATCTGCCTGGTGTGACAGTGCTGCACACCCTTTCGGTCCTTGCCCTACTTGCTAAGACACTGTCAATCCTTATGACTAGAGCCATCTATCTTATAAATCTTCCCTTTCCTCCTCTTTATGCATAGACCTATTAACAGAATTTAGCAGTAGTCTGATGAAGAGGCATTAGATAACCAAACACGGTACACTTAAGTGTCCCGTTACTGTTAAGTCATCATGGTGCTGTCAAGCAGGTGTTAAGCAGACTACAACAGTGGCCAAACAAACTGGCCTTGGTGTGTGTGTGCTTCTTGTAAAGAAGGATTTACTGGGACCATCGAGATGGCTCAGTGAGTAAAGATCTTATCATCCAGTCTGATGCCTCGAGTCTGTTCCCCAGGGCCCACACAGTAGAGAATCTGCTCCCATACATGCTCATACATGCTTCCTAGCTTGGTACTCCCACATACAACTACACTGACACTGAATAAATGTAATACAGAAACTAAAAACACTTATTGACTACAACCATGCCTATCTGTTTCATTTATGGCTCAGTGTCATACTATAGTGGTAGAGGTGAGTAATGCTGTGACAACCATTTGAAAAACTGAGCCAAAGGATTTACACCTAACACTGTACCAAAAATCCCTACTGTGAAACCTATTAAATCTGTGCAGTTTGGCAGCTGACCAGAAAATGTCTCCTAAGTATCCAGTAATATGTATAATATCTATTACATATAAATAAATATATATCAGAATCAGGAAATAGGTACAAAGGAGAAAAGGGAAAGGTTAAGATTAGCGTTTATTTAAAAACCTGTATTTGCTGGGGCTTAGGAGTAAAAAAGAAAATACCAGGATTGTGAAATTGGAATGTTCTGTGGTTGTGTTTTCTGGCTAAACAGTTCATGGCTCAGTTCCATGAAAAGATCTACCAGATGCTGAAGAACTTGCTCCAGCTCTCTCCAGAAACCAAGCACTGTATCTTGTTCTGGCTTGGAAACTGTTTGCATGCAAATGCAGGCCGCACCAAGATCTGGGCCAATCAGATGCCTGAAATCTTCTTCCAAATGTATGCCTCGGATGCCTTCTTTCTGAATCTGGGTGCTGCCCTCCTGAAGCTGTGCCAGCCATTCTGCAAACCCAGATCCTCCCGGCTCCTCACCTTTAACCCCACGTACTGTGTCCTCAAGGACTTGAATGATGAAGAACGAAAAATTAAAAGTGTGCATATGAGAGGTAGGTGGGGAACTGGGTTCTTCAAAACAGTGAGTGTGTCTCACCTCTGAGGCATTTGCTCCCTTGGCCTTTGAGAAAGTGTCCCTTGTTCAAAACAGAAGAGAACAAGTTAAATAACGTGGAATTTTGAAAAACAGCACCTGTTACCTTTTAAATGTTAGGCCTTGGGGAGACCCTCCTTCTGGTTCTGGCAACCTTGGATATTCATTTCCTCATCTTTTATAAAATGCAGTCACATACAACTGCTATCCTTCTTGAACTCAGAGGTTCCAGAAGAGGGCAGACGGGTAGGTTAACGAAGTAGAAACAGCAGTATGGTTGAACAACCGGTTCTGCAGAAGCTGGAGTCTTCACGTCTCAACAGACAAGTCAGGGTTTACCAGGCAAGGAGCAGGCGTGGAGAGTGTGTCGGACATAGAGGCGGCAGCCTGTGGAAGCAGCAGCACTCACTCACTGACAGAGGCAGGTGGTCTTTGAGTTTGAGGCTATCTACAAAATAAATCTAAGGAAAGAATGTATTGAGGAATAGTGAGAAGTTCCATGTAGTTAGAGCAAGGTATGGGATTGGGTGGTAAAGAGTGGGGTGGGAGGAAGAAAGCTGGCACCATACTGGAGAAAACGTGAATATGGAGAAGTGAAAAGGAATGGGCCCTGATCTGTCACTCACAATGAATCTCTTGTTGGCTTTTGATTGATTTCCTTCTAGGTTTGGGGGCATTTTTTTTTTAGCCTCTTATAAATTAAAAAAAAAAAAAAAAAAAAGCCGGGTGTGGTGGCGCACGCCTTTAATCCTGGCACTCAGGAGGCAGAGGCAGGCAGATTTCTGAGTTCGAGGCCAGCCTGGTCTACAAAGTGAGTTCCAGGACAGCCAGGGCTATACAGAGAAACCCTGTCTTGAATGAATGAATGGATAGATAGATAGATAGATAGATAGATAGATAGATAGATAGATAGAAAGAACATCTGCACAAAAATAACTTAAAACACTGAAAAGCAAAGAATAAGTTGAAATGGCCAAGTGGTAGTAGCCCATGCCTTTAATCTCAGCCATCAAGACACAGAGGTAAGTGGATGTTTGTGAGTTTGAGGTCTGCCTGGTCAACAGAGCAAGTTCCTTGAAAACCAGAGCTACACAGAGACCCAGTCCCGAATGAATGAATGAATGAATGAATGAATGAGAGAGAGAGAAGGAAAATGGCCCATTCCCTATCACTTGGAAAGTATACAGTATTATCACTCATTTTAGGATTTTTGCTAATTTCATTGGTTTAGCCAAAGAGATTTAGCTGTTTCTGTAGTTATCAGGAGGCCAGAAAGTGCTTTTAGACAAGGAAGTAGTTGGAGATGTGTTACAAGGAAGATATCATTGTAGCAATATGGAGGCTGAGGGAGAGTGAAGCCCAAGATCGATGTCTGTGGAGAGCCGTCCATCACCATTCCTTTTGCTTCTTCGAGGTTTGGACAAGGAGACCTGTCTGATCCCAGCTGTGCAGGAGCCAACGTTCCCCCAGAGCTACAACCTTGTGACGGAGAACCTGGCCCTGACAGAGTATACCTTGTACCTGGGATTTCACAGGTAACTCCTTTGATGTCTTGGAAAAGAACTGTGGGTCCTGTTAGTTGTGTTGGCAGTGAGTCTAAAGAGCCCTGTTAGGATGGCACAGAAAAGTCACATGCACTGGTTTAAATTGACCTGAGTCCACTTTGTACAGATTACTTACAGGGTGGTTTTTTTTTAATCTCTCTTTAAAATTAACATTGTGCTAATATTTTCTCCACATTTTGCCAACTTTTCAATCCCTGCCTTTTTGTTATTATCTAGGAAAATCTAATTACTGTCATTTTACATTTCACTCCTTTACCATTGAGTTCTTATTACTTCTGATGCCCAAAGACAAGAGACAAAACTTTTGCAAGTTGAGAGAATGGTGTAAGGGATTCCAGATAGACAATCCGAGCACATAAGAGCTGCAGACCTGAGAGGACTGCTTCTAAAGACTGGAAGGCTGAGAGCTTGTGTAGATGTTCCAAAAGTGTCCATTTCTAGCAAACCAGCCATATGTCAACAGTTTTCCCCTTTGTTGAGCAGAGAATGATTTCCAGGATAAGAAAAATACGTCAACTCATATGTCTCATCTGTAGAAAGAGTATTACGGATGCTGGGGTTTTTTTAATTGGTGGAGGGAGGATCTTTCACTGAACCTGGAGCTCACTGATTGAGCAAGACTCCAGGATCCTCCTGTTTCTGTGTCCTGGCATTAGCACCACAGGGCACACCAGCACACTGGTGTTTACATGGCATTTGGACCGCAGGGCACACCAGCACACTGGTGTTTACATGGCATTAGGACCGCAGGGCACACCAGCACACTTGTATTTACATGGGTGCTGGGGATCTAAACGCAGGTCCCCTTGTTCGCATGTGCAAGCAGTTTATCAATTGAGCCATCACCCCAGACCCAGGAATACTGATAGTTTTGTTTGTTTGTTTGTTTGTTTGTTTGTTCAAGACAGGGTTTCTCTGTAGCTTTGTCTATCCTGGAACTCACTCTGTAGACCAGACTGCCTCTGCCTCTTGAGTGCTGAGATTAATGGTGTGTATCACATGCCTGGCCTAGAATACTGATTTTTTTAAAAGCATTTTCAGGATACTTAAATTAATGTAGGTTTTGTTTTGTTTTTTTTAACTCCTCCAGCAGAAAATTCATAGGGAGGGGGATGAAAATGTCTTTATTAGACAGTGTTTCTGCCCTGTTGTTGACATTTTAAATGTCACAGAAGTTCAACATGTGCTGGATCTGCTCAACAATCTAAATTCAGACCTAGAAATGCCTGGCATCTAGTTTCCTACAGTCATTCTAGTAGCTGTCCGCAAGATCCAAGGGAGTGATTTAGGATTGTACATGTAGAACCAGTTATCAGTAGCTTTTAGTTCTAGGTCTTCTTTTCAATATTAGAGTGAAATTTTGTGAAGAATAATTATCATATTCTTCAGAGGGCTGGAAGCTGCTCTTAGGTTGTGTGCCTGATGGTGGCTGCTTTAGGTGTGGTTGTCAGAATCAAGCCTTTTTCACCTGCTTAGTTTTCTCACTGTGCAAAGATTATCCTCTGACCCCACCAGTGTACTCTAAAGCTTGTACTGGGCTGCTCATACTCTGCCTCATTAAAATGCCTGTTTTCCATAATAACCACGCACTCTGCGCCCTGCTCCTGTGAGAGGCCACTAACTCTCCATAATTAGCTTCAGATTTGTTGTGCACATGGTAACCTTTTCTGAGAACAGTGCACCTTGCTTCTGGCCAGCTGGTAACTTTTGTGAGTGCCTTCTGTGTCATTGACCCTGCAGCTTTCTACAAATGTAGAACACTAGAAAAAACAAACAAGGATTTGCTTTTCAGTGTGGTCTATACTACACTGCCCCCACATGGGCCTCCCTGACCTAGTCTCTTCTGCTTTCTTGGGGGCAGGTTGCATGATCAGATGGTAAAAATCAACCAAAATCTGCATCGGCTGCAGGTTGCCTGGCGGGATGCTCAGCAGAGTTCTAGCCCTGCTGCTGACAATCTCCGTGAGCAGTTCGAACGCCTGATGACCATCTATCTCTCTACCAAGACTGCTATGACTGAACCCCAGATGCTGCAAAACTGCCTGAATTTGCAGGTGTCCATGGCTGTTCTGCTGGTTCAGCTGGCCATAGGCAATGAGGGCTCACAGCCAATAGAGCTAAGTTTTCCTTTGCCAGATGGCTACAGCTCTTTGGCTTATGTACCAGGTAAGCAGCCTGTCCCTTGGGACCATCCTATTACTAGCCACCTAAGTTTAACTGGGTCACCTTGGAAGCTTAATCCTCAAGATAGCCTTCCTTAGTTAGCATTTCATTGTTTTTACAGAAGCTACTCAAACTTACAAGAATCTCCTGGCCAAATCATGGGGCCCCAGTAGTTGCTTCTCCAGCTTTGTGTCCCTGATACTGGGACTGTCAGGAAACAGCCTGCCAGAGATGAACTGCAGTCAGGGTTTTCACAGCTCTTAGTGTCTGTCGTTAATATTGTTTGACTTTCAAAGATTCAACTGCCTGTCTAACTCTCCCTGAGGCTTTTGGGTTTTTTGTTTGTTTATTTGTTTTGTTTTCAGGAAAAAAAATCCCCTCATACTAACACAGAAGGGAAATTGTGTGTGTATGTATGTCAGTGAGGAGTCAGTAGATGTTGTTCACTAATCAGATTAAATGTTCTTGAACACTGTGCTGGTCTCATATTGCTATGTAACAAGTTATTCTCCAAACATAGCAGCTTAAAACAGCAAACACTACCTCACACAGTCCTCTGCATCAGAAATCCTGTAGCACTTGGCTATGTGATTCTATCTCAGAGCACTAATGAGGTTATGGTCAAGCTGTCAGAGCCGTAAGACTCTGAGGACTCAACGAGGGCTGGAGGATCTACTTGCAAGCCCAGTCGACTAGTTGTCAACAGGCCTCAGCTGCTTGCCAATAGCCTAACACATCTCTTAGTGCCTGCCACTCACGATGTGGCAGCACAGGTGACCAAAATGAAAACTGCAAACTCTCTCAGCTAATCTTGAAATGTCTCTACTGCATACACCGGGGTATGTCCCCATCTAGATTGATGGCAATATCCTCTACTGCATACACCCGGGTATGTCCCCGTCTAGAGTGATGATGATGTCCTCCGCTGCATACAGCAGGGGACTTCCTAGTTTAGAGTTATGCAGAAAGAGACTTTGCAAAGATCTGAGTGCCAAAAGGGAGAGCAGTTAGAGGACTGCCCTGGAGCTCCTTACTGCAGTCACCTAGTGTAACTAGCCACACCTAAAGGGCGGCTTAAACTGTGGCCAACCTATGCGGGCACACAGTGCTAGTGTAAACAGTTCTTTTTTTTTTTTTTTTT
>NC_034599.1:40056101-40062164 GCF_900095145.1 Mus pahari | reverse complement strand
GATGGTTGTGAGCCACCATGTGGTTGCTGGGATTTGAACTCGGGACCTTCGGAAGAGCAGTTGGGTGCTCTTACCCACTGAGCCATCTCACCAGCCCCCGTGTAAAGAGTTCTTGTGTCACTGCTGTTCATGCACTTCCTCAGATAATAACAAAGCTTGATACACATGTAAGAGATCCTACTGACTCATCACCTTCCCTGCTACATAGTAAAAGTTACTTTTTTTAACTTTTGTTAATTTATGTGAAGGAGGTACTGGGGTGTCGTTTGAGACCGATGAACAGATGTCTGGCTAATTCCAGTGAATCTTCCAGAATTGTTTGCAGATAACCTGGGTGATTTCCTCATTTTCCTCCGGCGCTTTGCTGAGGACATCTTGGAGACGTCAGCAGACTCCCTGGAGCATGTCCTTCATTTTATCACCATTTTCACTGGAAGCATAGAAAGGTGATGTGCGGGACGCTTGCCCCAGTCACTGGCTAGAGCCACAAACATTCTGCCTGCTGTGGTGAGGTTTAATAAGCAGAGGACTTTGCTCACAGAATTTGAACCTGCATATAAGGTACCTAATAGGATTCCATTGCTGGTCCCTGGTTAAAATAGTTAACCAGAATACCAGAAGCTGGACCAGTGGCTGACAGATGCTGAACTTTTACTAATTTTGTCAACCAAAGCTTGTTCCTGCAGCCGGAGTTGGGTAAGCAGTAAACCTGGGTTTATGTTACTTCTAGCCTGGTGGTTTGACTATGTTTATGATGTACTATGGTTTTTAGATTTGCTTGGGGTGGGGGAGTGGAGGGTGTTATGTGTGGGGGCTAAAGGAAACAATTTTTATGCACAAAAGGGCACATTTGCTGCAAAATGAAAGTCCACAATTCTGCCATACATATCAATGAGAAATATATAGAAGCCAACCCTTCACTGAGCTGAGCAGACCTAAGGGGAAGTTGGCCACAAGCCAACAGGCATTGATTAGACTCATACAGGGATCATGGAGCTATCAGATAATTATAACCTAATTATTTGTACTCAGAAAGTGTGGGAAGGCAAGTTTATTCAAAATGAACCTGTCAGAGAAGAGTACATAGTAACTAGTGCCTTGTTATAGAGAAAATTGAATGTCCTAAGCATTCCATGGAGACTAAAGCACTCCCTCATACATGGTTAGCTGTCCTCAAGAGTTAAGTGGGCAGGCATAGTAGTGTACATCTATAATCCCAGCACTCAGGAGGCAGAGACAGGAAGAATGCTGCAGCTTCAAAGCCAGCCTGGTCTGCATAGGGAGTTCCAGCAGAGCCAGGGCTGTGTGATAAAACCATCTCAAAACATGTTACATGGTAGCTCCTGCACCAGAGTACTGACTTCTCTATATTTAATAGTGTGACTATTCTATATTTAATAGTGATATAAAACATACTAGCTCCTCTTGTAAAATAGAATCACATCAGGGAGTTATGTCTTCCTGCTCATCGTGCTTTCTGCCCTCTGCAGAATGAAGAATCCTCACCTGAGGGCCAAACTAGCAGAGGTATTAGAAGCAGTGATGCCTCACCTAGACCAGACCCCAAGCCCCTTGGTGTCTAGTGTGTTCCACCGGAAGCGTGTGTTCTGCAACTTTCCATACGCTCCCCAACTTGCAGAAGCTTTGATCAAGGTTTTTGTGGACATCGAATTTACAGGTAAAAGAGTCAGGCAGCCAGCTCTAGAGCTGAGAACTAAGAGTTTCACAGCTTGATCCCTGTGTAATGTCACAGAAATGTCAAACAGCATTACCTGAATACTCACTGTGTGCCAGGCTTAATGGTGGGTGCTTTATTTTGACTATGTCACTAACTTGTCTATCTGAAAAGTTTATCTATATTGTTCTCATTTTATATGTAAGAATATAGATGCTAAAAATGTTTTGTTTGTACATATTATACACCTAAAAGTGCTAAAACCAGCTCTGTCTCACAAAATACAAACAACAACTAGAACAAAAAACATCCCACCTGCATACATTCTCAAAAGGCAAGCATGAGGACATGAGATGGAGCCTTAAAGTCCAGGTTTTAAAAAGCCAGGTGCAGCAACGTCTACCCCTACTTCAGTTCTAGGGAGGCAGAGAGAGACAGCGATACCACATACCTGTGTGATCTTAACATCTGAGAGGCAGAGGCAGAAAGACTTCATTGGAAACCCTCCTGGAGCCCGGTGTGGCGGCACGCCATTCTAATCCCAGCACTCACGAGGCAGTCGTAGGTGAAGCTCTGACAGCCTGGTCTGTATAGCAAGTTCCAGGACAGCCAGGGCTACACAGAGAGATCCTGTCTCAAAGCAGAACAAAACAAAACAATTTCATGCATGTAAAAAATGTTTGATCATATCCACCCCCAACTCCCCTTCCTACTTCCTCTGGAAACTCCCAGTGTGTTCCCTTTCCCTTCCCCCATTCACATCTGCTCCTCCTTTGCCCACAAGCCACTGAACCTAGTTGGTGCCGTCTGTTGGAATGTTGGCTGGTCTTGTTCACATGATCATATGCAGGTAGTTGTAGCTACAGCTTAGGTTTTATCCCCAGCACCCCAAGGAGTGTGAGCTGGAGGTACCCCTAGGGAAGATTTTGGCAACAGCCTTGACATTCAGAGTAAAAAAATGCACACACATAAGCTCCTGCTCGTTCTCTATTAGACCACCTCAGCTGATTTCTCGTTCTTACCTTACTTTAGGGGACCCCCATCAATTTGAACAGAAGTTTAATTACCGCCGCCCTATGTATCCCATTCTAAGATACATGTGGGGGACAGATTGCTATCGGGAGAGCATTAAGGTAAGAAAGGTTTTCATGATACTAGTTGTTTCAGGTCAGCCTCAGTACCACTGGTACACAATTTGGCACTAAAATATCTTCTTCTTGGGCTGGGACTTACAGGATTTGGCTGACTATGCCTCTAAGAATTTAGAAGCTATGAATCCCCCACTGTTCCTCCGATTTCTTAACCTGTTAATGAATGATGCTATCTTCCTTTTGGATGAAGCCATACAGGTAAAAAAGGGAATGTTGCGTGTGTTCCTATGCCATTTGCAGTGATCTCAATGAAAAAGGCTTCAGATCATCAACATTAGTGGCGGTGGGGGGTGTGGGGGGGTGGCAGTGGGATGGGGTGACAGGGTTTGTGTTTTGTTTGGTTTCGTTGGTGTGTGTTTGCTTAGATAAGTTCTCTCTCACTCTTTATCCTCAGCTGACCTGAAACTCATAGGGATCTTTTCACCTTAGCCTCCCAGACATGAACCACTACACCTGGCAAAGAGTACATCTCTCTGACCTTGTAATTATAACAGAGTAATCCTTGCTCTAGAACATCTTGCACACCACCAATGTATGTGTTAACAGTGTGCCCAACACTTTCTACACAGCTTTCTAGGTTCATCATTTCACTGTATCACGGGTCGTTGTTGCACTTGGGTGGCTCTTTAGATGAGAGTTTAAAAGATGATCTTGGAGCTGGAGAAATCACTTAGTGGTTAAGAGTACTTATTTTTGTAGAGAACCCAGATTCAATGCCCAGCACCTAAATGACAGCTCACAAACACCTGTAACTCCAGTTCTGACTCCATCTTCTAACCTCTGCAGACATGTGGTTCACATACACACACTTATTTTTTTAAGTATGATAAAGCCAAACTAAGGTGTACCAATGGGCCAATAATGCAGAAAGAAAAAAACCAAACCATAGAATCTTCATTGTGGTCAGTGACTGTGAGACTTTCATTATTACAATGGAGTACCTGAGAAAAACCACCTAAAGGAAGGAAGGATTGTTTCAGCTCCAGGTTGCATAGGGTTTGGTCCAGACTTAACTGTGTGTTCTGCGTTGGGCCTGCAGCAGGGCAGGAGCTCAGAGTGACCAGCAGTGAGCCTCAGGAAGATGATGCAGGTTAGTTTGAAGGTCGCCTACCGGGCAGTCAGAGCTCTCGTTGATAACCCACTAAGTAACCTGTGCTTGCTTTGTGAGAGGGGAACCTCCTGTTCCTTTCATAACCCTGCACTCTGAAACTTAACAGAAGCTCTCTGAGGAAGTGAGGACGGTTCCTATTATAAACAGCTCTGTTAAGTGAGGACAGTATGACTCCGGGCGTGAAGCAGGTCATTTGCTGCAGCAGTAAGGTGATGATGAGAGGTGAGGGGTTTAAGGGTTTGTGATTCCCTCTGGAGAGCAGGCATATTTGTAGACCTTCAGTTTTGAACCTTTTGTGTTGTTTTATGTTTTCGGGAGGACTCCTTTTCATGTCATCCTGGTGCTTCAGCTTGGCTTCCACACACTGCTCCACTGGTCCTCCTTTCCATCTGGATCTGATCCTAGCTCAGGCAGTTATCTAGCAGTTTGCTCAAGCTAAGACAAAGCTGGATGAGGACACTATTACTCTCTTTCCAAAAGTCCCTTAAAGTAGCCGGGTGTGGTGGCACACGCCTTTATTCCCAGCACTCGGGAGGGAGAGGCAGGCGGATTTCTGAGTTCGAGGCCAGCCTGGTCTACAAAGTGAGTTCCAGGACAGTCAGGGCTACACAGAGAAACCCTGTCTCTAATCCCCCCACCCCCCAAAAAAGTCCCTTAAAGTTTAATCTAATTTTACATTCTGTGTGTGCACTTGCTATAGTGTACGTGAGGAGGTCAGAGGGCGTCTGTTTTCTCCTTTCACCATGAGGGTTCTGGGGGTCAACTGCAGGTCATCAGCCTTTGTAAAAAGTACCTTAGCCTACTGAACCACATAGCTGCTCCTCCTCAGGTTCTTAAGCTTCAGCCCTGCGCTGAAAAAGCCTTCATTCATTTTGTCTAAATTTCCGAGCTGGCTGACTGGATTTGGTTTTTGCTTGTTGAGATTTATGTATATGAGTGTTTTGCTCCATGTATGTAACTACACTACATGCATGCAGGTGCGTGGGCAGGCTAAAAGAGTTCGTTGTATTTCTTGGAGCTAGAGTTACAGGTGGTTGTGAGCTGCCATGTGCGAGAACAAGTGCTCTTAAACTCTGAGCCACTTCTCCAGCTCTGAATTTGTTTGTGATTGTATGGTTTTGTTTGAATTGTGTAAGTGCATATAATGCCTACAAAAACCAAAAGAGGATATCAGATCGCCTGGAACTGGAGTTAACAGGTGGTTGTGAGCCGCAGTGTCAGTGCTAGCACTCAAACCCTCCCTCTCCAAGAGCGGCAAGAGCTTGTAACCATTGAGCCTCCTCTCCTAACCCAGGTGACTGGATTTTAATTAAGCCCTCTTAAATGTCATGGCACTTCAGCTGCATTTCTCTTATCTGGTGTATCACATTTCTGGTTTCCATAGTATTTGAGTAAGATAAAGATTCAGCAGATTGAAAAAGACCGAGGAGAATGGGAGAGTCTGACACCAGAAGCCCGTCGAGAGAAAGAGGCAGGTCTGCAGATGTTTGGGCAGCTGGCACGGTTCCATAACATCATGTCCAATGAAACAATTGGTACCCTTTCCTTCCTGACATCAGGTAAGAAGAACATAAGGTATGCCATCCCCAAAAATGTAGAAATCAAGGTCTCTTTCACTGAGGGATCAGCCCAGCTCAAAATTAAAGAGTGTAGAATCTGGGACAGAGGATGCAGCTCAGTCTGTAGAGTGCTTGCCTTGCCTGCATGAAAGCCTGCATGGTGACCCACACCAGTAACCCCAGCACTCTAGAGGCTGAGGCAGGGGGATCAGAAGTTCCAGGTCATCCTCATCTACATAGAAAGGTCCAGGACACCTTGGAATGCATGAGACCCTGTCCAAAAGAAAATTGGACTCTGGTGATTGTAACTTCTAAATCTGAGACCAAAACAAATCAGAGAAACTTCAAAAAGAATGATGATGCTCATTATATTTTTGACATGCCAAAAAATATAAGCTGGTTTCCTGAAGGAGCTGGGAGTATAGCTTAGTGATAGAGCACATGCAGAGCATATGCAAAACCCTGAGTACAATCCCTACTATCAAAAAAACTCTGGAAGGACCAGTTAGCCATTAATTCTGTGTGTGTGTGTGTGTGTGTGTGTGTGTGTGTGTGTGTGTGTGTGTG
>NC_034599.1:40053933-40055684 GCF_900095145.1 Mus pahari | reverse complement strand
AAAAAAAAAAAAATGAGATAGAAAGTAGGGAAAGATAAGAAAATAAAAACAAAGTCTTAAGTCCAAGTCAAATGTGGGACTTATGGGTAAAGGCCTTTACCACCGAGTCTGGCAACCTAGGTTTGATCCCTGGGACCCACATGGTGACAGGAGAGAATTGACTCCCACAAGTTGTCATCTGACCCACATATACTTNCTGTAACACATGTAGGTACACACAATAATATAGTTTTTAAATATTTTAACAGTGTCTGTGACTGGGTAGTAGCTTTTCTTTCCATTTGTTTATTTGTCTTTGGTTTTTGCTTGTCTGTATTTTTTTTACTGAAAATGCATTATGTAATTAAAAATCCTCAAAGTTCTCCAATAAAATGAGATGTGAGGAGAAAATTAGAGCTGCATTGAGCTTTAAGACTCTGGCTTTCTTCCAGAGATCAAGTCGCTGTTTGTGCATCCGTTCCTGGCCGAGCGCATCATCTCCATGCTCAACTACTTCCTGCAGCACCTGGTGGGCCCCAAGATGGGTGCTCTCAAAGTCAAGGACTTCAGCGAATTTGACTTCAAACCTCAGCAGCTTGTATCAGACATCTGCACTATCTACTTAAATCTTGGGTATTTGAGATTGGTGTTGAGCAAGCCATGGGGATGCTAGTATTTTGATAAGTAGAATGACTGGTTAGGTCTTGTGTGAAAATACTGGGGGAAGGCAGGCTCATTTCTAGCTGATGAATGAAGGACTCCTCCATAGCTTTAAACAGATTTGACCTGGTCCATTGGACATTGCTCAGTATTCCCAACATTCTGCTTGATCTGTACAAAGATAAATATTACTGGTTAAACTATTGTTTGTGAAAATATTTTTATGGCCATGGAATACTTTACAGTACAGAAAATTAGATGTGGTACTGTATGCCTTTAGTCCCAGTACTTGGGAGCCAAAGGCATATGGATCTCTGAGTTTAATGCTAGCCAAAGAAAGAAAGGGAATTAGATGTCAAGCCAGGGAGATGGCTCAGTTAGTAAAATGCTTGCCACACACACGAGTGTCTGTCTGAGTTCAGATCCCTAGAACCCACCTCAAAAGCTACATGAGGTAGCATGGACTATAATCCCAGTACTGGAACAGCAAAAACCAGTAAGATTCCTGAAGTATACTGGTCATTCAGCCTCACAAAACTGATGAATTCTAGGATCAGTGAGAGACCATGTCTCAAACACAGTCTTGAGAGTAACTGAGGAAAACACCCAGCGTTGATCTCTGCCCTTCACACACATACAGACATACTTATGCATGTGCACACCCCCCACAGAGAGATACACATACACAGAAGATAAAATATGTTTCTAGTTCACAAGAGCACTGGTGGCTTGGGTGCTGGGAGGATTTTCTGCAGCCCATCTGCTATCTGCACATTGACTGTGGTCTGATGCTCACATTCTTTCCAACGCTGACCTTTCAGGGATGAGGAGAACTTCTGTGCCACTGTGCCCAAGGACGGACGTTCCTATTCTCCAACGCTCTTTGCACAGACAGTCCGAGTCCTGAAAAAAATCAATAAGCCCGGGAATATGATCGTGGCTTTCAGTAACTTGGCAGAGAGAATCAAGGTGAGGAAGGGGACAGCTTGTCTTCTCAGATATCCAGTAAGAAAGGCCACAGTGGAGAGGAGAGGAGAAAAAAGACAAAGTGATCTGCCTCACTGCAAGGGTTACTGATGGCCAAGATTACCGTGTCGTAGTTCCTAAGCAGT
>NC_034599.1:40052545-40053798 GCF_900095145.1 Mus pahari | reverse complement strand
ATGTCTGACCCTGTGGTGCTTCCATCTTCCAGAGTCACTGTGGACAGATCCACCATTGCTAGGCATTTACTCAGGTATGCCCACCCACAGAGCTGCCTCAGGAGTACATCTGTGTTAGCTTCCTATGTCTGCACTCTGCACAGTGGGTACCCTGTACAGTAGACTGGAACATTTTGATATCACCTGTTTATAACTTTAAAGATTAAGGGAATAGCTCTTACCTCTTCCCTCCTTGAGTAATCTTAGCCTGGCATGGTGACAGGAGCCTGGAATTGCACTTGAAGACAGAGGCAGGAGGATTGCCATAACTTTGAAGTTACCATGCTTTACATAGCAAGTTGTAAGCAGTCAGAGCTACATGGTGAGACCCTATCTCAAAAAACAGAAGAAAATAATTTTATCCACATTATGAAATATCTCAACATGAAATATGTTCTGACCTGAAATTATTTTAATTGTAAAAATATCAAAAATGGGCTTGAGGCTCAGATTTTACACTCCCTTCAGTTACTATATTTCTATTGGGGGGCGGGGGGCTATGGTAGTTTGGGTAACAAACTCACCAGCTGAGTGCTATTTGGACAGTCATCCTGCAGATGTCCAGAGAAAAGGCAGGAAGGCAAAGGTAAGTGGAAGCTAGTCAGCACCCAGCAGCCATCCCTTCACTTTAGCAGAGTGTTCTGCAGCCTGAGGAAGGGACGCTGCTAACTGGAGTCTCATGCTTGCGGCCCCCTACAGCCAACTGTTTGTTTCTTAATGTGTTTGAGTGTTTGGGTACATGTGTGTATGTGTCGCACATGCATACTTAAGTGTCTGCAGATGTCAGAAGATGTGGAATCCCCTGCAACTGGAATTATGAATGGTTGTGTCACCATGTGAGTGTTAGGAACCAAACCCAGGTCCCCTACAAGAGCAGCATATTCTCACAACTGCTGACACAACTTTGCAGTCCCCAACTTCGTTACTTATTTATTTTTGTGATAGGATCATGCTGTTACACAGGCTGGCCTCAAACTCCACTCAGGCAATCTTACTGCTTCAGCTTCCCAAACAACTTAGGACTACAATTAAATACCACTGCATCCAGCTAGCTACCCTGCCCCCAGTTTTGGTTTGTTTTGGTTTATTTGTTTGTTTGTTTGGTTGGTTGGTTGGTGGGTTGGTGGGTTTTTTTTGTTGGGTTTTTTTTTTTTTTTTTTGGTTTCTCTATGTATCCCTGGCTGTCCTGGAACTCACTCTGTAGACCAGGTTGA
>NC_034599.1:40049351-40050101 GCF_900095145.1 Mus pahari | reverse complement strand
ACATATGCAGACGCCTGTGATGAGTTCCTGGATCCTATCATGAGCACACTTATGTCTGACCCTGTGGTGCTTCCATCTTCCAGAGTCACTGTGGACAGATCCACCATTGCTAGGCATTTACTCAGTGACCAAACAGATCCTTTTAACCGTAGTCCCCTTACCATGGACCAGATCCGGCCCAACACAGAACTGAAAGAAAAAATCCAACGGTGGCTCGCAGAGAGGAAGCAAAAGGAGCAACCGGAATAAATACTGTGAACTCTGCACCATGCACATGCCCCGGGTGTAAACTGATGCTTGTACTTGCGCTTTCTCTCCTTCTGGCTCTGAGCCTCTTCTTTTTCTTTTCTGATTTATTTTGTTGGGTTTTGGTTTGGTTTGGGTTTTTTTGTTTGTTTGTTTTTTATTTTGGTTTATTTCATTCTTTGTTGTTNAAATTAGAAAATTGTTCTTGTGCAAATTATGATAATTACGATTCTTAAGATGTTGTTTCCCTGGCTTACAGAAAATTCTCTTCCTCACAGCATCTTTATAAATCATCACTAATTTTAGCCTTGGATTTCCTATTCTCCTTGTTTCCTNTTCTATCCTAAATTATATTAAGTCCAACAACAAAAATGTCCTGCCATTTTTTTCTTTCCCTTCCCAAGTACTGTTCAGACATTTTTTAGTGAGCACTGCTTTTAAGTCTATGATGTCAGCTACTTCAGTGACAGTGATAACATCCAAAAACCCTACTGTCCTGTGTAT
>NC_034599.1:40017727-40048209 GCF_900095145.1 Mus pahari | reverse complement strand
AAATAAGCTTCTACCTGCTGCTCTTACTTTTCCAGAGCTAACATGGGAGGATGCTTTTACGCTCTTATTTGAAAATGAGGGAAGACCCAAGTTTTACAAGTGAAAACTGGAGGAAGATGGGTACAAACCCTCAGGAAGAGAGCTGTTGCCAGCAGTTTTCTGGTGGATGGGCTCTGTGCTGCCTCCATTGTCTGTGCTCTGCTTCTGAACCGAACCTTCAGATTGTACGCCTTTTTTGGCAAGCTTGTGTTTTGTTTGTTTTGTTTGTTTTTAAGCTCCTCTGATACTTTTCTATGAATGGCCCTGACACCACCGAAGCTGCTGAATACCTTTAATCACAAAAGCACGTGTGTAGCTTAAGGCCACTGTGGTGAAGAAACCAAGTGTCCTCTGTGCCTTCTTTCTTTCTGTGAACTAATTTAAAGACATCCAGAAAAAGAAACTCTAAAGACTTCCATCCTGGTACAATAAGATGCATGTGTGCATTGCAAAGGTCAAAGGGTGTCTTGTCTGGAGCTNCTCAGCGGCTNTAACTCTGTTAAGACTTCCTGACATACCGAGTCTTACATGATGGCTTTGCTGGAGTACTAAAGGAAAGTGAAGACTTCAGTCGGCTCACAACTCACCAAGAGGCTCATACTAAACTTGGAAAATTGTTTAGAGTTCAAGCAGTTGTTTGTTTAATATAACTTTCCGAGGGTGTGTGAAAATTGAGGGACACTGGAGAAGTGGCGTGCAGGTGAAGGTGCCAGTTGCTGCTCAGTACCGCACTGTAAACGCTTCATTACTTTATTTGGTTCTGGTTGCTAAGCAGCCATTGGGCAAAGCCTAAGCCTACTGGGTACTGTCACAAGCCAGACTGATGCTAGAGACAGAAAATGCAGAACAAAACAGCAAAAAAAAAAAAAAAAAAAAGGTTGAACTGAAATCAAACTCAATAGACAACTGTATTTGAAACATTCCAGGAAAGTGACTTTTTGTCAGACTTGCCTGGGGGGGGGGGGTTGCTCAAAACTTGTATTTAATAAAAGAGCACCTGACTTACCACCCTTGTTAGTTCTTCATTACAGTACTGAAAGCTAGTGGCAGCCTGTTGTGGTGTGTGCCTGTAATTTCCACTACTAGTGACAGGATTGAAGGGCAAGGCCTGGCAAGGCTACCCAGTGAGTTCAAAGCCAATCCAGGCATCTCATCAAGACATTTCAAGGGAAAAGTCTGACAGAGCTTGCCTAGCATGTACACTGCTAAATCCAATCCCAGTACCACTACCACGGAAAGAAAAGACGAGTGACAGTTTCACAAGTCCTTCTGAAAACCTAGTGAGTTTTGCTAATTTCTCAAAGGCAGGGTACCAGTAAATGTGTATCGCCTAGCTGACCTAACGCCTCACTAGAGACCTCCAGAGCAGTGCTTCTCTACCTGTGAATCACCTAAGACTATCAGAAAACACACATTTACAGTTCACAACAGCAGCAACATAACACTTAGGAAGGAGCAACAAAAGATCGTTTCATGACTGGGGTCACTACAACATGAACTGTAGTAAAGGGTGGCAGCGTTAGGAAGGTTGAGAGCAGCTGCTCTAGGGGCAGCCTGGGGCTGTCCTCGGGAGAAAGTCTCAAGAGCTTCTTTATTCTCCAATTAGCTTCTTTATGGCTTCACTGTCCAACCTAAATAACAGACCTTTTAATACTTTGCCACCATGTCCTTATTCCATTCCCATACCTGTGACATGCAAGGTCTCAGCTTAGGTTATTTAACCATTACCCTTTATACCTAAGCTGTACAGCCCACACACCTGTGGGCTCCACCACTGCCCAGCAGCTCTTCTCTGTCCTTCAGACCCTGAAATGTAGCCTTGCTCACCCCAAGTTCTCTTGCCTCCCACTTCCTTTTCACACAGGTGGCATGCGTCAGATTCCTCACTTGGAAACATTTCTCCCTTCACCCCGTTAAAGGAAGAGGTCCCACCATTCCCAAACAAACTCCTCTGCCTTCTTTGCTGTCTCCCTGTCCTGGACTCTTCAGTGTCTCCTGAGTTTCACCTTCCTCTTGAGTTGTCTGACTTATATTCCCTTGCTTCCATATTTCTTCATTGCTGTAATCTGGTTTCTAAGGGGTTGAAACCTTTTCTAGTTAATGTCACAGATGTTCATACTCATAATTAGCTGGCCTGTCTTACCTCAGTCCAGACTGGCCTGTAACTTCCAATCTTCAGGCTCCTGTATGCTGGTATACCGTGGGTTTCACTCCCCAGGTTCTTACCTGCTTTAATTTGACTTCACTGTCTAAGGCAGCTTGGCTCTTCCTCACTGGGATGCTCCTGAGTCCCCGATCCCACTTCTAACTTTTCTAACCACTCCATGAATTTTACTTCAGGTTTTTTTGTTTTGTTTTGTTTTTAAAGATTTATTATTGTATGTAAGTACACTGTCGCTGTCTTCAGACACACCAGGAGAAGGCATCAGATCTCATCACAGATGGTTGTGAGCCACCATGTGGTTGCTAGGATTTGAACTCCTAACCTTTGGAAGAGCGGTCAGTGCTCGGAACGCTGAGCCATCTCTCTAGCCCCTCAGCTTTTCTTCTAAAGATTGGGCTTTTGTTCTCATCAAATGTCATGTTCCCACATAGTTTTGGGGTCTTCTGGTTTGTTTTTGTTTTCATTCATAATGTCAAAGTTACAGCCTTTGAAATTTGTATATTTTCTTATACACCAAGGATATCTACGCCTTCCCTGATCAGCACCATGCTTAACCTTATGTTCCTCTTTGTATTTATCTTGCAACTGATACTCCTTATATGACTATTTAGGAATCTTGGTCTTAAGGGGATAATACCCAAAGCATGCTTCCACTGAATTACAAAATGCCTGGCACAGTGCAACATCCTCAACACACAACTTTCTTCCTCTTGTCCGCACAGCTCCTACTGGCTTGTTTGAAAAAACGGATTGGATCCCAATTCTGATACTGGCTGAGGAGGAAAACGTTATTATAAAGTCAATTAAAGAAGTTGGTGATTGGGTGAGTCACATAATGTAACGCTTATGTAGCCCCTTAAAGCTCCTATTTGGCCTCAGACCTGCTATGCCTTTAAAGCGAAGATATCGGCCCACAAGCATCTTATGAAGCCCTCCAGCCTCGATTTCCTTGTTTTCTGAAAAGCTATAAAACTGCTGCAAGTTAATGCGGCGATCGAGCCAAAAAAAAAAAAAAAACCAATAACGCATGCGCATTTCCCCCACTATAACGATTTTTCCGGACCAACATGAATAGCTGTCCCAAGTAATGCCTGATCCCTGAGGAATCTCAGTATTCTTCACATGTTATCGTGCCTCATTTTTTTATATCTAGGCTTTTACTTGGAGTTTACAAAGTAAACTGACTAATGAGATGCCACAAACAGGGAATCAATACCTATATATTTTGAACAGGCACAGAGTGGGGCAGCCTGACCTTGGAAGTGGGGAAGGGGTCCTGCCGCGGGTCCTTCCGGGGGTGACATTCAGCCGGTGGTTCGGGGAGACGTACCTTCCACCTTACACCATGGCCAAGTTCATCCGTAACTTCGCGGAGAAGGCACCGTCGATGGTGGCCGGTGAGCGCAGCCCGGGGGAGGCTCGCGAGGGGAGGGAGTGTGCTGCGGTACCAAGGGGCCCGCGGGCGTCGGGAGGGCTTCCAGGAGGCAACTGTAAGGCCGCAGCCTCGCCTGGCCTGCCCGCGGCTGCTTAGGGCTCACGAGCTGCAGGGGAGGCCCTAGCCGCGGCCGGGGAGTGAGTGGGTCGTGTGATTCTGCCCCGCCTCACTCCGCCGCGAACGCCGTGACGCCCCCTTACCGTGCCGGGACGGTTGGGGAGGTCGGTAACGGGAGAGGTCACACATCAGATTTGAAAGTCATCAGAAATTTTAAAGACGGGTGAGAGATCTTTGAAAGTTGTGTTTGCTTACCATCCTCGTCAGATCCTAGAGAATTCTGCGTCCGACGAAGGGAATATGGAACGTGGGGGTGAATATCCCCTCCCCAGTCTGCATAGAAAGCGACGCCTATCAGCAGTCGTCTTCAGAACATTGGCTTGGCATTCGTGGGATTGGTTTTGAAATTTCTGATAGACCGCGTTCTCTCAGATAAACACTGAATAGTTACAAGCCTGAGCAGTATGTTCAAGCGATACAGTTCTCTTCTGAGTGGAAAATTATTGTATTTCTGAAGCAGGAGATTAAGTTTAAAATTTCTTTTTTTCTGTATTAAGTGGTTGAAGGTCTGATTGCCAAATGTTCAAATTTGGTTATTAAATGTGAATTGAAGGTGGGATTTTTTTTTTCAAAGATTTATTTATTTTATTTATGTGAGCACACTAGCTGTTTTCAGACACAGCAGAAGAGGGCATTGGATCCCATTACAGATGGTTCTGTGCCACCATGTAGTTGCTGGGAATTGAACTCAGGACCTCTGGAAGAGCAGCCAGTGCTCTTAACCGCTAAGCCATCTCTCCAGCCCTCGGAGGTGGAATTTTAAAAGCTTGTAATTTTGAGCTTTCCAACCTGTTTGCATATTTAGTAATTCATTTTTTTTTCTCCTCTTCATCACCAGCTAGACAATAATGAGCTATTTAAACCCTTAAAGTGCCAGAGTCTATAAATACTGGATCCCTTCCTATGGAACCTTAGGCTGCCAACCTTAGGCTGTTTTCCAAAGAATTTCTTTAGTAAAATCATTAGGTGATCTGAAGCAACGTGCTACAATTTTTACATCAATACAACCAAAAGGCTTTGATATTTGGACTTTGATGGTTTGAGGTGCTATTTTTAGTATTTCATAGAGAATATTTTTCCCAGCTGTATGCCTTTTGCATCTTTTAGGTAGCTTGTATTCAGAAATTTAAAACTGGCTTTATTGATAAAATCCAAAACCAAAGATATTATCAAGGTAAACTTTGGTCGAAAAACAACATAAACCCTTTCCACTGTTGTAATTATAAGATAACTTGTTCTTCCAGAAGTACTAAGAGCTGAGGGCTCTGAGGGAACAGAATGTAGATTGTGCTCTGCCGCATAGGCTGGTGCAGTTTTTTTCAAAGATTTATTTATTTTATGTATGTGAGTATACTAGCTGTCTTCAGACACACCAGAAGAAGGCATTGGATCCCTTACAGATGGTTCTGAGCCACCATGTGGTTGCTGGGGATTGAACTCAGGACCTCTGGAAGAGCAGTCAGTGCTCTTAACTCTGAGCCATCTCTCCAGCCCAGGCTGGTGTAGTAAGTGTGAATGTTAAAGTATTTGATACTGACTACCAACTAGATCTCTCAGTTCCCTAGAGCATGTAGCTAGAGAAAGAAGAAAGAAGTCAGTGATTATTATCATAGTTCCCCCAAAAAGGTGAAAGTCTATTTTTTTTGTTTTGTTTTTCTTCCCCTTAACTAAGCTGTAAATTTTACTTACGTTTCACCCGCTTTTCCATTCATATATTTTGAGTCTATGAATCTAGACTCAAAACTAGTTTCTTGTGTCTGCAGTCTCCCTTTCCTTATATCTGATCTCTGCTTTCATGACTTGGCCACTTGGAGGTGTCTGCCTAGATATTTTGAAGAATGTTCTCCAAACTGGTTATCTTGGGTTTCTCTAATGATTAGCCTGGGATTAGGGATTTTAAGAACAAGAACCACAGGGGTTGGAGAGACTGACTGCTCTTCAGAGGTCCTGAGTTCAATTCCCAGCAGTGACATGGTGGCTCGCAGCCATCTATAATGGGATCCAATGTGTATTCATAGAAAATAAATAAATAAATCTTTAAAAGAAAACAAAAAAGAACAAGAACCACAGAGACAGACCGCCCTGATGCCATATTAAGAGCTCCGTGGTATTCATGCCCATCTATTGAGCTGACAAGGTCTTCCACTATAAAACTACTGCTTGTACTTACCGCACCTGTTTTTATTTTTTGGAGGTGTCATTTGTGTAACATTTTAGTCATTTTCATGTGCACACCTCCCTCTCCTGGAATTCTCAGCAGATCCACCTCTTACCTTTATCCCCTAACCCTCAGAAAAGAACATAGTGACATACTGGTAGTGACCAGCCTTATGTGTCTACACCCATTCTTTACAAGCAAGCAACCAGAGCGGGAGGAGTTCTGTGAGAGTGGGGAGAGTAAGTGGGATTCTGTGAGGAAGGTCTGTCTTACTCCATTTCCCTCCCTCTCTCCTGTTATTTTAGTTGTACACTGCACTGGCTCTTTTACATTCACTTCGTACTTGTTGTATCTAATTCTGTCATTTACTGCTGAGATTGTGCCCGCCCTGGCAGTCTGTATATCTTTTAAGTTGGTACCTCTGCCCCTTTGACATGCCTTCTTAGTTTGTGGTTCTACATGATAAGTCGCCTTTTTATCTTTTTTCTCTGCCCAGTCTTACTTAGCCTTGGCCATTTCTCCAAGGAGCCTTAGTTCCTTTTATTAAACAGTGGAATTCACAAATTACTGTCTAGGTTCTGGGTTTGTTCCTTGCTGCTAGAGTCCATTTCAAAGTCCTCTCAGTGGACACGTGTCTGAGTTTAGTTTCATTTGCTATGATAAAACACCATGACTGGGCTGGAGAGATGGCTTAGCGGTTAGGAGCACTGACTGCTCTTCCAGAGGTCCTGAGTTCAGTTCCCTGCAACCACATGGTGGCTCACAAATGGGATCCGATACCTTCTGGTGTGTCTGAGGACAGTGAAGTTGTGCCCACATATATAAGATAAAGTCTTAAAACAAAACCAACAACAAAAACCACCATGACCAGTGGCAGTATCTTGGGGAGGAGCGGCATCCCCCTGAGTGAATGGGATCCTCTCACATCAGTCACCAAGGGAGAAAATGCACCACCGCCAAACGGGTAGGGGGATTTTTTCAATTGAGGTTCCTTTTTTGGTTTTTTGGTTTTGGTTGGTTGGTTTTGTGTGTGTGTGTGTGTGTGTGTGTGGTTTTTGTTTTGTTTTTGAAAGAGAATTTCTCTGTGTACCATTGGCTGTCCTGGAATCACTCTGTAGACCAGGCTGGCTTTGAACTCAGAGATCTGCCTGCCTCTGCCTGCTGAGCACCGGGATTAAAGATGAACCACTACCACTACCCAGCCAATTAAGTGAGGTTCCTTCTTACCAAATGACTCTAGCTTTCATTAAGTTGACACAAAACTAGCCAGCACAGCGGGTATTCAGACACATATCTATAACTGCATGTTAGTTTACGTATATAAATACTTGTTTCTAGGGCTGAAGAGATGGGTCAGTAGTTAAGAACTCTTGCTTAAGACCTAAATTCAGTTCTCTGCATCAGTGTGGTGGCTCACCACCACAGTTCAAGTTCCAGAGGATCTGGTGCCCTCTTCTGACTGCTATGAGCACTACACACACATGGTGCATAAGCATGCACACAGGCAAAACACAAAATAAAATAAATCTCTCTTTTTTTTTTTTAAGATTTATGTATGTAAGTACATTGTTTCTGTCTTCAGACACACCAGAAAAGGGCATCCAATCCCATTACAGATGGTTGTAAGCCACCATGTGGTTGCTGGGAATTGAACTCAGGACCTCTGCAAGAGCAGCCAAACCTCCTAACTGCTGAGTCATCTCTCCAGCCTCACCCTCACCCTGAAAAGGTCTTTTAAAATTAATAAATAAATAAGCCAAATGGTGGCAGCAGAGGCAGGTAGATCTCTGAATTTAAGGCCAGCCTGGTCTACAGAATGAGTTCCAGGATGGACAGGGTTGCAGAGAAAACCTGTTTAGAAAAAAAGATGAATGAATGCATGCATGATTGTTTTTATGCTCCACTATGTACATACATATAATTCTAATCCAGCCGCATCAGATTCCTGCCCCCTCACCGTACATCTCTGTTTCTATATTCGTTTCTGTCCCTGTCTGCTATAACTTCAGTCCAAGATCTTGTCCGTGCACTACCACTGAGCTACATCCCCAGGCCCTGTGTTGAATTTGTTACTATGTCTTCTGCTAAATTCATTGATTTAAAATAGTGACTACATCAAGGAATTTCAGTTTAATAGCAATTCTTGAACTCACAGTTCTGCCTGCCTCTGTCCTCAGTACTGGGGTTAAATTAAAGGCATGAGCCACCACCACCCAGCACAGATTCTGATTTTGATTGTTCTTAACACTACATGTAAATTTTATTTGTATTGAGTGCACTGTTTGAAAGGGGAGCAGCTGTACTCTGGTAAGAGATTTAAGCCAGCATGTATCACTAAGGATACAAAAAAACGAATGGATACTAATTGGTGTAATTCCATCTGGACTTGTGGCCAATATTGTGATGAGCCTCAATCTTACTGTTAAAAGAATGCTATTCTACACAGCTTCTTCCCCTTCTGGACCCCTTCTCTTCAAAATCTGCTGTTTCTACAAAGGAAAATACGCTTTTGTCTTTGTTTGCAAATCTAGCTATGAGTAACTTTACACTTAATTAGATTTGCCATTCAAAGGTGAATAACAGTACTAGCTGGCCACTAGTGAGTCCTGACATAATTAACAGCTTAGAGCTTCCTGCCTGGCTGAGTGTCCCTGTGACACAGGTGTTCTGCATCTTTAAAAGCTTCTTGTTACCAGGGAGCAGCAGCTCTGACTTTCACACTGGGTGCACATTCAGTCCAAACAGTGAGTGGATGTGATACATGAATAAATATTTGTGTCCAGCCCACACATCTGCTTCTTTCCATCTCTAGTGAGTTCATCCTGGGGTTTCTGTTTTGTTTTGTTTTGTTTTCCAGCTGCCGTGACTTACTCGAAGCCTCGATTGGCCACATTTTGGCACTACGCCAAGGTTGAGCTGGTTCCCCCAACCCCTGCTGAAATCCCTACAGCTATTCAGAGTGTGAAAAAAATCATTCAAAGTGCTAAAACTGGTAGCTTCAAACACCTTACAGTTAAGGTAACTACGTGCTAAATGAAAAAGTGTGTTTGTGATTGAAAAATATCTTCCCTGGGAATATTTCCAGTTCTTTTGTATTGTATTTTCCAATAAGGCAAACTCCAACATAATGAGAGATTATCTTTTTTTTAACTGCCAAGAAAAGATTTTCTTCTCTCATTTTGTCATCTGGTTAGAAGTGATCCAGCTGTTCTTTGTCTTGGTCTAGTTGTGGTTGTAGAGCAAAAAGGTGAGTGTCCTGAGTAGCTGGGAACCTCACTCTCCTTCCTGATGTCAGCAAGTATATTATAACATGATGATACAGTTTTCGGGTTTTGTTTTCTTTTTAGTCCTACAATTATCTCCATTTCAGCTAATGACATCTGGAGTTATTAGGCAGAGCAAAAATGCCAAAATCTGGGTTTTCAGATTGCATGTAGATTAAACGCCACAAGAGGTGAAACTTGACTTTTAAGTACACCCTATGTCTAGTAACTGCTGGGGCCAGAGCCTTTGCCTGAGGAAGGGTGGCAGTCAGGAGACTTCATTAGCCCCTGGTCTGCCTGAAGGAGGAAAATAACTTCCAAAAATTTGTTGATAGTAGTTAAAAGGTCCAGTTTGTTTACAGAAGGATTTCTTTTTTCCTAACTAGAGTTTGTAATTCTGAGTTTGCATTTACATGAAACAGTGCTTCCTAGAACCATGTGTGGTTTGCTTTTGTTTTTCTTGTTGGTCAAGAATATAAAACGGATACTGAATATTTGGAAAAAATTAAACTAAATGATAGTGAAAGAGGGAAGAAGACAGAGCCCTTCATCTTAGACGGAAGTATCTGTTCAGGGTGAAGCCTTCCTATGAACGCCCCATCTAATGTGTGAGCCACTTCCAGGGTGGGGGGGTTTCAGGACCCATAAAGTGTCTCATAAAATAATATTGAAAGGGTTAAGTCAGTTCAGGTCTTTAAAGATCTCTTTGAAACAGTTTATAAGCACAGGTCCACTTGCCTCACAAAATTGAAAGTTCAAGGCTCTCAGAGGTTGACTATTGAGTATCAGTAACTCCGAGATTGGGCTAAAATTGTTCTGTAGTTTTAAATGGCATCCTTACGTTCTCTGAGAGAGGACGGTTTTAAATATGTGTTGGGTTTTTTGTTTGTTCATTTTTTTAAAGTATCTTAAAATTTCTGCTTTTTTCTTTTCCAGGAAGCTGTGCTGAATGGTTTGGTGGCCACTGAGGTGTGGATGTGGTTTTATATCGGAGAGATCATAGGCAAACGTGGCATTGTTGGCTATGATGTTTGAAGACCAATCTATAACTTCTGATTTGAGTTCTTATTTGAATGTTCTTGGACCATGTGAAACGGGACTGCCATCTGAATAAAATACTAGGTGTTGAAAACACTGCTGTGTTTTCTCTGTCAAATACTGCAGTCATAGTATTTCCTGAGATTAAGTTGAGTTGTCTTTGGCTTTGTTACATTGATACAGGTTTAAGTGTGTGTGTCTGTTTAACCTGCAGCTAGGAAAAACAGATGTGAATATATCAACCTGGTACATGATTACACAATGATTAAAATTTTAATTCAGAGGTTTAAATTCAAATCCAGGCAGTGGTAGTGGCACACACCTTTAATCCCAGCACTCAGGAAGCAGAGGCAGGTAATCTCTGAGTTTGAGGCCAGCCTGGTCAACAGAGCAAGTTCAGGACAGCCAGGGCTACACAGAGAAACTTTTGTCTCCCCCACCCACAAAACAAACAAACACAAAATAATGTCTGTAAGCCTAGTGGTTGGAAGGTAGAGTTGGAAGGCTCATTACAAATTTAAAGCTGACTTGATCTATCCACACAGTTTCAGGTCAGTAATGGTTATACAATGGTAATACAAACTCTTACCTCTAAAAAAGAGAGAAAGGCCAAAAATGTAAACAGGTATAGTACATACACCCAACAACAGAAAAGACTGATGTAAGACCACTTGAGTCAAGGAGTTCAAGACCAGCCTGAACGTATAATGGAACTTTGTCTCACAAGGAAATATGAGGGAGAGACAGGAGTTTAAGGCCAACTTGGTCTATGAGAGACCTTGACTCATACACAGAAATTACAAAAAAAAAAAAAAAAAAAAGATGGGTTATTGTTCAGCAGTTGTGTAAAAATGTTGATGGTACTTCTCAAATTGAATATTTGCATCCTCAAGAAGGAAAGGGGTAGCATTCTTAGATATGGGGGGGGGGGGTGCAGAGGCAGGCAGGTCTCTGAGTTCAGAGCCATTCTGGTCTAATAATCTTATTATTCATCTGGTTTTGTGGTTCTTACAGCTTTGCAAGATCCAGTAGCTAGTTAACGGTTACAGCAATGTCATCCCAGGGTTTCACTGGGCTGAAATAAACAGTGATTGGCATCAGTTTGTCTTGTGGAGCGGCTCCTGGGGATGCTAGAAGAGGTACCGGCCCAGTACTGCCACCGCTGCAGAACCTGCAGTCTCTGGCTGGCTCAGGGGTGCGATTCTAACCATTCTTTGTCTTTGCAGACGATAAGGTGGTTGTACATTTGTCAAAATCATATGGTCCGCAGTACAGTAGTGTTTAGTTTTTGTCCTTTTAATCCCTCAATGACATCCTGCAATTGGAACATGGCTTCTGTACCTTAATGAAGAAACTATAGCTCTTCTAGAGATGAGCAGCAGGGTCTTCATGGAAACTGCTCCTCTTCTGAAATATCAAGAAATGTTCAAAGGAACACAAGTGATTAAGACCAAAGCTACCCAGTTTCTGGAAGTATTCCACCATTTAAATTGCATAGCAAAGTACTGTAGAAATACTTCCTATAACGATTTAGGTGCATTTCTTTTCCATGTAGTGCATGACTATTAAAACTAACTAGGAGAAAAACATAACAAAGATAGGAATTTAGCAGTGCCTGCTGTAACCTAAACTCAAGTGGTTTGTAATATGTAATGCTCCCTTTTAAAGCAATGTCACACAAGAAGACAGTCTTCTCTACTATTTCCTCCTTCTCCACAACACCTCTGTGACTCACACTGTGTGTCTGCATTTTCTTAGATTAAAATAGCAGTGGGCTGCATGTAGTGATCACTGGATTTCACCAGACTTCTTGCCCCTATAGCTTCTACAAACCTTGCCTCCTAGCAGAGAACTGTTTGGAGTTTCATGGAATTTGTGAATACTGATTGCTTGATTTTCATTGTAGTTCAGTTGTTTATGTGTACCAGTTAAGATCCAAGTACTTCCTAAGCATAGAAACCTGTTCAAGACTGTTCCCTGTTCTGAGAGCTCTGTCTGGTTTTAAGATGAGGACAGTGGAAGATAAAACTTGAAAGAAGATAGCCCAGACTATATTGAGAAGATGAACCAAAACAGGGTTTCTGGAGATAACCCAAAGAAAACCTCAAGACTGAGGCAGGAGGTTCAAGAGTATGAGGCCAGTCTAGGTTACTTAGGGGATCCAAGAATGGAGTACAGTGTGAAACAACCACAAAGCTATTCTATGGGCGGAAAGAAGTGGGCATGCCAGCAGGGAAAGTGAAACTGGATAGTCAAAGGTCAAGGCTTAAAGAGCTGGATCATCTGCTCATCTAGAAGACCCTGGTTCAATTCCCAACACCTACATAGCAGCTAAAAATCACCTCTAACAAGTTCTAGGGGATCCAGTGCCCTCTTCTGGCCTCTGGACATAGTGAACAGATACACATGAAATGTAAGCAGAAACACTCATACATTTAACATAAGTATTGTGTGACAAAACTTTTCATGGGGAGATGCAACACGCATCTACTTCCCGCAGATTGGAATTTCATGACAGACCCAAATAAGGATACCACTGAAGTCTAACTTGGCAAACCCCAAATTCTATTGGGGTTACTTATATGAGCAAAAATGACTCAAAATGGCATCACCAAAGCCCACTGTATCCTGCCCAACAGCTCAGAGAAGCTAGGGAACCTACAACATACTGTAACAGGTTGGTATAAATTGGTTGGTCTCATTTAGACTAAAACTCCAGGCAGGTGATGGTCTGATCTAGGAGTCTTTGCAGTTCAGTTTCCTTCCCTCTGAGGGGCTCTCAGCTTTCATTATTAACTCTGGCAGGGAGAGACTTAGTGAATCTGGTCAGTTTCAGGGACTTCTTGCATAAGGGGCTTCCCTGTAGGATGCAGTGTTTCAATCTAGATAAAAATTTCCACTAAAAAAAAGTCAGGATCATATTTGGTTATGTAGCCAGGAGACTGACATGAAAAGGTAACACGCACACACCCCTTAAATTTCTGGCATGGTGGGCATCCTGGAGGAACACTAGTAAGTCTGAAGTAGTAGGTAAGGGACAGTAGTAAGATGAGAACCAGTATGTTGAGAAGAACATGAAATATCTTTTATGCCATATTAAGAATTGCACTGCCTGGACCTGTGCATGGCGGCTCACTTTTAATCCCAGCCCTCTTGAGGCAGAGGCAGGTGAATCTCTTGAGTTTGAGGCCAGCCTGGTCTACGGAGTACATTTCAAAACAACCAAAGCTACATAGTGAAACCCTGTCTCCAAAATAATAAAAAAGCAGACAGAGAAAGATTTGCACTGCTTGGTTCCATACACTAGCAGGAAACGCTGAAGAGGCATAGGTGGAAGGATTGTGACTTTGAGGCTAGCCTGGGCTATACCATGGAGCCAGTGAGATGACTTGGTGAGTAAAGGTACTTGCCACCAAGCCTGCTGTTCAAGCCCCGAAATACACATGGTTGAAGGGGAGAAGTAACTTACGCAGGTTACCCACTGACTACCTCATGTGCCCAGCCATACCCATCTGCCAACACATTTTTTTGTTTGTTTTTTAGAAAAAGGATTGAATTGGGGCTGGAATGTAGCTCAGTTGGTAGAATTCTTGCCTAGCACACTCAAAGCCTTGGGCTCGATTCCCTGAATTGCATCAACCAGGCCTGTGGCCCATGGCCTGTAATGCAAGCACTTGAGAGGTAGAGAGATCAGAAGTTTAAAGTCCTGCTTGGCTACATACAAAGTTTGAGACCAACCTGGGATGCGTGACTCAAAACATTGAATTCAGCCAGGTGGGTGGCACTCTTAAGCCCATGGCTCAAGGCTGAGGGAGAAGGATCAAGAGCTGAAGGCCATCTTAGGTTACCCAAGCGCTCAAGCCCAGCCTGAGCTACATGGTGAGATCCTTTCTCAGAGTGAAACTGTACTGTTGGGCTAAGAATGTAGCTTAGTGGCAGTGCCTGCCTAGCAAACACAGCCGAGTTTGATCTCTAACACCAGAAAAAGAAATCCCAGTATTTGAAAAACAGTAGACAAAATTATTAGAAAAAAGATTTGAACAAGCTGGAATGGTGGTGCATGCCTCTTGGAAAACAGACATAAGTAGATCTCTGTATGTTAAAGGCAGTCCTGGTCTATAAATTAAATTCCAGGACAACCAGGGCTACATAGTGAGGCCTTGTTTTTGTTTGTTTGGGGGTCTCGGGTTTTGGGGCTTTTTTTTGTTTTGTTTTTTTGTTTTTGTTTTTGTTTTGTTTTTCGAGACAGGGTTTCTCTGTGTAGCCCTGGCTGTCCTGGAACTCACTCTGTAGACCAAGCTGGCCTCGAACTCAGAAATCCACCTGCCTCTGCCTCCCAAGTGCTGGGATTAAAGGCGTGCGCCACCACCGCCTGGCTGTGCTTTTTTATTTAAAAAAAAAAGAAAGTAACAGGCGACACTATGAGCAGGCAATTTCAGTTCTCTGTGACAAAAGCTAGGGTAGACAGCAGAGGGTGTGTGCTCCTCGTCTCCCAGTCTGTAAAGAGAAAACACGAGAGGGACGGTAGCTTCTGCAACTCACACCAGTTACGTCAGCAATGGTCACTCAGCAACACCTACAAAAACAATGTCAGTAAACAGCAAAGGCTATTTTTTGTTGTTGCTGTCTTTTTTTTTTTGTTTTTGTGGACTTTTTGTTTTCTTTCATGTGTAGGAATGTTTTGCCTTCATGTACTTGTGTGCACTGAATGTGTGCCCAGTGCTCAAGGAGGTCCAAAAGGAGTGTCAGGTCTCCTGAAATTAGGGTTACAGATGTCTGGAGCCACCATGCTTGTGCATGAAACCAAATCCAGGTCCCCTGTGAAATCAGCAAGTGATCTTAACTGCTGAGCCATCTCTCCATCCGCTGAACCTTTTATTATCAGAAGTTTAATATGAAGCCAGGCGTGGTGCTGTGCACAGGTAATCCCAGCAGTTAGGAGGCAGAAGCCAGCTAGGAAATGAGACTGCTCGGAAAGCAAAGGCTGGGTCAGTAGGAGAGAGCCTGCCTACTCTGAACCAGACCCTAGGTTTGATCACCAGCACTCAAAGGGACAGGAAGATGGGAGAGAGCGGTGTGAAGCTGTTCGTGCTGTGTATCCTCTACTTTGTGGTATCTCTTGCTCTCTTTGGGTAACGGACTGTTCTCATATGATCATCTCTTACATACATACCTAAGTCTTCTGTGTAGCCCTCACTCAATACATTCATTCATTTCTTGTTGTTTTGTCATCGTTTGGGGTTTTGTTTTCTTTTGTGGATGTTATTTTGTCTGTTAGATTATAGTCTCACTATGTAGCACAGGCTGGCATGGAGCTCACATTAATCCACCTCCCTCTGCTCCCGAGTGTTGGGATTAAAATCTGTGTGCCTCCCCTGCACAACTAGGGGTTTGTATTTTTAAAGCACTTGTACCAGCCATCTCAATTAGCCCTCCACTTTCTCTAAGGCACATTACATACAGGATTTACCCCACCTAACAGATCTAGTGCTGAGCAGGAGGAACAGTAGGGGCTGGCTAGGACCTGTGGGGAAGAAGTGATGGGCCACAGGTGGGGTCCATGCAACAGTGCTGTGGTAGTCTGTGTCCCAGCTTGCCTCAGGATCCCCATGCAGACAGCCCTGATATGTATTTCCACAGATCATCCTGAACTGCTTTCTTATAGTCTCAGCTCGCTTTGGTTCTACTCTCAAACTACGCTAAGGTTGATTTTCTCTTAGATAGTAACTTCCTAATCCTAAATACTATAGGGCTTGGTGTGACTTCTTATTCCCTAATTAGTTAGCTTTTTACCTCTCCCAGGATTTCGATCACTCTTGTGATGAGTATCACCACAGTCTACCAGGGATAGGCTTCTCAGTGCGCTAACCTGCACCTGCTCCCCACACACAAGGCTCCCACACTCATTAGAACACTCCATGCACGGGCCCCTCAACCATCCATCTGCGACCTTCCCTTAATCCTGTTTTGGCTACCAAATATCCGTTAGCCACACAGTTTCTAATCAGTTCTCATTTAAAAAAAAAATCAGCTTTTAAATATCAGGCCATGTGATTGTCTGTTACTCCCTGGTTGCCTACACTCCCTTTTATCTCTTGGCCATTTTTTCTCTTGGTTCACTGTCACTATATAACACGGTGGTCCTCAACCTTCCAACACTGTGACCCTTTTATATATACAGTTCCTCATGTGGTGACCCACAACCATAAAATTCTTTTGTTGCCCCTTCATAACTGCAACTTTGCTTCTGGTGTCAATTGTAATGTACATGTGATTATGATGTAGGATATCTTGACCTGTGAGCCTCGGGGGGTCGAGACCCACAGGCTGAGAGCCACTGCTATAACACTACTCTGCAACATACATGCAGGCCATTGATTGCCAAAATTGCAGCATCACTGCCACTAAGGATCTTTGTAACAATTGCTTTTTTTGTATGTGTGTGGAACACTTGTAGTGATCAGAGGACATGTGGGAGTTGATTCTTTCATAAGCTGTGGGTTCCAGGAGTCAAACTTGGGTCCTCAGGCTTCAAGGCAAGCACCTTACCTGATAGGCCATCTTTCCAGCCCTCACCAAGGGTCTTAGAAATGTTAAGTTCCCAGGTCCCATCTCAGTTCGTCTCCAAACTCCCAACAACCAGCCTGCCTTTAGCACTGCTTCCTGTGTCCATGAAACCAGCCTCGCTTTCTAACCACCTACCAGCCCAGCCCTTGAAATGCACATCTGCATTTATTTGAGCACACACTGACCATGAGCAGATTGATCCTCATAGCCTTGACTTTCCCCTCACTTCCCAAACTTATTTACAGTCTCTAGTCTTTGGTTATCATTTTTTGGAGCACACCTTCAACTTCCTTGCCTCTCACCATGGAAACTGCCAAAAACCACATCCGTGGCTTACTCTAAGTACTCTGTGCTTCACCCGTGAAGCTAAGTGAAACTGGAGAAAACAGCCCAGAGGACTAGTTTCACTCATAATCAGAACCTTCAGACGGCACTCCACAAGACCTGCCAATCATACTGTGGTTCTTTTCCTTAGGCCATGATTATTTCTATCAACAGATGATCTCGCTTCCCACTTGACTAAGAAAATGTAAGCAGTTGGAGAGCTTCCACTTCGGAGACATCATCTGCACACCTGCCCTGTTTGCACCCATATAAATATAGATGCAGGAGTGACTCAGCTGGCACCAGCTCGGGAGCCGTCTCAGCCTGCAGGCCTTCAGGAAGTGAGTTCCCCAGGCCTGCATCTCCCTCTGTGGCAGACTGCCACCAAAGCCTGCTGTTTATCAGCCCAGGACCAAACACAGCAAGTGGTACACTTTGCCTGAACTAGCACCTCCAAGCACACAGAACTCACTTGTACACACTGTGATGGGGAGGGTCAGCTTATCTATTCAGGATCCACATCTTATAAGAGGTTCTCCTCTTGCCTCTGGTCCTTGCCTCTTCTACCTGCCACATCTCCGTCTCCCTTTCTTCAGCTCATCACTTCTTTTGAGCAGTCTCTTCACATTTTTCCAAACTGTCCTCCTTGCCTTTTATGGGTGGCTCTGCAGCCCACATCACTGTACTCTATGGCTATATTTACCTTTATTTCCCTCACTACGCTGCAAGTTGCTTAAGGAAGATATGGTATCCAAGTCACCTTTGCAATCCTAGCCTATCCCATAATCTGGCTTATATAGTAGGGTTTCAAAATATGAGAAAAGTAAGCTCTGCTTGCTGTGTTTGGTCCTGGGCTGATAAACAGCAGGCTTTGGTGGCAGTCTGCCACAGAGGGAGATGCTGGCCTGGGGGACTCACTTCCTGAAGGCCTGCAGGCTGAGACTGCTCCGGAGCTGGTGCCAGCTGACTCACTCCTGCATCTCAACCTCCTGCGCTCAAACAGATTTGGATCCTGATTCATTGTGTTGCTTGCTGGCTGTTGGAGCAGAGATGCTTGTGCCTGAGGCGAGGAAGGAAGAGACAGGAGGTGGGCAGCTGAAGAGCCTTTACGGGGTACTTACGCAATAGACTCCTGAAAATCCCTGGAATGCTTCAGAAACGTATCATCTGAACTCTATCCCTCGGACAAGCCTACAATTCAGGGTACTTCCTCTGTGAAAGCTGAAAGGATTACCATAAACAGCGTGCTTTTCCTTACAGGGGTTTCAACATGCAGCTCATAGGTGGGTTTTGATAAGGATTATACCCTGGGCTTCTTGCATGAAGCAAAAAAAAAAAAAAAAAAAAAAAAAAGGTTATCTTCAGAAACTCCAATTCCAGTGTTGTCAAATCCAAAAGCAATTAAAATACTGTTGTGTGGTTTGGAATTATAGCTTACATGTTAACATAGCTACCATTTCCCCTAAGGACAGCCTGCATTTCTACCCTGATGTCATCTAACTCTGGGTCTCAAGAGGGTAGAGAACTCAACAGAAAAAGTTATTTAAGCCAAGCTTGATAGCACGCACCTATAATGCCAGGACTCCTGAAGCAGAGACAGCATTGCTCCAGACAATCAACACAGTGCCTTCTAGGCCAGCAGGGCTGCAGAGTAAGATCCTGCCTCAAGCAAAAATAAACAAGTGGAAAGAGTGACCACCAAGTCTAGGGACACTCAGAGTTGTAGAGAGCAAATGAAGGCACCAATGACTGAGCAGACAGGAGGGTGGGACTTCCTCACTGCCTTACCATGAACCCATTACAGCTTTGTCCTCTTAGTGCACATTGGTCTGTTATATAATACCCAAGTTACTACCACAGCCTACAACCACAAACTGATTCATTTCTCTCTCTCTCTCTCTCTCTCTCTCTCTCTCTCTCTCTCTCTCTCTCTCTCGTTTTGTTTGCTTTTTAAGACAGGATCTCACTATGTAACTCTGGTAACTCACTAAGTAGATCAGGTTGCCTCCTGCCTCTGCCATGTGCACCACCACATCTGGCAGCACACTGCTTTTCAGTTCTTGGATCCAAATTTCACCCCCACAAAGCCAAAAGGCCCTGGCTTTGGAGCCCTTAAGCTTGTTTGCCCAACCATAACCATCCAGCCCAACTACCCCACAGCCACCCTTCCAAGGAGGAAGTGCCTCAAAGAACTGAGTAGCAACCCTCTCATAAGTTCTTATGGGTAAAAATCAGCGGACACAAATCAACAAGAAAATCTGTTCTCCCACTTCAAACATGTTCGACTCCCACGTTAAGACAAAGGAGTCACATGTCACCCTTGCCTGACATCTCTGACTACCTTCTCTCCTCTCCAGGGGGTGGTTACTACACTGGAAAGGACTGGAGCGGGGAAGTGGGTGCCTTCCTTTTACATCTGAACTGCAGCTCACAGAGAGGATGCTCGATGTCAGGTTGAGCCTGAGCAAGCAATGGCACACAACATGTGTCCTTTGTCCGAGCCCTGGATATCACAGTTTTCCCTCAGTCCTAAACAACTGGACAGGCTCTGTGTTGGTAGAGAAGGCTCTACCAGAGAAAACAGTGAGGGAAAGAGAGGAAGACCTGACCCTCAATAGCTTAGAAGTTCAAACAACCTACCACGGTTTAATGACCTCCTCTCTGCTCAAGTTTCAAAGGAGACTCTCCTTTGTTAATTTGCTTTTCTGTTTGTTGTGAGGGTCTCACTGTGTAGCCCTGGCTGGCCTGGACTCACTCAGTGGACCAGGCTGGACTTGAACTTATAGAGATCCACCTGCCTCTGCCTCTCAAGTGCTGGGATTAAAGGAAAGCGTGCACCGCCATCGCCTGGCCTAATTTTTAGCTTTAATTTTTTTTAGATACTTATCTATTTAGTTACCACATATGTATGGATATGTTTGAGTGTGGGGAGGTATATGTGGTATATGCACACATGTGTGGGTTTGGATGCCTGTGAATATTTGAAGGGCCCAGAAGAAGACCTGGAGTCCAGCTCTATCTCTGGTCACTTATTACCCCCAGAAAGGCTCTCTCACTGTACCTGGAGCTAGCTTGGCAGCTAGCAGATTCCAGCAATACTCCTGTCTCTGACCCTTTCTCTATACTCTCTTCTCCCAGATTGAGGGTTACAGGTACATGAGAACATGCCCAGTTCTGATGGGTTCTGGCTATTTTAACTCATGTCTTTATGTTTGCATAATTACCCACAGCCTTGTCAATTTAGATTTTTTTTTAAGAATAAAAAGCATTTATCTCAGTTTTTTATTTTTTGGAGACAGGATTTCACTCTGTATCTTTTTTGTTTGTTTGTTTGTTTTTGAGACAGGGTTTCTCTGTGTAGCCCTGACTGTCCTGGAACTCACTCTGTAGACCAGGGTGGCCTCGAACTCAGAAACCACCTGCCTCTGCCTCCCGAGTGCTGGGATTAAAGGCATGCGCCACCATGCCCAGCTTCACTCTGTATCTTAAGTTACAGCTTTCTATGTAGATCAAGCTGGCCCCCAATTTACAGTGATTCTCCTGCCTGTTTCATAGATGCTGAGTTTACAAGCACACGCCACCACACACACTCAGCTTTTTGTTGTCATTTGTCTTAGTGAGGGTTTCTATTGCTTCAACAAAATACCATGACCAAAAGCAAGTTGGGGAGGAAAGGATTTATTTGGCTTACACTCCCAGATCATAGTCCATCACTGGAGGAAGTCAGGACAGGAACTCAAACAGGACAGGAACCTGGAGACAGGAGTTGATATAGAAGCCTTAGTTGGTTGTTGCTTACTGGCTTGCTCAACAGGCTTGCTCAACTTGCTTTCTTTTTTTTTTTTTTTTTTTTTAAAGATTTATTTATTTATTATATGTAAGTACACTGTAGCTGTCTTCAGACACTCTAGAAGAGGGCATCAGATCTTGTTACAGGTGGTTGTGAGCCACCATGTGGTTGCTGGGATTTGAACTCCGGACCTTCGGAAGAGCAGTCGGGTGCTCTTACCCACTGAGCCATCTCACCAGCCCCTCAACTTGCTTTCTTATAGAACTCAGAACCACCAGTCCGAGGATGGCTCCACCCACAATGGGCTGGGCCCTCTTTCATCAGTCTCTAAATGCCTTGCAGTTGGGTCCTATGGAGGCATTTTCTTAATTGAGGTTCCCCACTATCGGAAAACTTCAGTTTGTGTCAAGCTGACATAAGACACACATCATTGTCTAGAGATGGGGTTCTCAGTGTGTAGCCCATGATGGCCCCACAGTAATCCTCCTCCCTCAGACTCCCCCGAGATTACAGAAACAAGCCATCATACCTGGTGAAGCCTTAGAGACAGGGAGATAGCTCAATCAGTGAAGTGATGAGTTGAAGCCTAAAGTGTTCAAAAGCCAGAATGCCAGGCGTGGTGGCACACAACTTTGATCTCAGTAGTGGAGAAACTGAGGAAGGCAGGTCTCTATGAATTTCAGGCCAGCTTCATCTACATAGAGTTTCAGACCAGCTAGGGCTACATAGAACTTGTCTCATAAGACAAATAAACAAATAACAATAGCAATAAAAACCGTGACAATTAAGCCAGGCAGTGGCGGTGCACGCCTTTAATCCCAGCACCTGGGAGGCAAAGGCAGGTGGATTTCTGAGTTCAAGACCAGCCTGGTCTACAGAGTGAGTTCCAGGATAGCCAGGACCATACAAAGAAACCCTGTCTTGAAAAAAACAAACAAACAACAATAAAAACATCCCAGCACTGGAAAGACAGAGACAGGAAGAACCCTGTGGCTCCCTGGTCAGCCAGCCTAGCCTACTTGGTTAGGTTAAGACCAGCGAGAGAGTTTGTCCCAGAATTTGGTAGCTATTACTTATGATTTTGTTTATCTGGTGTTCTGTGTTTGTTTTTTGTTTGTTTGTTTGCTGGGTTTTTTGTTTTTGTTTTTTGTTTGTTTTTCAAGACAGGATTTCTCTGTGTAGCCCTGGCTGTCCTGGAACTCACTCTGTGGACCAGGCTGGCCTCGAACTCAGAAATCCACCTGCCCCTGCCTCCCAAGTGCTGGGATTAACGGCGTGTGCCACCACTGCCCGACTGTTTATCTGTTTTGTACTGTTTTGTACTAAAAGATAAGTAGTGGGTACTTTTTGTTCAATTGTCTACTCTGGAATTTGTAAATGAAATTATTTTGAGCTGACGCATAAAAACGATAGGTGTTTAATGGAGTGTCATGTGACAGTTAAATACATGTATACTCTATGCAGAGCTAGTAACTTTTTTATTTTATGTGTTTAGGTATTTTGCCTGCATGCATGTCTATGCATCACATGCATGCTTGGTACCAGCAGAGGCCAGCAGAGGGTCGTGGATCTCCTGGAACTAAAGTTCTGGCTGGTTGTGAGCATCCATGTGGGTGCAGGGGATCAAGCTTCAGTTCTCTGGAAAACAGTGGCTTTTAACCATGGAGCCCACTTCTCAGCCAGACAAACATTTTTTGTTTCTTGGTTGTTTTTTCGAGACAGGGTTTCTCTGTGTGCCAGTCCTGGCTGACCTGGAATTCACTCTATAGACCACGCTGACCTCAAACTCACAGGGATCCACCTGCCTCTGCCTCCTGAGTACTAGAATTCAAGGCATGTGCCACTACACCCTGCTGAATGTTTTGAAAATGTGCATTATACTATATATTCCAGAACATTCAAGGAGCTGGGAATGTAGCCCTTTGAACATGTGGGGATGATTGTGTTGTCCCTTGGTACTATGTTTAGTTAAGCAACAAAACTATGCCAAAATACCTTACCCAACTGGTCTTGAGAATGATGGCTTTTGGGAATTCTTTCAGGCCAGTTATGATTGCTGGAAAGAAAACAACCAAATCCTCCTTCAATGGTCTTTTTAAATGACAGATTTCTAGTCACTCTGTACTGACAGTTTTCCTTATGGACTACATCTTAGAACTAGAACTGGCAGCTTCTAATGTCTATAAGAATGTCTGTCAATCAACAGGTTGTCCACCTAGCTAAGGGACAGCTTCCTGGAATTCAGATGGCAGAACCTAGGTTATAATTAACTCAGACTTCCTTCTCCTCTTGTACCTTGGCCATGACCTTAATCCTCACCTAGATTTTCCATCCCATCTACGGATAAAAATTTGTTCTGAATTAGATCAACTGAACTGTGGTCCCGGTAGCCTTAGAAAATTGGCTGGGTGGCTGCAGAGAATCTTAGACCGTACATTTAGACTTACTCATGACTTAACAAAAACAGACAGACATCCCCTTTAGGGATAATGTTGTAGGGTAGCTCACGACTGCCTAAAACTCCAGCTCCAGGGACATCTGATGGCTCTGGCCTATGTGACCACCCACTCTCATATTCACACACAGACACATCCACAGTTAAATAAATATTTCAAAATAAAACAAGTTGTGACTGAGGAGATCATATAGGGTAGGGTGTTAAACAAGTAGCAGTGAGCCACACTGACTGTCTTTTAAACCTGACTTTGAATCCATCCAGCTGGAAACGGATCATTTCCAAAGCCATTCACATTTCTTTTTTTTTATCCTCCTTGCTCATTTTATTCCCTGCCCCTTTTAAACTCGTATTAAAAACAAAGCAAACATTACTTGGTAAGGATAAGTGAACTTTTTTCAAGGTAATTTCTTGCAAACAGAATGTTTACAGTTCCTGGAACCACAGCAACGACACTACAAAGAAAGAACGGGCAGGGAAGATAAAAATATGAATGGCTTTGGAAATGAGCAGTTTCCAGCTGAGTGGATTTAAAGTCAGATTTAAAGGAGGACAGTCAGCAGTCAGGAGCCCACTGCTGCTCACGGAAAGCACTCAAGGCCCTAGCCTATGAGATCTCCTCAGTCCCCACAACTTAAAAAAAAAACACTTACTTAAGTGTGTGTGTGTGTGTGTGTGTATGTGTGTGTGTTGTGTATGTTGGTAGGTGTGTGTAGTATGAACACAAAGGCCAGAGGAGAACATTGGCTGTCCCGCTTTCTCACTCTCTAGCTTATTCTCTTGAGACAGGGTCTCTCATGGAATCCAGATCGAGGCCAGCAGCCAGCAAACCCTAGTGGTCCAGGTGTTCCACCCCCTACTGGACTGGATTTTCAGGCCTTTATATAGCCATGCCCAGCTTTCAGTGCCGGGGACTCTAACTCAGATCCTTACGCTTGCTTGTTCAGTGGATGCTCTTACCCCCTCCCCAGACCCTTTTGAAGGATTTTTAAATTTTATTTATTGTTGTTGTTGGGAGTGGGGCACACATATACCTTGATGTGTGCCAGCCTTTGTTCTGAATTTTATAAGATTACCTAGCATGGTATGAGATGCGTGCCTGTAATCCTAATACTTGAGGCTAAGGCAGGAGGATTGCTATGAGTTCAAGGTGGGTCTGGGCTACAGAATGAGTTCTAAGCCAGCCAGGGAAATCTGAGATTCTGTGTCAAAGAACCAAGATAAATTTAAAAAATAAAGGAAAAGTATGTTCCCTGGAAGGTTGCCAGATTGTTTTCCATCTGCCAGGGATGGAACCTAGGGCCTTATGCTCTCTTATCAAGTGCTCTGTTACTGAGCTATGTCTCCCAGTGATAGCTGAACAATGTCTAAAACTGTGCAGCCCTGAGTCCAGGCATCTATTACACTGGGGTGGAGGTCCAGCAATGGTTAGATGCCACAAAGCAGGCTACAACGCCTTAACTGTGTTATCAGATTCAAGGGCTTCTTCCATCTTTATAAAGGGAAGGCTAACTTCTTTCCTTTTATATGACACAGCTCCATGTTTCCTATTTCTACGGGGCTTAAAGCCCAGTGGAAGAGATAGCAACATAAGTAATCACAAGCCATGCATAGTGCATGCTATGTCGAGGAGATCAACAACAGGCGTCTGCGTTGCATATGAGGGATGAACAACCAGGAGAGGCTGAGGAAGGCCGGTGTGTAGAAGCTAGAAGTCAGTTAAGGGGATACAAAGGGGAAATGAACATATTAAACAGCAGGGATGAACACTGAAGCAGGGTCAGATGGGAGAATCTGAACAGCAAGGCAGGGAGGACCATAGGGAGGGATGTGCCATGGAGACAAAGGGCAAAGGATTCTTACATTAAATGATGAAGCATTTTAAAGATGCTAAGGATAGTAAAGTGTTTGAAAGAGGCAAGAACTGCAGCCAGATTTCCATCTTGGGAAGCTCAATGTCAGAGCAACACTGAGGAACACTGTGGAAGGTGATGGTAGTCCAGGGCAGCTTAGGAGAGGGAACAGCAGAGACAAATTAGAGCAAAGAAGCATTCAGTTTAGGGATCGACTGGAGAAGGTGCTCCACAAAATATTGGGTAGGTGTGTCTGAAACTCAGAACAGTGTCTTGTGCCTGTAAGTCATCTGGGAGAGTGGATGGGACTGCTTGGGAAGAAATGCAAAGCCAAGTGAGCCCAGGGTTTGTTTATTGCTGTGTCCCCAGCACCTGAAGCCTTCCTGGCACTAGGAAGTGTTTGAGATTTGAATAAATGACTCAGATAATGAAAATAGAGGCAGTCTAAGAACATGGCTCTGAGAAACCACCATTTCGAGAGGCAAAGAGACTAGTGCAAGGGTTTCAGATCCAAGGAAGTGAAGGCTGAGTCCGATCCCCAGGACCCATATGGTGGAATCAATTCCCACAGGGTTGTCCTCTGACCAATATGCGCACGTGCACACACAACAATAAAAATGTAATTAAAAATAAAGAGAAGGAAATCACTGTTGTTTGAGCTGGCCATGGTAGGCTACATTATAATCTTGGGGAGCTGAGACAAAGCGACTGTGAATCCAAGGACATTCTTGGCTACATAGCAAGTTCCAGGTCAGCCAAGGCTCTGATACTCCATCTCTAAAGACCAAGGTAAATACAATAATACAATAGAAAAGAAATCCCTGGTGACTGGTGGTCATAGTCTCAGCAGAGGTGGCAGTGGCTGTGGCTGGGGAGTATCTGAGAGAGCAGAGGCTGTGAATTACAGCCCACTGTTTCCAGGAACTTGACCGAATGAATCTTCGTCTTTCCTCTTTGTTTTTGTTTCCCGTTTATTTTTTGATTTTGAGATAGAGTCTTGCTCTGTAGCTCAAGCTGGCTCTGAACTCATTATCCTGGTCTCAAATTCCTGATCCTCCTTTCCAGGGCTGGGCTTACAGATCTGTTATCATCATGTCTGGTCTTCGCCTTTTCTTCAGTTTTTCTCCTTAAGTTAGGAGATAGGCTCAACTCTCTTTAAATTTCTATTCAAAAAATGTTCTCTTTTCATTCTCATACTAATGGTCTGTCTTTTCTCTCTGCTAGTAAATGATAGTGTATAAAGATGTCATAAATCTGTTCATATTTTCTCCTTACCTGTTTTTCCGGTTTTCTGTTCTAGGCAACCTGATAATCAATCAATCAATCTCTCTCTCTCTCTCTCTCTCTCTCTCTCTCTCTCTCTCTCTCTCTCTCNCACACACACACACACACACACACACACACACACACACACACACACACATAGAGGGCAATCAGGAGCACTTCCTTAGGTACCATCTACTCCCTCCAGCCCCCATCAATTGGATGCCCTTTCTTAGGTAGCATCTTCTTCCCCCACTCCCATCAATCAGGTGCCCTTTTTTAGGAACCATCTACTCCATCCCCACCCCGACATAGGTTTCACTCACCTGGAACTTGACACTTAGATTAGGCTGTGTAGCCTGTGAACCCCAGGTATCTGCTTAGCTCCACTTCCAGTAGGCAGCCTGGCTCTAGAGATTGAACTCAGATGCTTGAAGCGTATGTGACAAGCGCTTTACCTGCACCTCCGTGGTTTTTTTTGTTTGTTTGCTTGCTTGTTTGGGGTTTTTTTTGAATGTTCTTGGAGACAGGACCTTATTATATAACTTCACATCATCTGAAACTGAATATGCAGAGCAGTGTTGTGTAACAGTTTTCTCTGAGATTGAAACATTCCATCCTACAGGAAAGCTCTTCAAATAGGTAAACAACCTAAGATAGCTTTAGGAAGTCCCTGAAACTGACCAGATTCACTAGGTCTGATCCTGCCAGAGTAAGCTATAAAAGCTGAGAGTCTGTCTGACATGAAGCTGAGCTTCAAAGAAGTCTCTCAGATAAACTGAGCTGCAAAGAAGACTCTTGAGACCAGATCAACTACCCAGAAGAAGCCACGACCAGCTGAGCTGCCTGGAAGAGGTGAAGACCAATAGAGGCGCCTGTAGGCTGTGGGTGTGCTCCAGGCTCCCAGCTTTTGATAGCTGTCACCCATGCTGCAGCAGGCTTGGTAATGCAGCTGTCTGCTGAGGTCTGGTCTTTTGCCATGTATTGTATTACTAAATACTGGCCTCCAAGGCCTGGTTGCCCTCAGTTATTAAAGAATCTGCACATACACAAGTGATGCTGTGTAATCTTGTCCCCTAAGTTATTCTTGATTGGTGAATAAAGATGCCTACAGCCTATAGCTGGCAGAAGAGAGATAGGTGAAGGTTGGGTTCTGGGTTTGAGGTCAGAGGAAGGACCATGAGGGAGAGGGGGGAAGGTGATAGAGGAGAGGTGCTATGGGGTAGGTGAGCTATGAAAACATGGATGGCCAATTGGAGTTAAGAACACCCCAGATGGAACATATCAAGTTATAACTCGGGATTATTGATAGGGAAGGAGACATAATAGCACAGTGGGTAGATATCGGCACAGCTTTAGTGCTGGTTAAGGCTTATTATAAATATAAAAGTTGTGTGTCTTTTATCTGGAAACTGAATGGTCAAAGGTGGGGTAGAAACCCTCCTATCTGAGATTAAATATTAAATACAACAAATCGGTGCCCATTTCTGTTCACAAGTTACCTTGGTGGTACGTATCTACATTTAGGTCTGTTGTGGGCTACCTATCTGGGGTGAGTAGATGTGAGTCTCCCCAGGAGAGGTTCTGTCACACAACAGTCAGGCTGGCCTCTAACTTAAGGCTATCCTTGTACCTCTACTTACTAAGTTCTGAGACCACGCCCAGTTTATCTCAGAGCTGAGGACTGAACCCAGGGCTTCACGTGTGCTAGGGAAGCAACTGGCCAATAGGAGGCGTCTCTAGCCCCTCTTTTGTCTGTTCTTGACAGCAGCCAGAATGATCCTTCCAATGTTGAGCCGTAGCTGATCAACCTTCTCCTCAAAACCACACACCCTGGGGCATGTACTCACGCTGGTTTATGTTGAAATCCTCTTCTCTTTTTATTAAAGATTTATTAACTTTTTATTTATATGAGTACACTGTAGCTGTCTTCAGACACACTAGAAGAGAGCATCGGATCCCATTACAGATGGTTGTGAGCCACCGTGTGGTTGCTGGGATTTGAACTCAGGACCACTGGAAGAGCAGTCAGTGCTCTTAACTGCTGAGCCATTTCTCCATCCTGGAATCCTCTTCTCTTAGAGCATTATTTGACTCAACTCTCCCTTTGCTCAAAGCCTGGCCATCCTTTCCAATGACTGTGGTACCTTGGCTTCTGCCAGCTCTCTAGCGTCTTTATCTCACTAACATAGCCCTCCTCTACAGCTTGCTTCCCTCCAATAGTCTGTGAACACTGGGAAGCAGACCTTCCAAGAACACCTCGCCTGGAGGAGCAGAGAGAAAGATAACCAAGAAGCTAGTCCTGCCCTTGAGGAACCCACTCTGGTGAGTCATGCAACCTAACAAGTAATTAGAATGGAAAGGCTTACAGCATTTGGAAGCCAGAGGCCGAGAGGCGCTAGGGAAAGGGACTGTTTGAGATGACAGTTACTGATCTCTGCAGCCTGGGCAGCAGTTAAAGCCATGAGATCATCAGAAGAGAGTATAAGAAATGACAGACACTCAGAGCCACCTGTGTCTAAGAATGAAGGACAGAGAAATGGGCCCGGGTAGAACTATCTAGAAGACGGAGAAGAGTCAGCTCAGCAGAGCCACCCATGACCAAGTTGCTAGATTGCCTTTTGGGAGCTGACTTTTTTTATTATTGGTTCCAAGACTGGGTCTTGTAGCCTACCCAGACTGGCCTAGAATTTGGTGTTTCCTTGGCTGTCCTCAAACTTTTGGTCTTCCCGCCTCAGCATCCTGAATGCTAGGTTACAGATGTCTGCCATCGCAGTGAGCTAAATAGGCTCTATAAAATCTACCAACAGAGTTGGGGAAAGGTCAGTGCTAAAGCTATTGCCTAGTGTGCACACGGCCCTGGCTCATCAACAAAACCCAGAACCCTACCAAAAAATACACGTCAAAGAGTCCCAACATTTCCTATGACAGTTATTACTATGAACATGTAATATAAAGCCATATATTCATTCTCATAAGAACCTAGGATTAGGTACTAAGATGACCTGGTTGCTTAGCAAAGGAGACCAGCTCACCTTCCCAAGTATAGGCATCTACTAAGGAAAGAAAGATCTGCTAGCAAGCCATGGTGTCATTTGTATTCCCAGCCCTTTGAGTCTGAGGCAGAAGGATCTTGAGTTTTTAGCTAGCCTGGGATATATAGGGAGTCCCTGTCTCAAACAGGAAAGATAAAACCAAACAGGTTTGAACCCAGGCAATTTGAGCATGTAATGTTTTTGTTTGTTTTTAAAGATTTTTTATTTATATTTTATTTATTTATTTAATACTTTTTTCTTTTCTTTTCTTTTCTTTTTTCTTTTCTTTTTGGTTTTTCGAGACAGGGTTTCTCTGTGTAGCCCTGGCGGTCCTGGGACTCACTCTGTAGACCAGGCTGGCCTCAAACTCAGAAATTCGCCTGCCTCTGCCTCCCAAATGCATTATTACTTTTTTTCGAGACAGAGTTTTTCTGTGTACCCCTGGCTAGCCTGGAACTCACTTGGTAGACCAGGTCAGCCTCGAACTCAAAGATCTGCCTTCCTCTGCCTCCTGAGTGCAACAGCATGTACTCATAACCACTATGTTACGACGCCATCTCTCTGTGATTTTTTTCCTATTTCACTAAACACCTATTGAGGGTCATGTCCTTGATGTAACCTCTGCGTACAGCAGCTGGAAGCCCAGACCCCCCCACCCCATTCATGGAGTTCCTCTCCTTATGAGATGCTGACATTAAAGGAAGAAAATCCAGTCAGGTGAGATGACTCAGCGTAAGGACACCTGCTGCCAAGCCTGACAGCCAGGATCCCTGGGTCCCACATGATGGGAGGAGATAACTGACTCCTGAAAGTTGTCCCTCTGACTTCCGCAGAAGCACATAATTTAAAAATAAAATGTAGCCGGGTGTGGTGGCGCACGCCTTTAATACCAGCACTCGGGAGGCAGAGGCAGGCGGATTTCTGAGTTCGAGGCCAGCCTGGTCTACAAAGTGAGTTCCAGGACAGTCAGGGCTACACAGA
>NC_034599.1:40014289-40016525 GCF_900095145.1 Mus pahari | reverse complement strand
TACTAGCCCATAAGGTCTGGACTTAAGCACCTGGCCTTACTATAGCTCTGTAATATTACAGAGTTTCTTTCCAGATAAATGCAAATACCTTAGTGTGTGTATAGCTTTTTTGGCTGATGGAGATGAGGGAATCTTATACAACTTTTGTATTATCTTGTCACTTAAAGATCGCAAACACTCCTATGAGGATCTCACCACCAAAAACATAGCTGCACGATCTTTCAATGAGTGACCGTAATGTGTGGAACTTGCAGTAAGAGGATGAATGAGAAGCTGTTGGGCCCCTTTCTCTTTTATGCTCCAAGGACTAGGCCTAGGTAAAATAGGCAATAAATATTCTATCTATATGAAAATGAAAATTAGGACACTTAATGCAGTATATCTCAGTGTGTATGTGTTAAACACAGATACTGTGTCCTTTTTTTTATTAGTCTCACTTAATTGAGTGCCACATTATATCGTGTCTTCCCAGGTAAGATTTATGTAGTTGGTGGCAGTGTTTTCTCACTTGTTCTAGTCAGGTAAAACCCTAAGAGTACAATGTACATAGCTAGTGTGGGGGCTGTGACCTGGCTTCTGAGAGCTGCTTCTCATCTAGCCTAGTTTATCAGTTAACAAAGTGGAGATTACAGCAACATCTTAGCCCCACACCATTTTAAATACATACTTCTCTCTGGGTAGTTACTAAGTGGTTCTGCCCGCTTCTCCAACTGTTTGCTCTAAGAGGCCCAGTCCTTTGTGGGATGTTTTTATATCAGTATCAGTCTCAGCCCAGAGGTGTAAAGGACAAGAAAATGTGGCTGTGGCTTCTTTTACAGAACATTACTGTTACAAAAGAATATACATGTACAAAAGCAGTGTTTCAGTATTCCAACACAAGTTGCTATAAGCAGTCCTTTTTGTGTTTTTTCTTGTTGGTGTCAACTGGAAAACTCTAGCTATTGAAGAATGTACCTGTTGTGAACAGGGAAGCCTCAGGCACATCTATAAATGCCAGAAGGTTAAGATGGACTCAGTGTGCCCCTGGGCATTTAGCTAGAATTTGACAGGATTTGTTTTCTTCAAATGAACGCCATCTCCTTAGACTGACAGCACAGTTTGGTGGGTAAGTGCACTTGCTTCCAAGCCTGACCACTTGAGTTCAATGCCAGGAACACATGTCATAGAAGGAGAAAAACAACTCCCACAAGATGTCCATATACATGGCACGGCATGCACCAACCCATTCATATACATGCACACAAACACATACAAATAAATTAACAAATGTTTTAAAAGCACCTAAATAAGGACGATGACATGTTAAAGCCCTCTAGAGTGAGTCCCCAAACCTACAAGTGTGGCTGGGAAGAACCATATACTTAGGAGACATTAATTGAGCTGTGTAGACTCTGTTTGACACACCAGATGGAAGTATGATTAATACATGGTTCCTGACGTTAGAAAGTTTTGTCTCCCAAATCAGTTAGACCTTGACTTGGAGCTGACTTACACCAAATGTACGCCGCAAAGCCAGCTGCCATCTCTGCTAGATTCTGTAAAACCCTTCCAGTCATAAATACAATTAGCTATGCCAAGTTCTTTTTCAAGTTAAGAAGTGAAAACTCAATGGACACAGTGATTGCAACTATCTCCTCCTCCTCCTCCTCCTCTTTTTTTTTCTCTTAAACTCAGAAGTCTAGCCTTGACCTCAATGTGCAGACCAGACGGACTTCATACTCTCCATCCATCCACAGCCTCTACCTCCCTAGTGCTGGGAATTCAGGTGTGCACCACATGCCCAGGTTGAACTGTTACCTCTGAATTATAAGTGTGCCTTTATTGAAGAGTTATAGATTTAGCCCTTTCTTTTCAGAAGAAAGCAATCCCAGTGACTCTGCACAGTCTCCTGTTCTGTGATGACCCGGATATTTAAATGACTCAGCCAGCTTCTTGTTTTAGTTCAAAGACCTTTGGGTCTATTGTACTGATGCACCATGTCCATTCGGAGTTCTTTCAGAGAATGGAAATTGGGAGCACAGTCTTTACCAAAAGTGAGAAAAACCTGGGTGAAACACTGGGAAGGTTGAAGCAGAAGGATCAAGTGTAAGTCACATAGCAAGTCTGAGGTCAGCCTGGGTTGTATGAAACCCTGTCTCAAAACACAGAAAAACAGGAGAAATCTGGGCAGGTTCTATTCTTTTTTGTTTGTTTGTTTTCCAAGACAGGGTTTCTCTGTGTAGCCCTGGCTGTCCTG
>NC_034599.1:40006725-40014167 GCF_900095145.1 Mus pahari | reverse complement strand
CCTGCCTCTGCCTCCCAAGTGCTGGGATTAAAGACGTGCGTCACCACCGCCCAGTGGCAGGTTATATTCTTACCATTAATGAATAAACCAACAAAATGTGTGTGTGTGTGTGTGTGTGTTGTTTCCATTTGAATAAAAAAGAAGATGCTTAGACTATATACTTTAATCTTCATAGGAATCTTGTGGAGTTGCTATTAATATTCTTATTTTTGCAAATGAGGAATCAGGCATATGGCTAGGTACCTGCAAATCAATCCTAGGCTGGTGACTCTGAACCCATGTTAGTCACACCATGATACTGATTTGCAGTGAGGAGTCGTCAGGGTAGAGAAAAAGAGAGGCAACACCTAGCAGTCCTTTTGAAAACCATGTAAGTTTATTCATTTTATGTGTGAGTGTTTGCTTGCATCTATGTATGTGTTATCACTTGCATGTCTGCTGTTTATGGAGGTCAGATGGGGCATGGATCTCCTGGAGCTGGAGTTAGGGTAGCTGTGAGCTATCATGGGGATGCTGAGGATAGAGCCCAGGTCCTAGGCAAAAGCAACAATTGCTCTTAAGCTGTGAACCAACCTCTCCAGCCCCCTTTAAAGCCAAAATAATTTATGAGTTCGCAGAAATGGGCAAAATTTGGAGTTTCCTTCCTGAAAGTTTCCTTCTCTCATTTGGAAAAAAAAAGTAAAATATGTGCATTTTTATTAGGTTGGCAAAGATCAAGAAGGTTAGGACAAAGCTTTCAGAAAAGTTATAGAGAAAGAGGCCCTCTTCAGAATTGCTGATGGGAAAATGAATTACTAGGACAATCTTTCCTGGGGACGATTTGGTAATGTCTGTCAAAATCACAAATGTCTATACTTGGAGTTCAGCAACTGCATTTCTGGTACTTCATACTAAAGGTATATCACACAGTTGCAAAGTGGTGTCCAAGACTGTGCATCGTGTTATTGTGTGAAATTGAATAGAATGGCTGGGCATGGTGACTCACACCTATAACATTAGCATTCAACAGAGGCAAGAGGATTGCCTCAAGTTTGAGATCAGAGTCTGGGCTACACAGTGAGTTCCAGGAGAGCTTGGGCTACACTGTCAAACACTGCTTTGTTTTGTTTTGATGAGATGATGACTCAGTGGTGAGCACTGGCTGCTCTTCCAGAGGACCCAGGTTCGATTCCCAGCACCCACCCATATGGAAACTCTCAATCATTTATAACTCCAGTCTAGGGGGAATTCTGCATCTTCTTCTGACCTCCACAGCTACTGCTTGTAGGTAGTGCATAGATATACATGCAGGCAAAACACCCACCCACATAAAGTAAAAATAAAAAAAGGAGGAGGAACAGGCCATTCAGTAGATTGAAAGTCATATACATTTTCCACTGCATGTTTAAAAACTGCATGTTTTCAGACATCCTCAAGAGTAATTAAGGAACAATTTCCCAGTTTTATTAAGTGGAACCACTGAGATGGCAGTTTTGGGCAAAGTTCTCTATGAACTCACTTGTTTAGGTATAGGTCATCTTTGGAAGTATTAACATCAACATTTGCTGCCATGAAGGGAAGACAGAAATTGATGTCAGCAACGTGCTAGCTCAGAACCAAGGCAGTGGGGTTTTCAATTTCATTAACATTCTAACCACATGACGCCAGACGTGCCTGTGATTCCAGAACTGGGGGACAGAAGCAGGAGGACCTTTCTAAGTTTGAGGTTAGGTTGGTTTACATAGCTCAGGACTAGACCAGTTAGACTCTATCTCAAAAAAAAAAAAAAAAAGNGGGGTGTGGGGTGTGTATATTAGGGGGCTGGAGAGAGTGTGCAGCAGCTAAGGGTGGGTGTGGCTCTTACAGCTCACTCGGGGCTGTTTCCCACCTATGTCAGGTGGTGCCCAACTGCCTGTCACTCCAGTTCCAGAGGTTCTCTCTTGTCCTCTGTTGTCACCTTGTGCTGTACATACAAACAAGGATACATAGATAAACACAAAGAATAGTTTGGTTTTTTTTTTTAAATAGGGAATGGGGATAGGGATGTAGAGTGCTTGCCACCTTGTAGTCACAAAGTCCTGAGCTTGATTGCCAGCAGCACATGAACACAGGCACAGTGGGACACACCCGTATTCCAAGCAGTCCAGAGGCAGAAAGCTAAGTGTCATCTTTGGCTGCGTAAGTTCAAGATCAGTCTCAAATAGCCAAGGCCATAGCTCCAAAGTAGCTGTTTTTTTAAAAAAAAAAAAAATTAGCCATATGACATATTGATATTCAAGAGAAATAAGTTAAAATTTACAACCAAAGCTGGGCGTGGTGGCACACACCTTTAATCCCAGCACTCGGGAGGCAGAGGAAGGTGGATTTTTGAGTTCGAGGCCAGCCTGGTCTACAAAGTGAGTTCCAGGACAGCCAGGGTTATACAGAGAAACCCTGTCTGGAAAAGACAAAAAAAAAAAAATTACAACCAAAAAATAAAGCACATGCATTTTAAGGTAATACGAGAAAGGTAAAAAAGAATATTTCTCAGTGCCCCCCCCTCGGTGTGTTTGTGTGTGTGTGTATGTGTGTGTGTATGTGTCCTTAGGATCAAACCCAGGGCTTTCTTTCCAAATATCAGGCAAGCGCTCTCCCATTGAGTGTCCTTTTGCCAAGATTTTCTTGCATATTAGCGTTAGACCCCACTAAAGTTTCAAAACGATCCCTATGTATGTGGCCTAGGACATTACTCTAAGACTCAGTTTCCCCACATGTAAAATAAGGGTTATCTTATATGATTAGTAAGAACTGAATGCACATAAAACATTTGGGATCATAGAAAGTACTCAATAAGAGCTAGTTATTTCTGCTCGAAAACATCCAGCCACAAACCAAATTGTGATCTATACCAGGTCGCTTTACATCAGCCTGAGAGAGACCGACTAGATAATTTTTCAAGGAGTTCTCCCCGACTTCCCAGGCTCATGTCTTCACAGCCTGCAAATATTCTCCATTCTTGCCGCCACCCACCCTGCAGACCTCCCACCTGTGCTAAATCAAGTGTGCTTGTAGGGAGGGGGTTACTCAGAATCTAACGGGATTGTTTTCTCAAAGGTGGAGGGCGGGAAGAAATCCTGTTGACACAGTTATATAAAGCCTGTCACTCAGTCCCCTGCCTACTACCTCTGAAGGCCGTTATGCATATTAAAGAAGGGGGGCGGCAAATACAAAAGAAAAAATAAACGAGAGAGAGTGAGAGAGGGAACAAATCAGGATGCTTGAGGGAATCCACGTGGTCGCCAATCTGTAACTGATCAGAGCAGCTATACTGAAGCAAAAACCCCAGAGCCTAACGCAAAATACATTGCAATAGAGAAACCGTCCACAATGGGGTGTGTTATGTCCTAAGCAGAGTCTTGGGGCTGCTGTTTAAAATCCTTTCGCAGCTCCCATCCTCTCGGCGCCTAGTAAACCACGAGAAGCAACAACGGAATCTGGTTGTGTGTGCGTAGTGTGAATGTGCGTTTTGCAAACCATCTGGGCCCCATCCTGCGTGGTTGGAACGATGATCGATCCCGGACGAGTTTGGGGAGTTGGGGCTTGACTATGTCTCCTCCCTTTCTCTGTTCCTTTCCTCGCCCCCCCCCTCCCCATTTTCTCCTCAGGCATAGACGTCTGTTAGGAAGGACGTAGATTTTTCAGCACCAGGAGGCCGTGGACCTCTGGAGGCGTGCAGTACACCCTCCAGTGGGCTGGAGCTGGTTGCTTCCTGCCTTACTATGAACCACCCTGTCGTTCCCAAATCTGCCACCCGGGGAAGTCCTAGTTAGAGCAGCGCCGGGTACGGGTGCGGGAGACCTGGACGGCTGCATGACCTTCCTGCGAACTCCACCTCGGGTGGGGGTTGGGGGAGATGGAGGCTGCTCCGGGTCTGCAGGCAGTGTATCGATCCCTAAGCCTCAGCCAAAGCAAATTCTTCGAGCAGCAAATTCTCTCCCTCCCTCCTTGGCTTTTCCATCCCCGCAGGCTTCTAACGCCTCGCTGGAGGCGCCCTCTCCCATTTCCCGCAATAAAGTAAATCCCGTGGATATTCACCCCACCATCAACCCCCGGCACTGCCCCATCCCTCTTCCCTCCCCCTCGGCTTGCTAACCCTGCGTGCAGAGCTTGCCGGCGGCGGGCCCCTTCTACCCAGTGTATCATAATGCCCTCCGCCGGGGTTCACACACACCCTCCCCCCCCATCATGAGAAATGTGCTGGCGAGCCCCCTCCCTCCGGGTGCATACATTAGGGTCTGCTTTGCATGCAGCGGCAGGCTGGAAGCGGAGGAAGAAGGGGCGGGGCGCCTTTGCCCGCCTCTTCCCTCCAGGCCCTGTCCGTTAGCCACCCAGTTTCAGCTCCGTTGTAACGCCAGGTCGTTCGCGGAGCGCACGCTGTGGCTCCAACGCCTGGGCTGGAAAAACACACCCCAACTCCGGAGAAGGGCACGGAAGCCAGAAGCCTCCCTCACCTCCCTCCAGCTCACAGTGGAGCGAGGAGGTGGCGGAGGCCGACCACTCGGTTGTGTGGATTTTGGAAAGAGCTCCAAGCATGAAGATGGGAGGGGCTCCTCTTTTATTGGATTTTATTTTTTTTTAAGGCGCGTTCGCCGAGAGCCTTGCCATCTTGCATGGATTCAATTGGGCGACGCTTGGGTTTTGCATGGAGTACAATGGAGCTTTCTGGATTCTAGAAGCGTTCCATAAGGGCTAACTAAGCCCGCCGCTCTCCAAAGCCGAGGAGAAGGCTCGCTCCTCCGGGGACCCAGCAGCCGCGCCGCACTGGAAGCGGTTCTCCTGGGCCGCTCAAGTCCCTGCGCGTCCCGGGAACGTGTGTAATCGGCCTCTCGGCTCTCTCGGCTGCGGGCCACCCCGCTCCCTCCGCCTCCATCCTCCCGCCGCCCTCGCCCCCTCCCCCCTCTCCCCGGAACCCGCCTCCGCTCCGGGCTCCAGGGCTTCCTTCCCCCCCCCCCTCTTCCCTGGCGCTGCCGCTCCCGGAGGGCGGGGCATGCACTTATCCAGGTTGCCGGGCGGGAGGAGCCGGGCCCGGGGCTCGGCATAGAGCGGCGGCCTCCGGGCGGCGGAGGTGGAGGCCAGAGGCTCCTATGCAGATTGCAGGGCAGGCGGGCGCCACCCGGCGCTCGGTATAGCGGGCCGCGGGGTACGGCCATCTGGGCGGCGCCAGGCGGGTTAGGCAGGTTCCGGGGCCCGCCGCTCCCCCCCCTCCGCCTCCCCGCCCCCCTGTGTTGTCGCCTCTCCCTCTCGCTGCTTCACTTACGGGGCGAACATGGCGCACAGCTGTCGGTGGCGCTTCCCCGCCCGACCCGGGACCACCGGGGGCGGCGGCGGCGGGGGGCGCCGGGGCCTAGGGGGCGCCCCGCGGCAACGCGTCCCGGCCTTGCTGCTTCCCCCCGGGCCCCCGGCCGGCGGTGGCGGCCCCGGGGCGCCCCCCTCCCCCCCGGCGGTGGCGGCGGCGGCGGCGGCGGCGGGAAGCAGCGGGGCTGGGGTTCCAGGGGGAGCGGCCGCCGCCTCAGCAGCCTCTTCGTCGTCCGCCTCGTCTTCGTCTTCGTCATCGTCCTCAGCCTCCTCAGGGCCGGCCCTGCTTCGGGTGGGCCCGGGCTTCGACGCGGCGCTGCAGGTCTCGGCCGCCATCGGCACCAACCTGCGCCGGTTCCGGGCAGTGTTTGGGGAGAGCGGCGGGGGAGGCGGCAGCGGAGAGGTAAGGGGGCGAGGAACCCCAAGGTCCGGGGTCTCGACCCTCTGAAGAACCCCTCCCCTCCCCCATGCAGGTTTGAGGAGCATCCCAATTCTGGAAACATCCTGGGGTCCCTAACGCGGGGCAAATGGCCCTCCCATCTTAGGATCCCCGTTATGGGCTGCAGACCCCCAGGCGCCCTTACCCGAGGGTTCAGACCCTTCTGGTTGAGGGCCTTTAGCCCCCGTCCCGCCTTCTAACCCCTGGACCCTTCCCCAAATCCCTTGGCACAGACCCCCTTGCGGGGGTTTCCCATCCCGGGACCGAACCCCTCCTCCCTTTCCCAGATTACCTCATCCGAGCCAGATTCCTCCCTCCCTCTGCCAGAGACCTGATCCCGCCACATCTCCGCCTCCTTCCCTGGGCAGATGTGTTACTCCTAGGGCAGTCTTCCCCCTTGGGCATCTCTCGGGTGGTGGCTTCATCCAGAGCCACGTTCTTATCTTGGCCCTTGGGACATCCAGGTTCCTTCCTGCACCTTGCTTCTGAAAACCTGACCAACCCCCTCCTCCCTCCCCAGCCAGGTCTTCGCCTTGCCAGTCACTCCCCCTTGTCTCACCTCTACCACCAGCCCACTCCCACCTCCTGCACACCAGGCCTCCTCGGTCCGCCCTACCCCTCAGGGGAAAGCTTTCTCTCTACCTTGTCGTTCTCATCTCTCCTGCGAAGATAACAGTGCTCTCCCCTGCGTTGTCTCTTTCCCCATCTTCCAGGGCTACGTTTCCTAGGCTGCTGGTGTCAGGGATTTACCTCCAACTCCACCCCTTTCCCTCCTTTAGAGGAAGGACCAGAGGTGTGTTAGAGGGAAAATGATCCAGTGTTCCCCTAGGCTTGGAAGAGAGCTACTTTCTAGCATTCTCCTTGAGAGGAGCAGGGTTTCTCTCCAGCTCTTGAGAAAGGGGGCCCCCCTGTGAGGGGTGATGTTTGTGGGGGAACTAGGACTGCATCCTCCCAAGGGAAGCAGCTGCTCTCTTACCCCACCCACTGCGCCTGAGAGCTTGCAGCCTCTGGCCCTGGCTCCCTCCCGCCTTTCTCTTTTTTCTCGTCATTTCATTATTGATCCACCTTTTCCTAGGCCAATCCTGGGTCTTGGAAGGGGGTGGAGGAAAGCCGGTTGGGATGAGTAGATAAAGGGACAGTTTTGCCTTAGTGTGGTGGCATTGGTTGTTGATGCTTTGGGTTGGGAGAAAGAGGAGGGCTATGAAGCCAAGTTAGTCTTTAGAAGAGGGAGGTAAGGTTATCTGTGATTCCTAGTGGGAGACTCAAGGTGGGTGAGGTAAAGGCTGAGAAACGGGCCGCCCTGATGAATGGGATTCAGCCTTTTTCAGCGAAAAGGAAAGTTGCCCTGGGAAGGGAAGTTGAGTTCAGGTTCAGTCAGTGGCGATGATGCGCATTTGTTTTCCATTGGATGCAGTAAGGGCAGTTTGAATCGCAGGGGAAGAGGGGGGTTGAGTGTGATGGGGGATTCTAGGGGGAGGAAGAGCAGCTGCCAGGGGCTGAAGTGAAGGGGGGGGTTAGGGGTTTGCTGCTCTGGAGTGCTGTTGATTGAAACAGAAAGGGAAAGATAGCAACCAGCCGTTTCCTGCGTGCACTGCCGTTGGGGCACACAAAATATCCTGGGCAAACCCCTTGTGGCCCATTATGCCCTGCACCCCTTTCGATTTAGCAAAGGCCTTGGATGAGGAGGGTG
>NC_034599.1:39995573-40006641 GCF_900095145.1 Mus pahari | reverse complement strand
CGTTTGTATTATTGCTCTAAGTTTTATAAACATCTCTTCTTTTTTTTTTTTTTTTTTTTGTTTTTTTTTAATGTTTTTTTTTTTTTTTTTTTTTTTTTTTTTAAGTTTTTAGTCTTCCATCCTCCTTTTAAAAACTGTTTCTAAGGCAGCAGGCTCAGGAGACTGACAACAACCGCCTCTGACAGCAAGGAGAACATGATGGGGGCGTGTTCCTTGCTCTGTAGCTTGCTAGCTGCAGCATCCTCTTTCCCTGCCTCTCTTCGATCTGTCTCCACCCCCTTTTTCCCAGCCTTCAGAAGGCAGTTGCAGTAAACAGGATTGTTTGCGAGTATTGACCGGTTGCTGTAGATTATTGTTATGATTTTTGAAAGGCCAATTCTGTATTTTTAAAGCTGACAACACAGATCCCATGTAGTTGGAGAACCAAAGGTCTCATGCATGACATAAAGGCTGAGCCGGTCAGGTTACTTGCATGGAGTTGGTGCTTAAATGTGAGTTGATTTTGCTTTTTTTTAAACAAACCACCACCTTACATTGACATATCATTCATCTGCATATTTTCAAAACTGAGACTTGACTGGTTATATGTAGAATTCTAGTCCTGTGTCTGAGTGAAATAAGAAAGTCTGTTAGAAGTTCGTCTGCTTTGAGGGGATTCCTGAGCCGGCAGCATTCTGCTGCTTGGCATGCTCATGCATTTTGTATCGAAGGACCATGTGTTCGAGTTCTAAATGTTCTTATCACATGCTCAAAAGCAAAGTCAGCAACTCCCAATCATAGCTTTTCCAGAGACTGGTTAGGGGGAGAGAGAGGGACACCTGGATTCAGGGACCTAATGTCTGGGCATCAGAATATTTCATCCGTGAAGTTGTATTCAGGTACTAACAGTTTCTTAGCTGTCGGTGTTGAGAGAGGGTTGTGAGCTAGTTCTTCCTTTTGCCTTACTGGGGGTTAGGGGTGTAAAGCTTGGTGAGGAGTTGCAGCTCCTGCAAATGAGTGAGATGGAGTGTACCAGGGAGGTCGTCTCTTTAAAACTTGTGCTGGACGGTAGTGGCTGTTTTATCGTTAGCGGACTGCTTGACTCCTTGCATCAGGTTCCAGTGTGAACTGGGCTTGAATGAGCTGTTGGTAAGCTTTCTGTCTGGTAGTTTGAGGCTGTCTATCCTGGGCTGAGAGTTATGTGTCGTTCATGGTAAACCAGGGTGGCTTTCAGCAGAGAAGCCAAGTGTTTTGCCACATAGTCTTACACATCAGTGATAGTGTTCTATGGGACTCACTGCAGTCCGATACATTTACAGGATCCTAAAGGTTGCTGCTTAGAACTTATTCATGCTTCTTAGGAGGTCTTGTCTGGCCTCTTGAAATGGTTATAGGACCCAGATGGATTCTAACCTCTTTAAATTGCGGTTTACTTAATGTGAATAATGACTCGGAGTTGCACATAATCACAGCTAAGTTCTAACGCTGCATGACGGCACTTCTAGATGCCCCTGTAGGAACTGTGCTGTCCACAGGAGGCCTGTCCTCCATTGCCATTGGCTCTTTGCTCTCCTTGGATAGAAATCCCTCTGGTAACAACGACATGTGAGTCCTTAGGACTCCATTCTGTTATGATGAAGTGGTTTTCAAAATACATAGATGTTTGGGCGTTGTCCTGTGTGAGTTAGGAAGTGGATCTGAAGCCTTGTCTGTAGAATATCACACAAGTCCAAGTCCTGTGCTTTCTTTCCATGGTCTCCGTGGTGTCAGCAGCAGCTGTCTCAGGTCTGTCTAAATAAACACAGCCAGGCAGCATCTTCTCTTGACTAGACTTTGTACTACCTTGACATAAATCTCAGAAGTCCTTTAGTAGCTCGAAGCCCTCACTGATTTCATATGCCTTTCCTATCTCCTCTCAACGCGTTAAAGGCGGGTTTCTCTTGATCTCAATACTGTGCACTTTAGTTCTATGTGATATTAAAGCTGAATTACAACATAGTGCATATTTATTTTCATTTAAAGTTTCAGTGAAGCCCTGTAGCCTGGGGCAGGCTTTTAGATTGGGCTTAGACAAGAGGGTAGTTTTCTATCTAGCTGGAAGGCAGCTGGAGAGGGTCTGTGATTTTTTTTTTTTTATTTTTTCCTTACTAAATCCCCTCTCCCCCCCCCCCTGCCCACTGTCTGCTAGGACAAACTGAGCAGTTCATATGTTTTGTTTGCTTGCTTTTGAGTCAGGGTCTTACTATGTAGACCAGGCTGGCCTTGAGTTTGTGGAGATCTGCATTCAATATTTCCTGAGTGCTGGGATCAAAGGCATGTGCCACCACGCCCAACTGGGAAGTTCACTTTTCACCTTAAATTTCTTATCTATAAATGAAGTTGTACTAAATAGCTCACAAACCTTTCTGTTCCATCATTTTACCCTCCTCTTCTCTTTCTTGTTCTTCCTCTTCCTCTTCTTCCTCTTCATCATCAGCATCAGCATCGTCATCGTCACCATCATCAAGGCTGGTTCTCGCCCTGTAGCCCTGGGTTGTTGTGGAATGCCTTGTGGATGAAGGGCAGACTAGTCTTGGATCTGTCAGTCCTCCTGCCTCGGTGCCCCCCAAGTGGTGGGATCACAGGCATGTACCACCACACCTACACCAGAATTTCTTATTCTGAGTTTATTTCAAGAGCCAGAGTGAGACTCTTTGCTGCCTTTTAGTATCAGACTGTACACACTTGCCCATTTCACTATCATTATTGCTAGGGGAAATTTCATCTTGGTGGGAAAGTTCTCATATGGAAAAGCCATAAGGGTTTTGCTGAGGTTGACAACAACCATGGAGATTCATTGTGTTGGGATCTAGCTATGTTGTTTGTGGTGACCTTGAACTTCTAGGCTCAAGCAGTCCTGCCTCTGCCTCTTAAGTTGCTCAGACGACCGACACCACTGTGTCTGACTTGAAGATCAACTTTGAAATAAAATGCAGAATCCCGGTGTTATCTCCTTGTTTTCATGGCTGGAATTTTCTTACCTAAACAGAAACTATTTTCAGTCTGAATGATATATATTTTGTTAAGTGTGTAAATTTTTAAATGAAAACTCCAGCTCATCAATGTATCTAGAAATCTAGAGCAATAATACCTCCTTTGAGTTAGTTGTCAGAAAGTTCTGAAATGGGTATTAAGAATGCAATCGTATGCTAGTGCCTGCTTGTGCTTGCTCTCTCTCTCTCTCTCTCTCTCTCTCTCTCAAAGCTGTATATACTATGTCTCCACTCTTTCCCAATTAAGCATCTCAAGGCACTTGCTCCTGGAGGAAATGGTTTGTAATACAGTGAGCTCCCTTCTGACTTGACGTTAGGAGAAGTGCTCCCATTTGGGCTGCATTTCTCATCTCTGCTCACCTTGGAGCTGTCCTTCCAGAGAGCAGCTGTGCAGCCCGTGCCAGCCAGTTGCCGCCCTTACTCTGTGTCTGGAGGGGGTGGCAGCAGTACTTTTGCCTGCTCGGAGGCATAACAGACTGCAACGCCTCTCTCTCTCCTTTGGAGACTCACTGTGTTTTAATTGTAGGTCTCCTAATTAAGATCTCTTTGTGCCTGCCCACATTCCTCTAGTGCTGGCACAGGGCTTCAGCTCCCTTCTAGCACTTCACTGAAGGCCTTCAATCGGGCCTTTTGTGAATGTCTTGTCTCCATTCTTCTGCAAGGTGGAGAGAGCCTGGTGGCCTGGGTTCTGAGGAAGGGGGAGCTTTGTGACTATCTCTGTCCTAGTGGGAATCTCCCTGAGGATTGCTGTGATGGACCCTTTTCTCTGATTGCGTGTCATTTTCTGGGATTAAGAAAGGTTAAATTACTAATGAGTCTGTCATGTTGCACCTACATTCCGACCAGATTCTTAACCCTCTAGGCATGAGTAGGAAGTAGATGCTAAAGACTTCCCTGGTATAAAGTACTTGCTCCGGTCTGTCTCATCAAGATTGGCTCATGAGCTCTGAGGAATTAAGTTTGATCATGGACTAAATCAGAGACCTATGATTTTTGTGGGCTGCTAGGTTGTAAGGATAAATAATAAAATGAAATTACTGGTTGACCCCAAATTGTACCAGATTTTGGAATAGATTGACTACAATAGCTTTGGTATTGGAATTAGCTTTTTAAAAATTACATTTGTTGTATATGTGCATGAAAGCCCATACGAATGTACATGTATACATATTTTAGCATTTATGTGGGGGTCAGAGGGTAACCTGTGGGGCTTGATTCCTTTCCTCATGTGGAACCCAGGGATCAAACTCAGCTTGTCAGGGTTGGCACAGATTCCTTTACCTTCTGATCCATCTCATGGGCCCTGAATTATTATTATTATTATTATTATTATTATTATTATTATTATTATTATTATTGCTAATTGTAGGTGCCAGTATTTCTTGAGGTCAGGAAGTAGCTGAGCTGAGCTAGAATAGTTTTGGAATAAGCTAGAGTAATTTCTGCAAAAGGTAGCTCAGCTTTGGTTTCCACTAGTGCTCAAATGTAGCCTGCTCTTTCTTATGTCTCATGTGGCATGCTAGAGGACATGGGAAATCTTTCTGAAGAAAAGGGATCTTAAGCCTTCACTTGGGCCCAGATGATTTCCCTGAACACATCTCTGCAAGGTGGGCAGACAGAGGGCCATTTTGTTCTTGCTGTTACTGTCTTTCCTTAATGGTGAAGGCCCCAGAGGATCCTTTATGGCTTTAAATAAGCTGCAGGCCTGTGCTCTTCTTATACCTGAGTGGGAGGTTTTATGGCCTAATTCTCTAATTGCTGGCATTTATGACAGTGTGGATGCTACTGGTCCTGTGGCTGAGGTAGATTATACTGGGAATAGGGAGAGAAAGGGGGCCCTTTGTTAGCCCTTCATTTTCCTCTTCAGTAAGGTCTCTCAGAAGGCCCTGAGGAAAGACTCAGACACTAGAACTGAGAAAATGAATGACTCCCCATAAAATGGTTCTTTATGTTATAAAAGGAATGAGTTCCTTTTCTTGACCTATCCAAAGAAATCCATACCACCACTGTTAAATATTTCAGTGAGTTTTTTACCTTGTCAGGTTACACACCTCCTGGGAAGCCAACCACGAGGCTGAAACCATTACCTAAAGTTTGCTCTTAAAGACCTGACTTGCAGTTGTAGACTTGGAGGAGAGCCCCCTGCAGGGTTATACATGGCTTCCTGGAGGCCTGGCTTGGTTTAACTTTTTACATTTAGAATATAGCAAGCAAGCACCCTATTAGATTTTAGTTTAACAGTGGTATCAATGCAGTAGTTAGTTGGCAGTTTTCTGCACAGCACATGAAAATTCCCCTTCTTTGAAATGAGTAGTTGGTTTTCTATTTGACAAAGAAACTGGAGGGATTTCCCCAGCTGTATTACCTCTAATTCTTGCTGCAGCGAGACTATATGAGGTATCAGTGGGTGGGGCTTACTTCCCTGCTATTTGTTTCAGAATTGGAGTTTCTTCCATATATTTTATCTGTTTTCCTGCATTTCTGGTTTTGTGTTTGTTGATGACTTTGAGCAGCTGGAACCTTTCTGACATGTGTACTGCCTGAGAGCTCTGACCCTCACTGTCCATGAGCTGCAGTAGCATAGCCCCATTCTCATCTGACTGCATCAAAGTAACCATGGCTTTCTGTCTGCAAATAGGAGAGAATGTGAGTTGTGAGGCGTGCTTTTGGAGGGAATGTTTTCTTCAGGCTCGCTTCTGGACTTGCTTGTAAAAACTTGAGAAGTTAACCACACATTCATAACAAATATCTCACTCCTAGAGCAATAAATATTGATAAGGTGCCTAAAGTTAGCTTTTGTCCATTCATTAAAACAGACTAATTTTTGGATCAAACGCAGTACTGTCCCTAGATTATAAGCAGTAATTATAAGCAGTAAAATCTTGAGGATAACATCTCTTTAAGCTTGGTTAATGAGGAAATCCTTTTGTAATCTCTCTGGCTGGAGGTTTTTATTTGTGCATATATAAATGCCTTTACAAAGGGGATGGCAAATCTCATAGCCTAATCTGGAATAGTGTGAGGTAATATAGCACAGTGATTAGGGGCTGATCGAACAGAGCCCTGGGTTGAGACTGCCTGGGTTCAAATCTTAATTTAGCCCTGTATTAGCTGAATGACCTGGTAGAAGAGTTTAACTCTTTCATGACTTAGTTTCTTTATTTGCAAATCAGGGGTAATCATGCTTCATGAGACTGTTTACTGTGAGACCTAATTGAGACCATGCATGCAAAGCATTTAGCACACAGGGAGCCCTAGTTATTATTAGAATGACAAATTGAACCAACAGGATGCCTGTGATCTTTTCATCATAACTGGATTGTTTTATTACTTCGTGGTATGTGTATGTGTGTGCACGCACACAAAGCTGTCTGAGTGCCGTGGTCGACCCCGGCCCTGACATGACAAATACTCTGTGTCCTGACTTTAGAATGTTACTGATTTTGCTTTGGGTTTCAAGTTACCTGTAAGCTAAGAGGAACCAAACCGAAGGACAACTACCCATCTTGGTAACCAAAGGTATCGTTGGTAGCCAAGGAAAACACAATCAGAGATAAGCCCAGAGAGAGGAGAGAGAGAGCAAGGAAGGTTGGCCTGAGCTGTGGACTGATCCAGCCCAGGCAGCTGCATAGGAGTTGTTATCTTTGATCCTTATGACTAATTTTCTTGTCTCTCTGTAGCCCTGGCCGTCCTGGAACTCACTCTGTAGACCAGGCTGGCCTCACAGGGTTCTGTCTGCCTTTGCTTCCCCAGTGCTGGAATTAAAGGTGTGCACCACTGTGCCTGGCTATGACTGAAACTCTTAATCTTTTTATTAATGTCATCACTTGATGGTTGCTTAACCGGAAACCAGGTTTATTTTATTTATTTATTTTTTTGCTTATTTGCCTCCCGGGTTCAGATCCATTGGTCTGTAATTGATAACTCTTTTGCATTTGTCCCCGAGTTTCAATGCCGACAGAATCAATATCGCTTGATCCGGAGACATCAGTGCAACTGACAGTTTAATTATAGAAGCGATGCTGAGTTGTAAGTTACAAATTCTGGGGATTGAAACTTTTGAGAAATAATAAAAATAACTTCAAACAGTTAAATCTGAGTTAAAGTTTTAAAATAATTAGTAGGAGCCAGGTGACGACCATGCATTTGGGAGGCAGAGGCAGTCAGATATCTGTGAGTTTGAGGCCAGCCTGGTCTACAGAGCAAGTTCCAGGACAGCCAGGGCTACACAGAGGAACCCTGTCTTGAAACAAACAAACAAAAAAGAAAATATACAGTTCTGTAGTCTCTCTCTCTCTCCTCTCTCCCTCTCTCTCCCTCTCTTCCCCCCCTCTCATTTTTAGAACTATTCTTATTTTGGGGCTAGAGAGATGGATCAACAGTTAAGAGCACTTACTGCTCTTGCAGAAAATGTAAGTTCTATTCAAAGCACCCACATGGTGCTTCACAACCATTCATAACTCCAATTCCAGGGGATCTGAATTCCTCTCTTTTGACTTCCTCAGGCATCAGACTTTCACACGGTGCTCAATCATGCATATGTACTCACACACACCACACCACCCACACACACACACACACACACACACACACACACTCATTTAAAAAATGTCTTTTTTTCCAATATGAATGTTTTGACTCCATGTTGGTATGGGCACTGGATGCACTGCAGTACCTTCCAGAAGAGTGGATGGGATGCCCTGGAAGTGGAGTTAGCAAGTGTTGTGAGCCACCATGTCAGTGCTGGGAAGAGAACGAAGATCCTCTGCAAGAACAGCAAGTGCTCGTAGCCACTGAGCCATCTTTAATCTGTCTAGCCCAGCAGTAACTCTCTTAAATGACAACATGTTTGGGACAGATGAGGTGGCTCAGTAGATAAAAGGTGTTAGACACTGAACTTGACGACCTGAGTTCGATTCCTACAACGTACATAGTGGAAGGAGAGAACCAACTTCTGCAGGTTGTCTTCTGACCTTCATATATACACGGTGGCACACGTGCACCTGCACTTATGCACACAGATCACATACACATTCAGAATAAATATAACCAAACTTCTAAAGGTGGAAATGCTTACTAAAACACGGCATACCATCCTTTGCAGGGCCAGACAATAGTTTTCCTTGAGTCATGTGCCTAGGAGGTGGCAGAGCTAAGATTCAAACCCTAATGTGTATCTCTCTCTGAGTTCACTCTTGTCTCCTCGTTGGGTGAAAGTCCTTTCCCTTCCACCGCCACCCACTGCGTGTCTGAGTTCTGTCCATTATGTGGTCCCAGTGTCTCTGCAGTCTTGCCCTGCTGTTCAGTCCTGACAGTCTAGCTTACATCTGTTATTGAGGACCGTTATGGTGTTCTCCTAATTAGCCACCTTCCCTTTTCATTGCACACAGTGTGTCCAGTGTTTTCCTTGGATGGAGATAGGCTCTTTTACTGTTTCCCTAAAGCCCTTGACTTCTCACAAACAGGTGGTTTTACATTATCAGCCCTTTGTAGTTCAGCTGGCCTGCACATCTACAATTTAAACTTACCTGCTACGTATGCTTTCTCACTTCCTTGCTATCTATATCTACATCAGACGGGGGACCGTTCCTGTTCTCTCCAGCCCTGATGCCCTGCCTTGGAGCCCTTGCAAAGCCTCTTTGCCTTTACTTCTTTATCTGCCTCTGGCTTATTCAACTCTGTGGCTCACCTCAGATCGCCATATGGCAACTCTCTCATGAAACATTCACAGATACTGCTATTGAGTTGAAACTCGGTGCCTTTTAAAAATTGTTGTACCTAACCCTCAAAGAGCTTACTTAGTCCAGGCTTCCTTTTGTTATAGATACCATGAATTCATCTGTCTTTGCCCCAATAGTTTATGACTACCTGTCAAGGCTGGGTTGATTTCTAAGTCGTTGCTTGTTTTACAGTGGTAACTTTTTGTGTAAAGTGGATCAGTGAGTACTTATTGAACATTTAGGAACACTTTGCAAGGATTTACTAAACTAGGAGAATGTGTACAGCTAGGTGATTTTGACTTTATCTGGGGAGATGGCTCTGTGGGTAAGAGCGTTTGCCCTTAGCATGCTCACATGAGGGTGTGAGCTGGGATGCCCAACACCCATGTAAAGCCAGTCATGGCTGCGTGTGCCTGGAACACCAGTCCTGAGCTGGACAGGGACACGTGGATCCTCAGAGCTCCCTGGCCAGCCAGCCTTGTCAGAAATGTTGAGTTCCTGGTCCAGTGAGAGACCCTGTCTCAAGGTGGTAATGCAGAGAGTCCTCTGTATGTGCAAGCATGCATACCCCACACACATATGCACACACACACATATAGCAGAGGAAAGCATAAGAGCCATCACAGGACTTGTTAATAAGTCATTATTAATTACTAGATGAGATAGTGTCTTGCTGTGTAACCCTGGCTGGTCTAGAACTACTCATGCATGCTAGGCTGACCTCAGTCAACTCGGATCCATCTACCTCTGCCTCCCATACAGGACTTAGTTTTAAAAGCATCCCAAGGCAGGGGTTTGGAAGTGGTGTTGGGGTACTCAGATTAGTTGGCATTATCTTTTATACAGATAGCATTTAGCACAGGCCATCCCCTTGCTTGGATATTGTCTCCATTTCTAGGTTCCTCAGCTCTGAAGGGATGAGGAGACCTTGGTGATGGTGGTGAGGAGACACAAAAGCTGATAATATAATTGAAAGTCAGGAAGGAAAGGTTGAACAAGTGAAGGGGTTAAGGGATGACTTACAATTCTTCAAAAACTCTAGTTCCACTGGTACTGGGATAAGAGAAAATAGGTTTAAACTGTTTGGGGGGTGGTGTAGAAAGAACTTGTTGCTAATGATGGTTGTCATAGTGATGGAAAAAGGTTACCAAAATAATCCTCTCCGGAGGTAAAATTTAAAAGCACAGTTCTGCCTACATATGTATAAAATGGCCTCTCTCTACCTTCCCTTCCTGTGAATTGATAGATACAGTCTCACTCAGCTCCTTGAGGACATGGATCGGGCTTTATATATTTTAATATTCCTCAAGGGTCCCAGGGCCTCACTGGCTTCTCAAGAAGTATTTGATTTGGATTGTCAATGTATGATGATAATTAATTTTTGTAGTAAGCTTCCAGAGAAATGTCTTTATGGAATAATGTTTTGTTTTTTTTGTAGTGGTTTTATAGGAGAATAAAAACTTTTTAAAGTGAAGCTAAAAGACAAATCTTAGACATCAAAAAGGGCCGGGAGTAAGTAGATGTGGTCCTCACACAGGAAGTAAGTTTCTGTCTATCTGTGGCTCCAGAAGCCCTGCATATGGAGGGTTGTGGCAGGGCTTGCAAGTCGCTTCCAGTCTAACATCAACTTGCTTCATGTGAGTGAGTCTTATATAAACCTCTGACCCTTGGCTTTTGAGTCTGTGTGGAGGGTTTGCATCACTCAGAATGAAACCTTTTTAGATATGTTGGGTTACAGAAAGCATTTCCTGTACAGTCAGACCGAGAGCTGTGAATTGGGATTGTTCATCTAGATTACTAAAACTCTGGGCAGAACTAATACTCACACCAGGCGGCTTCCCGCCGCCAGGCCTCCATTGCGGTGTTAAACTGTTAGAATTTTTTAATTTAGCCCTGGGAATTGAGTATCATTGCCTTCTTCTGTTACGTAGATTACTACTGAGTTTATTCTCTAAGTTTCATCAAGTCCCTTTAACCAGCTATGCTCCTACCGTTCGTAGAAGCCGGTTCACTGCAGGAATCCAGCAAGCGGCACCAAGGCCACTCCCTGGGGGCATGGTTGCCGCCATCAGAGACAGAACAAACTCAGACTTCATGTGTAGTTTTACATTGCTAACCATGCTGGTTCTCACTCACAGAAGGGAGAAGACAGAAACACGGAATTCCCTCTTGCTTTCTCTCTTCTTGATTTTGTTTTTGTTTTTGAGACCAGGCTGGCCTTGTATTCACAGAGATCTACCTGCCTCTGCCTCCCAAGTACTGGGATCATAGGCGTGTGATACCCATTGGTCTGTTCGCTCTCTCTCTCTCTCTCTCTCTCTCTCTCTCTCTCTCTCT
>NC_034599.1:39983148-39995539 GCF_900095145.1 Mus pahari | reverse complement strand
CCCTCCTTCACTTCCTCCTCCTCTTCCGTAATTTTTTTTTTTTTTTTAATTCACAGTGCATTCCAATTGCATTCTCTCTTCTTGAAAGACTCCAGTATCAGAGCAATTTTAGAAATACTAGGGGCTTTCTTTAAAAAGTAGTTAATGCCATCTAATATGGGCTTCTCAGAACTTGATAGCAAACTTCCAAATATGACATAGTTATCAATAGGACATGAATTCTCCAACTATATTATTTGACCATTATGTCCTAAAAGATAATGAATTGATAAAGACCTTGGAAGCCTTGCTGCTTTCCTAAACGGGATGTTCATGTTATTCTTCACACTGCCTTTGCGGCGAGATGGCCCTGTTTGTTTTAGAGGGAAGGAAGTTGTGGCTTTCTCAGTGATACCCAACTTGCTATTGGTCATTCAGTAGCCCATAGTCCTAAAAGGAAAGATGAAACTTGACTTTGCATCTTGATGAGAACAAACCAGGAGAGAACTGAACTCTTACAGTGGAAGCATGCACTTGAGAGCCAGGCATGGCAGCTCTGCCTGCAGCCACTGCACTCGGGAGGACGAGTCAAGAGAATTGCTGCTTAGTGAATAGCAGGCCAGCCAGGACTACATCCCAAGACCTTTATCTCAGAAGGAAAAAAAGAAAAGAAAGAGGGAGGGAGGGAGGAGGGGAGCAAAAAACAAACAAACAAACAAAAATCCCTAGACTTGAATTAGGATATAACTTAAATGAAGGTAACTGCTTCAAGGTGGTAAGGGGCCAAGTCCTCTTACAATGAGAAGAGCCATCATCCAAAGTGAACTTAGTGTTTGTTTACTATTCCAGCCTACAGATCTGGTTCCCTGAGAGAGAAGACTAAGCCCCATGGTTGTGATTCTTAACAATTTTCTGCAATGTGCCTGTTACTCAGGCTCATTTCTTTTTCTTTGATAAACAGTTGAGACTTGGAAACTGGGGAGGCTGGAATAGTACTGGATTTCCTGAGACAAGTTCTCACACACCTTTGAACTTGCTGTGTAACTGAGGATGGCCTTGAACTCCTGCTTCTCTTGCCTCTGCCTCCAGGTGCTGGAATTACAGGCCTGTATCCCATGCTCAGCCTTGATTATTTGTTTTTAATGATTCTGTGAAGTAATTTGGGCCACAGCCAAGGATCTGAATAGCCTACTGTCTGAGCTGGTGCGCAGCCCACTGGTTTGCTTTTAAAGACAGATGAGCTGCGTTATGACTTCCTCTTTCTGAAGCAGGATGGGTGAATTCACCTGGCTCATTTGCTTAGCTCTCTTGGGCATCTTTGTTTCTTGTTCTTGTTGACATGGAGTGGGTTTGAAGGGCACTGTCTCCTCCTGTTAAGGTATATAGCAGTTATGGTCCTCGGGTGACAGTGGCTAGGTAGAACTGAGTTAGAAGCTTGGAAACTAGAGTTCACTTTTGTAGATTGAAAGTGTGGCCTCCTATTGTTACTGAAGAACAGTGTGTTACAGTCTTTGCACTCTTTAATCCTGGTGACCTTTCCCTATTAATGTTTTTTTTCAACAACAGTCGGAGATCCTATGTAAAAGAGCTTCTATCTCTTCCCCCTGTGGTGCATTCAGACAGCCGACTGTCCCCTGGATGCACCTGCCATCAGAGAGAATTGGCCCTCACCCCCACTGGCCACTTCACAAGACACTGATGTTAGTTCAGTTAGTTTTTTTTTTTTCTTCTCTTTTTAAAGCAAGACTGTCATTATGAAAACTAGTAACAGAATTATTCCCAAGAACAGTTCTGTTAACATTGGTTTTAAGAGCTTCAACCTTCAGATTGTCAATTCCCAAAGTATCTTGCAAAGTGCTATAATTATTTTAGTACTTACATTCATGTTATATTTTAAGCTGAACTTTAAAAAAAGAACTTAGATAATAAGCTCTGAGGTGGGGGGGGGTAGCTTGTAAGGGTTGAGACTCCAGCACTTGTCACTTGTCACTGATTTCTTGGGAATTTGGGTATCCCAGGTTTTATACAAGTTGATAAACATTCAACTACTGAATTATTGATTTGCTTTTATTTTGAAGCATGTGTTTGTTTGTTTTGTTTTAAAGACAGGCTCTCATGTAACCCAGACTGGCCTGGAACTCTATGTAGGCCTGCCTGGCCTCTGCCTCCTGAGTGCTGGGATTGAAGGCGTGCACTGACACACCAGGAGACTGAACTCTTCTTGATCCTCCTGCTTCCGTAGTTAGCAGCCCGTACCCCACACTGAGGCAGACTCTTCCTGGACTGCCTAGGCCTGCCTGTCTTCCTGCTTCAGTTTTCTAACTTACTGGGATCACAACAGTTTCTGTGTTTATTTGACAGTTGGTTCTGTGATACTGGGCATAAAAATAGAGAAACTTAAAAACTATTCTCAGAGTGTTTGATAGTGTTTCCTTCTCAGTTTAAGGGAACTTGGCAATACTTCTATGCCACCTTCTCTAGTCAAAGTGCTCCTTCCTGTATAGGGCCATTTTCCCCTTGAGCACTGGATGCCATCCCTTCTTCTCGCCTCAGTCAGCACCCGTCAGCCCCTCACCCACACAAGCAGTTTCTCAGCCCATCTCAGTATGAAACCATCCATCTGAATACAGCCCTCCTTTGAAATCACCCTCCAGTCACTACCTGTGTTTGCCGCCCCTTTACAGCAGAGCTCTTTAAAGTGTTGTAGCTGCTGTCACCACTTTCTCAGGCTCCCTCAGTGACTATGGTTGGGCTTTATCCCCAAGCCTCAGCTTTCCTCAGGGTCCCCCGGGGTCTGTGAATAGACCTTGTCTGATTAAACCCCTCCGAGGTGTTTGAAGTTTCCCCTGGCCCCTGACACGATGTCCTCGCCAGCTGTTAATTTTCACTGTTCAGCATGGCTCTCTGCACTGAGTCTGCCTGGCTGTGGAGCACCCAGGAGCCCACCTTCTGCTACCTTCTCTTCCTTTGTATGCTGAGAACGACTGCCTAAAATCTGGTCTTCAATACTACTTTGTGGAGTTCCCAATTCTATAGCCAAGTGCATATTTGACCTTTTTATTTAGATAATAGTAATAATTAATAATAACTTGGCTAACATTTACTGAGTGTTTATTGTGGGCCAGGCTATATGGTGACCCCTCATGTGTGTTTTCTCACATGCTAGGCATTTGAAACCCTGTAAGTATTTCACATGAAGCATCTCCCAGAAGTCTTGGGTCCTTACCCCAAATCTTTGCTATTCTCATTCTGTTTTGGATCGAGTCTCCACATAGTCAGCTGCTCAGGCCTAAAACTCCATAAGAGGTGTACTTGATTTCTCTTCATTCCTATCCTAAATCTAAGCTCAGTAAATTCTCTATACTACGTCTAAAACATAGCCCACCTCCCAGCTTCCTCTCGCCAGCTCTACTACTCAAACCCCAGACTCACCCTTGTCCTTTCCTGCCTGGACTTCCTCTTCCCCTTCCTTACTGCTGCTCTTTCCTCACTGGAGTTTGTTCTTCACACAGTAATTGTGGATTCCAGTATCAGATATATTACTATCCACGTTAAACCTGGCAGTGTCTGCCACTGCTTATTGTGAACTGCAATTCTTCAGCTATGGCCAGAGGTGAGAGATGGCCTCTGGCCCAGGATGCTTTTCTTCACCTCTCCCAGTCTCTCTGCCCCAGAGCCACACTGGCTGCCTCTGGCTGCCACGCCTTGTTGATTGCTGTCTCTAGACTTTTGTACTTGTTGGGCTCTCTGCGCCATCGAGGCCTTTATGTTTAGATTTTCCTCATTTAGGTCCACCCAGCAAGTTTGCCTCTTTAAATGCCAGATGCTCTCTGTTGTAGTATACGAACAGCAGACAATGTATAAACAGTAAAAGTTTATTTACTGTTTTTTCACACCTGTAATCCCAGCACTCAGGAGTCTGAAACAGGAAGATTGTTGTGAGTGTGAGACCCACCTGGGCTACATAGTCAACATGGGGCTGCAGAGGGAGACCTCTCTCAACAGAACAAAAGAGCCAGATGAGACAGGAGGATTGCCTGGACTTTATATTGAGACCCTGACTCAAAACAACAAACCTCAAAATATTTAAACTTTTGTTCTTTTGTACATTTGTATGATGTGTGTGCATGCATGTTTGCATGTACATGTGTAAGGACTAGAAGTCAACTGTGAGGGGCTAGAGGTCAACTGTGGGGGCTAGAGGTCAACTGTGTGGAGGCTAGAGGTCAACTGTGTGGGAGCTAGAGGTCAATTGTGTGGGAGCTAGAGGTCAACTGTGGGGCCTAGAGGTCAACTGTGGGGGGGCTAGAGGTCAACTGTGTGGGGGGCTAGAGGTCAACTGTGTGGGGACTAGAGGTCAACTGTGGGGGGCTAGAGGTCAACTCTGTGGGGGCTACAGCTCAACTGTGGGTATTCCCTTTGCCAGTATCCACCAGAGTTTGTTTTGCTTTTAAAAGAATTATTTATTTTATGTATATGAGTACACTGTAGCTGTCTTCAGACACACCAAACACAGCATGGGATCCGGTTACGGATGGTTGTGGGCCTTCACGTGGTTGCTGGGAATTGAACTAGGACCTCTGGAAAAGCAGTCAGTGCTCTTACCACCGAACCATCTCTCCAGCCCTCTACCATGTTTTTTAAGACAGGGACTTTTATGAACCCCAGTTTGCCTTTTCTCTAGGCTAACTGGACAGTAAACCCCTGGGATCTTCCTGTCTCTGCTCTCACTGGTGTTAAGGTTACAGATGCACACTGCACACTGGGCTTTTATGTGGGTGTCCAGGATGTCTAGTCCTCATGGAGGGCATTGTACGCCAGATGAACTTTTTCCTCTCCAGGTTGCTCTTGGTTTAGGTGTTTGTTACAGTAATAGGATGCAAACTAGGACATTTCCCAGTCAGTACTAGTTAGTGTTTGTCAACGTGACACAAACTAGTGACCTGGAAAAAAGGAAGCTTCTTTTGAGGAAGTGCCTCCATCAGATTGACCTGTAGGCATGGCCTATAATTGCTAGATAGTATAGAGGACCGGGGCCACTGTAGACACCGTAGGCGGATTTGTCTGGATACTAGAGGAAGGGTCCTGAGGCAGGCCAGCTGCCATGGTCTCCTCTTCAGTTCCTGTCTCGGCTTCTCTTGATGGAGGAAGACTGTAATGTGTAAACCCAGTGAACTCTTTCTTCCGAGACTGGTTCTGTCAGAGCAAAGAGAAGCAAGCTACAGCAGCATCTGTGTGTCTTCAGGGTCACACAGTGCCTGGCAGCCCCTCAGTAACCACTTGCTGAGTGAATGCCTGCTGATCCTGTGAGTTATGGCTGCTGGCTGCTCTCCTTTCTGCACTTCCCTTCCTGCTGTAGTTCCTGATGTAGCATCATTGCTGAGCGCGTGCTCTTCTCCGTGTTTGAGTTTTGCCTTTGTTTTTTCTCTTGTCTTGTGCGGATGGGTATTTGTCTCTCCTCTCTGTCCTGCTGGGGTGACTTCTGTCCAGCCGAGCCTGTTTCTGCTCAGTCCTGTAGTTGGTGTTCTCTTTCTCCCATGATTCTGTGTAAGCTGTGGCCTAGTGCAATTTCGTAATCTGTTTCTTTCAGGGCTGGGTGTTCTTGAACACGAGATTGTCAGGGATGCTTGTTTCAGGCACGTGCCATGGTGTCCTGCCAGAGCCAAACTTTTGAAAACAGTGGTTGTGAACTTCCTTGAAGCTCTGAAGAAGCGTGTTGTTTCTCATGGTACAGTTAGCTGTACATACACATACGATTTGCCTGTGTTTCTGAGGACCCTGCTCTCATCTGTAAACATTTTTGCAACTAAATCTGTGCTTAGTCCCCCTTTCTCCTTCTCAAGAGAGTTCCCCTCCATGGTGCTTGGTGGCATTGCCTCCCAAAAGTGGCTGTCCCACCCTACCTCATCCCTTTCCCACTTACTGCCTCTTTGTGTCTTAGGATTTTCAGTTACTTCTTCCCTGTTATACTCTCCGTTAGTGAACAAACACAGCCAACCTCAAAAATTGTGCCCCAGTCTGTCCCTTCTATCCCTTGTTCCTCGCTGTTCTTTCCTCCCGTAACTGAGGTTTTCACCTCCATGTCTCACTGTGTATGTGTATGTCTGTTGCTGAGGATCAAACTGAGCCTGTAGCATGCTGGGCAAGCAGTTTATCAATGAGCTGCATCCTCCAACCCCATTCCTGTTTCCACACTATCGCTGGCTTCCTCCTGCCTGTATAATACATAGACATCAGCTTTGCTATTCCACGGTACGTGAGTCGTACAGTGTCCCATGGCCTTGTTTCCCTTCTCCCAGGCAAAGCTTGGTGGACTCATTCCCTTGGGATTGTTTACCAGCCTTGCTATTTTCTTTACATTCTTTCCCTGATAACCTGATCTAATACAGGTTAAGCACTTCCATGTTCATCACATCAGATGTGTTTTCCCCAGGCCAGTGTTTCCAGTAGACAACACAGAAAGACATTTCTAACTCAGATATCGAGGCGTTCTGCCTTCCTATTCCTGGATGTCCGTCTTTGTTCTGTACTCCTAATTTTAGTGACTATCCCCAAACTAATCAGCCCACGCCAGGCCCCTGCAGTCCTGTTAACAACCTCCACATCAAAATCGAGTGTCAGGTTGGAAAGACTCGGTGGTTAAGCTCAATACTTCTGATCCTAGCACCCATGTCTGGTGGCTCACTACCACCTCTAACTCCAGCTCTAGGGGATCTGATGCCCTCCTCTTGTCTCTGTGGGCAACCCTCAGACACATAGATAAAAAATTTAAAAATAGCTGGGTGTGGTGGCGCCTGCCTTTAATCCCAGCACTTGGGAGGCAGAGGCAGGCGGATTTCTGAGTTCGAGGCCAGCCTGGTCTACAGAGTGAGTTCCAGGACAGCCAGGGCTACACAGAGAAACCCTGTCTCAAAAAACCAAAAAGAAAAAAAAAAAAGATTTAAAAATAGAATAAGAATGCTGTCAAATGTTTGTGGAATTTGTCCCTTTTGCTCAACCCTCTGCCACTTTAGTCACTGGCTGGGTAAGCAGTCTCAGAGTGTATAATGTCACACACACCCAGAATCCTAGCCTGGCTACATGAGATAAAAGAAAAACAAAACAAAACAGGATAAATTAAAAAAATAATAATAGAGCCAGGCATGGTAGCACACACCTTTAATCCCAGCACTCGGGAGGCAGAGGCAGGTGAATTTGAGTTTGAGGCCAGCCTGGTCTACAAAGTGAGTTCCAGGACAGCCAAGGCTATACAGAGAAACCCTGTCTCGAAAATCAAAAACAAACAAACAAAAACAAAAACATAATAATAATAATTAATAATGGGTGAACAGACACAAGGAATTTCTGTGTCTAGCTTATCAAAAGGTGGGCAGCTTACTTACCACTGTGTCTCTGTCTTAGTCACTATTCTTTTCTGAAGAGACACCATGGCCAAGGCAGCTCTTACAAAGAAAGCATTTAACTGGAGGCTTGCTTAGAGTTTCCGAGGCTTGTTATCGCAGTGGAGAGCATGGGAGGAGCATGTCAGCAGTCGTGGCACTGGAGCAATGGCTGAGAGCTGCGTCCTGACCTGATTGCCAAGAAAGCCTGGCTTCCCTTGGAATCCTCAAAGCTCGACCCCAGTGACACACCTCCAACAAGGCCACACCTCCTCATCCTTCTAATCCTTCTCAAATAGTGCTGCTTCCTGATGATTTAGCATTCAAGTGTGCGAGCCTGTGGGGACCATTCCTGTTGAAACCAGCACAGTCTCTAAAAGTGTAATATGTTCAGAAGGGAGTTCTGTGCAGTTTACAGAATCGGAGGATGGGTATGTTTTCCATGCACTTGCAGCCCACATGTCACTCATAGACTTACCCGTACAGACTTCTTTCTTGTTGGTTTGTTTAAACACTAGGACATTGACGTGGCTTTTTTCATTGATGTTTTAGTATGCATGTAGTTGTAGACAGTTACGGGAAGGAGAAACAATCCCGATTCCTTGGGCAGCTCAGGCTGACCTCAGACTGTGTTCTTGCCAGAATGCTGAGGTTACAGGGTGCTGGGATTTCAGGGGCGTGCCGCCTGCCTGGAGACTTTCCGACCTGCAGAGCCTTTAAGATGCCGTCACAAGTGCTAGAGGGTAATCTTTAAGCACTTGAAGTCCTGTCAGACCTATGATCTGCTTCCCACCTCCCCACCTTCCGTCTTTTGCCTCTGTGCTTTGGTTTGTTATTTGCTGGGCCAGAAAAACACTTGGTCTCCTTCACAAACTTTATCCTATCCAAAGGTAAGCTAGTCTTCTCCTGTGTGCAGTGACTTTCCTGACCCTTTGTCCTGCCAGGCTAGCTCACTTTGTGCAGTGTTGCCACATTTGGTCGCCGTGTGTGTTGCGTTCTGTTACTGTACTTAGATACCCCCTCCTCCCTCTTTCGGCAGGGTCTCACTGCAGAGTTGCCGAGGCTGACTTCAATCTAGGTACCTGTTCAGCCTTTTAAAAGCTGAGATTTTAAACCTGTACCACCATACCTTACCCTGCTTGAAGATGTCTTCTATCTCTGCTCATCTCTTTACCTATGTGTAGATTTTGAAAGGTGTGTGTGTGTGTGTGTGTGTGTGTGTGTGTGTGTGTGTGTGTGTGCAGGAGCCCAAAGAGGCCAGAAGAGTGCGTTGGATCCCCTACAACAGTTGTAAGTCATCATGTGAACACTGGGAGCTGAACCCCTAGTCCTCTGCCAAAACAGCAAGTGCAGCTTCTAAGCCATCTCTGCAGCCACACTCATGCTGCTTCTTATAGCATGAATCGGCTTAGTTGGTCTCCCAAACTGCATTTATTTATTTACTTATTTATTTATCTGGGGTGTGGGGTGTGGGGTGTGGGGTGTGAGATGTAGTCTCACTGTGTAGACCAGACTGGCTTGAACTTGCAGTGACCCTCTGCCTTCTGAGTACTGCAATTATAAACATGGCTCTTCACGCCAGACATCCCTATGCTTTTCTTTTTTTTTTTTTTTTTAAAGATTTAAAGAAAAACCTAAAACATTACTTTCTTGGTTCTGGAAATTGAATCCAGGACGTTGTGTCTAATTAGTGCTAGTAACCACCTACTACAATCCGTCTCAGCCCTCCCCTCCCCCCAAACACGACTTCCAGTGTCGTCTTCATAAACATCATATACTTCCTTTGAGACACTCCTTCCATTGGCCTGAAACTTATCAACTGGGCTAGACTGGCTGGCTAGTGAGCCCCAAGGGTCCCTCTGCCCCTGCTTCCCTAGCAGCGGGATTACAAATGTGTGTGTATGGAAGAGTTCATCATGCTAAAGATTTAGTATATTCATTAGCATCTTAATTTTTATGGTGTCTCTGTTAAAAACTATGTTTTTCCAAAGCAGTCTTTTTTTTTTTTGTTTTGTTTTGTTTTGTTTTTTGAGACAGGGTTTCTCTGTATAGCCTTGGTTGTCCTGGAACTTACTTTGTAGACCAGGCTGGCCTCAAACTCAGAAATCCGCCTGCCTCTGCCTCCCGAGTGCTGGGATTAAAGGCGTGCGCCACCACCGCCTGGCAAAATATGTATTTTTGTTTTAAAGATTTATTTATTTATTATATGTAAGTACACTATAGTTGTCTTCAGACACTCCAGAAGAGGGCATCAGATTTTGTTACGGATGGTTATGAGCCACCATGTGGTTGCTGGGATTTGAACTCTGGACCTTTGGAAGAGCAGTCGGGTGCTCTTACCCAATGAGCCATCTCACCAGCCCCAAAGCAGTCTTTATATTTTAATTTAATTTGTGTTTCTTTGAGGTGTATGAGTGTTTTGCCTACATGCAAGTATGTGAACCACATGTATGACTGGTGCCAGTGTCAGATCCTCTGAAACTGGAGTTACAGATGGTTGTGAACTGCCATGGGTGCTGAGAGTTGAACTTGGGTCCTTTTCAAGAACAGTCAGGCTGCTGCACCACCTCTACAGCCCCTTTGGCCCCCTTTTGACAGTTTTTAAGTATGTCCTCCATTATCACCTGTGGTTCCCTTTGCACACTGTAGATCATTACTAAAATTCATTCCTCCATTAGAGCCAAGATCTTGGGTGCCTCTCGGTCAGCCCCTTCTCTTTCCTCTCCCTCAGCTTCGGCTCACTTTTCTGCTCTCCCTTTAGATGCCATGGGTAAGCGAGTGCTCAGAGTACTTAAATTTCAGTGTCTGGCTTACTGTGTGTAGTGTCATTGAGAATGGCCAAATTTCCTACCTTTTAAAGGCAGACTGTAGATACCGGCCCTATTTTCCTTAATCATCCACTAATGAGGCCTGAGGGGCACAAACTTGTTCAGCATATGAACCTGGCTCCTTCACTGTGCACCTCATTTAGGATGGGAGGGTTTCATAGTTCGATCTTTAGTTTTCTGAAGCATGGCCATGCTATTTTTTAAATAGCTGTTCTGTTTACACCCCACCTACTCTATACAGAGGCTCAGTTTTATTCCTTCCTCACCAACTCTTGCTATCATACTGGCCTCTCTAATAGCTGTAAACCGGTATCTCATTATGGCCTAATTTAGCCCTTTTGCATTCCACGTATATGTTATTTTATTTGATTAAACCCAGAACATGGTGTATGCTAAGAATAATATGCTCTACCACTGAGCTATACAGTCTTCAGCCCCTGGTCCCTAAGGATTCTTTAAAAACAAATTTATTGTGCGAATGTGTGTGATGTTTTCTATCGTATGTACACTTACAGAGATCAGGGGACAGCCTTCAGGTCAGCTCTCTCATTTCACCTTTTGTGTCCTGGGGATCAAACGGAGGCCATCGAGCTTGGCAGGAAACACCTTTACCTGGTAGGCCAGCTCATCATCCCAGTAAACACATTAAAAAGGAATCCCTTCGACTAAGCAGACATGGTGGCACACCCCTGTAATCCTAGCACACTGGAAGCTGAGGCACAAGGATCATGAGTTTGGGGCCGATTTGGGTTACATAGCAAAGGCCCTGTCTAGGGAAAAGAAAAATCCTGTCTAATTAAGTACTAGTAATTATGAGTGTGAGTCTTTAAAATACAACATAAAACCTTGGTATTTTATAGCAAGTAGCAAGAGACTCAAAGGGAATTGTGCCAACAGAAGTGATAGCTAACAGGAATAATTCCCACAGGGGAGGTGTTACTCTTTTTAAAGTATAGCTGCCAAAATATACAGCTTGCCTCCTGGGTGTTTTCATCTCTTAGTTCTTGTGGCCTCCTCGTCAGATTGAACCAAGTATAACAGTATTTTTTTAAAGATTTTATTACAGGTAGTTTTGAACTGCCTAATGTGGGTGCTAGAAACTGAACTCTGGTCTTCTGGAAGAACATAATCACTCTTAACCTCTGAGCCATCCCTCCGACCCCTCAGGAAGGATTCTTATTTACATGTTTAGTTTTCAGTTATGTGCATGTGAGTTTGGGGGCCCGCAGACACCTTGTGGAGTCGATCTTCCTGAAGCTGGAGTCGTAGGCAAGTGTGAGCTGCCTTGATGTGGGAATTGCCAATCCTGGGAATTGAACCCAGGTCCCCTGGAACACCATTGCATGCTAACCTCTAAGCCATTTCTCCAGCTCCAAGGTGTGATTTTGATACTATGTTCTTTGATTTTTTTTTTCTCATTGATTCAGTAAAGCTAATATTGTAATTGAAGGATTTTGAGTTTTCAGACATTTTAGAGACAGTTACTAAAAGGCACGTGTGGGTTGTATAGCACGTATTAGTAAAGTAAGGTGCCCAGGAACAAGCAGGAGCAGAGAGTGAGTCATGATAGGCCTTGCCAGTCTCAGGCCAGGGCTGACAGATCCTGTTTAATAGAGATGTGTTGTGATGGTTGGTGGTAATGGCTTAGGTATAGGAAGACCACCTAGGTTGGCATCACAGCTGGGGTATGATCATTTGTGCTGTCGTTGTTCTTTGGAGACAAAGTGTCTTATGCAGAGTAGATGAGGATGGCCCCGAACTTCCGATCCTCCTGCCCCACTTCTAAGTGGGATGAGATGCAGAGGTATGTAATCACACTGCGTCTTACTCAGTGCTGGGGGTTGTGCTTGCTAGGTAGTCACTCTCCCCGCTGAGCTCCTTCCCTGTCACAGTAGAGATGATTTCAATGTAGCTTTGGCGACATTCCACCTTAGCTTGAGAAGTTAAGGATTCTAAGGAGACGGTTTCTTCCCCCAACCTCCAGATTGTGGTAAATTGGGAAGCATTAAGAAAGGCACAGAAGGGGCTGGCGAGATGGCTCAGCGGTTAAGAGCACCCGATTGCTCTTCCAAAGGTCCTGAGTTCAAATCCCAGTCAACCATATGGTGGTTCACAACCATCCGTAACGAAATCTGATGCCCTCTTCTGGTGTGTCTGAAGACAGCTACAGTGTACTTACATATAATAAATAAATAAATCTTTAAA
>NC_034599.1:39981166-39983083 GCF_900095145.1 Mus pahari | reverse complement strand
AAAAAAAAAAAAAAAAAAAAAGAAAGGCACAGAAAACCAGCTATTTTAATTGGACCTAGGGAGAGGAAATGAATAAGTGTCTGAACAATGGCATTTCATAGGCTGTTCCTGTACTTAGGAACTGCCATGCCTGGGTTACAGAGGATCAGATCTCTGCTCTCTAGCCCTGTTGAGAGGCTTGTAAGTGACAGGATGGTAATGTTTCAGGGGAATTTTGAAATCTACTGAGTGTTTCTTACCCAGCACATACTAACGTAAGGGAGAATGAGCCGTTCCCAAATGTAAGCATGTTTTTTATTCTGGAATATGAGTTAAGTCGTATTTTGTTCTCACGTTAACAAAACTTTGGTTTTTGGAAAGAAAGCTGAGGTTGCGCCTGCCCGTCCTTGCCTTAGGTATTACTTGGAAGCAGGAATTGTATATTTTCCAACTTTTTATCTGGAATATAGCTCTGGGTAGGACACGTGTGTGAATGGTTTTAAGAGAACCAGTAGATAAAGTACCACTTTGAAAAGTCTTATGTAATTCTGTGAGGCACAGATTTTCATGTCATTTTCTAAATGCTTTTACTAAGTTTTATATGTAACATTATTATCTGTAATATTATTTCGGGCTGAGGTTCTCTTGTGGAAAGTGTATTCTTACCACTACAAAAATAAAACAATCTTTTTGAAATGTGGTCTCACTATGTAGAATTTGTTTTCTTTTTCAAAGATAGGGCCTTACAATGTAGCCCTGACTGGCCTCAAACTCATAGCAATTTATTTATCTCTGCATCTTGGGTGCTGGGATTAAAGGTATTTCCCAACAAATAGAATACATAAAGTATTTATGAGCCAGGGAGTTTATTAGTAAAAGTGTGCTTGGAAGGTCCTAGCTAGCTGCCCTATAGTTATAGAGTAGTGAATTCTACTTAGGGGGTGACATTGGATAGCTTACTTTACCATAAATCACTGGACACTAAATATGATTTAACAGTATTTATAGAGCTCAACTTGACTAGGGGGTTTTTCGATCTTGGAGCTAAGAAAACTGTTGAACTGTTAGCAACCTAGCCTCCAGGAACATCGCTGACTGCGAGGGTCAGGAGTTCCAGCTCTTGCCTATACTTTGTCTAGGAATGCTGTGCTCCTCACATGAGGCCCTGAGGAAGGAAGAGGTGTGTGTGTTGGCTGGGTATGGTGGCACTCAGGAGGCAGAGGCAGGAGGAACTCTCTTGAGTTTGAGACCAGCCTGGCCTACAGAGTGAGACCCTGTGTCAAAACAAAACATCAAAGAAATAAAAAAAAATTTAAGTGTACTAAGTGGCCCTGGGACCCCTTGGCTATGTGCAGCACAGTATCTCCTGCTCAGTGTCTTCAGCTGGGCTTGTGCTGGGTGTGAGGGTGTGGCAGTGCCTGTGTTTGTGTGTGCATTGCCTTGATATTTTGGGAAGCTAGGACTGCTTCCTCTTTACATGGTCCTTGGTACCTGACTAAGGCGAGCAGTGGAGCCAGGCAGATGAGGAGCCATTTCAGATAGTGGTGTAGTGTGCAGCGGGAAGACTTTATCTGTAGCGGTCTCCATGGTACTCTGCTGGGTATCTCCTAAGGGCATTCTCAGCTTGGCTTCCCTTAAGTTTTTGGCTATTTTTTAAAAATGTGTTTATTTAGGAATCTTAGTGTACAATTTGAAGTTCAGAGTTGGAAGACTTTGACATAACAATGGCAGCCTCTGCCTTCATCAGGTGGTCTGGGTCTCTGGAGAATGAACTTTTACTTTAAAGCATAGTCAAGAAATCAGTATATATTTCAAGTACAAAAAAAAAAAAAAACAAAAACAAGCCGGGCAGTGGTGGCGCACGCCTTTAATCCCAGCACTTGGGAGGCAGAGGCAGGTGGATTTCTGAGTTCGAGGCCAGCCTGGTCTACAGAGTGA
>NC_034599.1:39937841-39980541 GCF_900095145.1 Mus pahari | reverse complement strand
AAAAAAAAAAAAAAAGAAAATACTTGGAAAAACTCTAGACATTGACAGCTGAATGGCTGCCTGAGAGCTCAGTGGGGCCCACACTGTACTGCAGGACTTTACAGTTAGGAGTGTATAATTAGGCTTTGGGAACGTTTGCAGTACCCATGGTGACCCACAACGTTGCCAACAGTGAGCACTGTGAAACGAATAAATACCTCACCTGTTCATGTATAGTTGCTTGCCCTGAGCTTGGAGTATAAGACTCATGCAGTTAGGGGTGTGGCCTGCTGGGTGCATTTGGCAATATGCAGATACTGTGAAAAAAATACACGGATTGGCAGGGTGTTAGTTGATCGTGATGTAGACAAAGAACAGATGGACCAGAAGCTTGGAGGATCTGAAAATGGGCGTTTTGTGGCTTTAGTTGTAGAATAGAAAGTTTTGTTCTCTGGGTACTTTATTTGAACTCTTCAGTTATTTATAGGTTTAATTTAACTATTGTGGTATTGAAGTGATTACAACCAGTAATAACTGTACCCACTTTAAACATAGGTTCCTTGATTGTTAACCTGTTATGTGTGTGATCTTGGGCGGGTCATTTGGCTAGACTTTATGTCTTCAAATAATCCTAATAAAAGTAATAGGAATATGCGTGTTGCTTCTAGTTTCTAAGTGATTTTATATAAATGGGTTGCTTCCCTTTCTCAGTGCTCAATAAAGAAAGAAACGGAGGGAGAAAGTGACTTGTCAACGCTCACATAGCCCGAGAATAGCAGAGCTGAGTCCCAAAGTCAGACTTTCTGATGTCTCAGCCAACAAACGTGGTCTGGCCCCCTCTAAAAAGTCAAAGATTTTGTGATTTTATTTTAAGTTAGCCTCCCCCCCCCCCGTTTGAAATGATTTACCATTACCTATAGTATTTGCTTGTTTGTTTTTTCCTAAACTCCTCTTTGTCTTTACTTCTGAGCAAGGGTTGTGGCTAAGTGGTAGACTTCTTGCCTAAGGCCCGGGATTCAGTCCCCAACACCAAAATGTACAGTAACTAAATCTACCAAAGTATGTATTTAAAGTGGAACAATGTGGACTTCTTATTTAAAAAATTGGATTAAGCTGAGTGGTGGTGGCATACGCCTTTAATCCTGGCACTCGGGAGACAGAGAGAGGCAGGGCCAGCCTGATCTACAGAGTGAGTTCCAGAGCATCCAGAACTACACAGAGAAACCCTGTCTTCAAAAACAAACAAACAAACAGAAATGGATAGAGGATGGGTTCGATAGTTCATGCTTGTAGTCCCATACTGGGTGGGGCAGAGGAGGAGCACCTTTGAAACTACTAGCCTGGGCTGTGACATTGAGACCCTGATGTCCCTTCTCCCTATAAAGAAAAATTTTGGATTGATTGGGCCTGTGCGATTTTTGATAACTGTTTGGATGCTGAGCCATCCAGTCTGAAGATCCACAGAAATCTATTTGGCTTTTTTAAAAAAGTATTTTATTATTTTGTGTGTGGATGTTTAGCCTACATGTATGTCTGTGCATGCGGTGTCCTGGTGGCCAGAAGAGAGTATTGGATCCCCTGGAACTAGAGTTGTGGATAGTTGTGCATCACCACGTGGATGCTAGGAATTAAATCTGAACGCCAGTCCTCTGCAAGAACAAATGCTGTTAACACTGGAGCCATCTCTAGCCCTGTTTGACTTGTTTTATATTAAGATAAAGGCATAGAGTTTTCCTTACAAATAATGTTCACATAAAAGTTTATTTTAAACTAAGAGAATTTTAAAAATTACTTTTAACCTAGTGACAAAAGAAACTAAAAAAAAAAAAAAAAACCAAAACTCTAAAGATTGAATACATTTTTACTCTTTTAAAAAATACATTTTCTGAAAAAATATCATCTTTTTTTTTTCCTTTCTTTCCTTTCTGGAAACAGGCTTTCTCTGTGTATCTCTGTCTGCTCCTCCGGAACTCCATCTGTAGACCAGGCTGGCCTTGAACTCCTGGAAATTCACCTGCCTCTGCCTGGGGTTAAGGGCATGTGGTACCTTTCATCTTTTTCTCTTATTTTAAATTTTTTTTTATTTTAAGCTTTTCTCTCTCTTTTTTAATTAGATATTTTCTTCATTTACATTTCAAATGCTATCCCTTTTCCTAGTTTCCTCTCCCAAAGTCTCCTATACCTCCCCCCACCCTCATCTTTCTCTTAAGTACTTCCTTCTTTATTTTATTTTCATGTATATAGATATTTTGCCTGTACTTACATTTGTGTACTGTGTACTGCTCTGGTGCTCTGAGAGGCTGAAGAGAGCATCAAACCCCTTGGAACTAGAGTTCCAGGTGGCTGTGAGTCACCTTGTGGGTGCTAGGAATGAAAACCAAGCCCTCTAGGGATCAGCCAGTGCTCCTAACAGCTGAGGCTTTTAAAATACCTTTTCCCCTTAGTCTCAGAGGGAAAAATGCTGCCTGAAGCCTTTAACAGTTGAACTGCTGATTTGTCTAAAATGTTTCATTTGCTTGGTAAGTGGTTAAGGGCCTCTTAACTCCTGGCTCTAGTTTTAAACTGAGGAAGAACTCTTGAGTGGGAGTGCACCCCTGTTGTCTGCTGGTGCTGTCCACAGGAGGAAACTCTGGAGACTTTAAATGTTGGGACACAGCTGGGGATTTACCAGACTCTGGCATCGTGCTGTTTGTTTGTGTGGGTTTTGTTTGTGGAATCTGAAATATTCTCTCCCCTTGCCCCTCTCTCTTTCTCTCTTTCCCTTCCCTCTCCTCCTCCCTCTCTCACTCCCTCCCCCTCCTCCCCGTCTCTGTCTTTCTAGAAAGAACTTTTTCTGATTCAGTAAACTCATACCAATCAGATGTTTCAATAGACTTTTCCTTGAGAACTTGTCCAAAGTAGGCTAAATGATTCTTAATATTTTTAAAGTAGGTTAAAAGTTAGAGGTAAGGAGTTTTTGCTTTTGTTTTTTCTAAGCAGAATTGGGAATAAGAGGTTTCCCTGTCACCGTGTGTGGTCAGTTTATGATTCCTGTCGCCATCACTGTTGCCCACCATTAAGTCTCTTACCACAGGGCATTTTAAGGTGGTGTCATAAAATGCACGTTGAGACTCTCTAATCTCAGATGTACAGAAATCACATCTGAATAACTGGTCGTGCTTTAAGGAACTTAATGCAGTTAAGGCTCTTACAGTCTCTCTGATATTTAGCAGGCAAGAGATCATCATAGGGTTATGTTACTACTCCCTGTATGTCTGTAGCTATAAGGACTTGTTTTATTTGCTTATTTGTATAAAATTATCTTTGAAAGGTTTGGGCCTGTATCTGTAGTTTGAAATTCAGGACTATCCCTTATCTAATGCTCACCAGAGATAGGCTTTCTATGCATTGTTGAGTGATTACCCAGCTACTGTGTGCAATTCAACTCTGTGACTGAGTCTGTGACTTTACAGACTGTTCGGATAATGATGATTGGGATGCACAGACCAATTGTCCAATGCATTTGTTTCATCTAGGCATTTCCTTTGGATTTATTGACATTTATATTTTTGTTTCTGATTTTAAAATAATTTTCCTTTGTTGTAGGATGAGCAGTTCTTAGGTTTTGGCTCAGATGAAGAAGTCAGAGTGCGAAGCCCCACAAGGTCTCCTTCAGGTATGGCCAATGAAGCGTGTGTCACAGGTCTGCATTCTGTTAGGACAGTGTGGCTGGCTTCCTCCTGCCTTGCTGTGAGTAAGGATGACTGCAGCCCAGGCTAGGAAACAGTGTGTGAGCTAGACTGGGCAGACTGGTTCCTGCTGCCTGGCCTTGTAAATTCTTCACTCTGTTTTCCTGGGTAACACTTGGGCATGAGAAGTAGGTTTCTACAGAATGATTTTGGGAAATTTGGTTAAATTTATTGTGTTCTACTCTACGGTAGTATTTATGCTTGTGTGTGTGTGTGGGGGGGGATTGGCTCTTGTTTTTTGGTAGATGAAATTTAGTGTTCTATTGTCAAAGAACCAGAAACATGTTGGTACTATATGATACCATTTTACCTAACCCTTAAAAGGCTGTACTAAAATAAAGAAACTGAAAATTATGTGGATGTTTCAGTTATTAGCATTGTTTATCAATATTCTCAACAAAATTCTAGACCTACAAGCAGTTTCCTAAGATAGTCAGTGGACTTCACCTTTATTAGCTTGGATCATTGAGATGGAGGAAAGACTTGCGGTTCTATTGATGGGAAACCCACTCCTCATCTTGACAGTATCTGGGCTTCTAGTAAGGCCTTGTTTATGTGGGTAAACAGTCTAATAAAATATTCTATTGTTAGATGTTTTTACTCTGTTTGATTTGTGATGGTTGCTGACATTTGGGTCTCATTTGGGAGTCATTAAGTATTGTTTAGTAATCTAATTAAACACCCAAGCTGACAAGTTTTATGTGCCCAGTGATGGTATTCATACCTGGTTACTGGTTCTAGTAATTTAGACCCTATTATTAGACGGTAGCAGTGGTTTCTTTAAGAGGCGATGGAATCTTTTTTTTTTTTTTTTTTTTTTTTTAAAGATTTATTTATTTATTATATATGTAAGTATGCTGTAGTTGTCTTCAGACACTCCAGAAGAGGGCATCAGATCTTGTTATGGATGGTTGTGAGCCACCATGTGGTTGCTGGGATTTGAACTCCGGACCTTTGGAAGAACAGTCGGGTGCTCTTACCCACTGAGCCATCTCACCAGCCCGAGGCGATGGAATCTTAAGTCGCTGTATAGGATCCTTACTGTAACTCTCATTTACAGTTGATAAAAATGAGAACAGGGCCTTGAGCCAGTGTGTGCCTCGAGTGTAAGAAGCTAGCCAACTGAGTAAGGACCCTTCTCTGCTCTGCTTTTTCTGCTTGTCTGTGAAAGCTTCTTTTAAAAAGTGATAGAGAAGTGGTTTTCACAGTAGCGGAAGTCGTCTGGCAGCCCCCACAGCGTTCAGGAGTCGAGTCCCTAGTCTTAGCTAGTCCACAGTGGCTTCTTAGGGAGGCTTTCGTGGCACCTGTTACCTTAACGGCTGTGCTTGTTCTTTTAAGGTATCTGGCTATGTATTACTTAGATGAATTGTTATCTACTGTCTTGTAGTCCAGTGCTTTGGTTATAATTAGTATACATTGAGAATTGATTTGTAAACTCTTCATCTGTTATGGGAAATGGCCTACCTTACGTGGTGAGTGCTGCACTGTGTTTCTGTTGGGAGGTTCCACCACTGGACCTGGTGGATTTCTGCTGTGCTGGCAAGCAGCTCCATAGCATAGATGCTCATAGTGTCTGAAATCTCTTTTGATGCCTAGGAAGGGAGATTTTGGTCTCAGAAGAAGGTTGTACTATATAACACTGAGAAGCTAAGGAAGAATTTAAAAACAAACAAAAGCCAAACCATAGTGGTTTTTTTTGTTTGTTTTTGTTTTTGTTTTTTGTTTTTTGTTTTTTTGAGGCAGGGTCTTACTTTGTAGCCCAGGTTGGCATGGAGCTCACTGTGTAGCCCTGGCTAACCCTGAACTGGAGGTGGCAAGGCCTGGGGTCACAAGTGTGAGCCATCATGCCTGGCTGCTGGAGCCAGTTCTTAGTGCATTTTCAGTACAAGCTGATAGGTGTTAGGGGCAGTTTTGTTCCTTAACTGTCTTCATAGTAGCAGGTTGAACATCTTTATAATTTTGGAGATTCCTGTGTGTAAGAAGATCTCAATATGTAGCCCTGGCTAGAACTCCATAGGCAGACCAGGATGACCCTGAACTTGTGGGTAGTTTCCTGCCTCTGCCTCCTTAGTATTGGGTTTCCAGGTGCATTCCATCACATCTAGCGTTCTCTTTTATCTGAAATAGCAGTGATCTGTCTTAATATATTGTTGATTTGACCGTCTCATCAGCTGGGGCTAAATCTTTTTGTAACTTGGGACTAACTAGTTTGAGAAGCCCTAGCAAAGTGTAGACTAAGGCGCACATCACACAGGCCACTGCTTTGTAAACTCTCGTGCTATGCAGGTGATTGTGCTGGTGTCTCGTGAGTAGGCATTTCTCTGAAGTAAGCCTTTCTTAGTTTACTCTACCAGAACAGATTGAAAATACAGGATGCTGGGCTACCAGGGAAGGCGCCTCTTTGCATGAAAATTGGTACTGTTCAAATTGATATTGTTGAGACTATTCAAAGTCAGTTACAGATTGAAAAGCTGGAGTGTCTGCTGTCGTCCTGGCTGAGTTGAGGTGCTTTGCTTGTGTGTGCTTTTGGTTTGTTTGGGTGTGATTGCTCTGTTTTGTTTTGAGGTCGGGTCTTTCTGTGTAGCTCAAGGCTAACCTCAGGCTTGTCACCTTTCTGTCTTAGTCTCCTGAGTGCCACCATGCTCAGCTCTTGAAACATGTTCTTAACTGCCACTCTTTGTGACCTGAATAATGTATTACAGATTTCAAAAGACAGTTTCTTTATTTATTTATTTATTTATTTTTAATTTTAGAAAAGGAATAAAAATCTTGCTCATTTGGGGAGCAGGAATTTCTGTTTCCTAGGTTACTTCAGTTGAAAACCTTATTTTGATTTTTATGTCAAAAAAGTAATTAGATTTTTTTTTTAGGTGGGGTGTTACTGTGTTATTGAGGTAAATATTTTGTGAGAAGAAATTAAGCACAATTAAGATGTAGCATTGACTCAGTAGTCCCAATGAGCTCGCTACAAAATGGCCTGTGCTAAATTATATTCAGCTTAGCAAAGACCTGAACTACACAGCTAAATATATGCTCTTCATTGTTTAATTTCTATACACAGTTAAAGCTAGTCCTCGAAAACCTCGCGGGAGACCTAGAAGTGGCTCTGACCGGAACCCAGCCATCCTCTCTGACCCGTCTGTGTTCTCCCCTCTAAATAAATCAGAGACCAAATCTGCAGATAAAATCAAGAAGAAAGATTCTAAGAGCATAGAAAAGAAGAGAGGAAGACCTCCCACCTTCCCTGGGGTAAAAATCAAAATCACACATGGAAAGGACATTGCAGAGTTCACACACGGAAGCAAAGAGGATAGCCTGAAAAAAGTTAAACGGACCCCTTCTGCTATGTTCCAGCAAGCCACAAAGATTAAAAAATTAAGAGCAGGTAAACTGTCTCCTCTCAAGTCTAAGTTTAAGACAGGGAAGCTCCAACTAGGAAGGAAGGGGGTGCAGATTGTAAGACGGCGAGGAAGGCCTCCATCCACAGAACGGATAAAGACCCCTTCAGGTCTCCTCATTAATTCTGAACTGGAAAAGCCTCAGAAGGTCCGGAAAGACAAGGAAGGAACACCCCCTCTCCCAAAAGAAGACAAGACAGTTGTCAGACAAAGCCCTCGAAGGATTAAACCGGTCAGGATTATTCCTTCTTGTAAAAGGACAGATGCCACAATTGCTAAGCAACTCCTCCAGAGGGCAAAGAAGGGGGCGCAGAAGAAAATCGAGAAAGAAGCAGCTCAGCTGCAGGGAAGGAAGGTGAAGACGCAGGTCAAGAATATCCGGCAGTTCATCATGCCTGTGGTTAGCGCCATCTCCTCGAGGATCATCAAGACTCCCCGACGGTTCATAGAGGATGAGGATTATGACCCTCCAATTAAGATTGCGCGCCTAGAATCTACCCCGAACAGCAGATTCAGCGCCACGTCCTGTGGATCCTCTGAGAAGTCCAGTGCCGCCTCCCAGCACTCCTCTCAGATGTCTTCAGACTCCTCCCGATCCAGCAGCCCCAGTATCGATACCACCTCAGATTCTCAGGCCTCTGAAGAGATCCAGGCACTTCCTGAGGAGCGCAGTAATACCCCCGAAGTTCATACACCACTGCCCATTTCCCAGTCCCCAGAAACTGAGAGTAATGATAGGAGAAGCAGACGGTATTCGATGTCTGAGAGAAGCTTTGGATCTAGAACAACTAAAAAATTACCAACTCTACAAAGTGCCCCCCAGCAGCAGACCTCCTCCTCGCCACCTCCGCCTCTGCTCACCCCTCCCCCTCCATTGCAGCCAGCCTCCAGCATCTCTGACCACACACCTTGGCTTATGCCTCCCACCATCCCCTTAGCATCACCATTCCTGCCTGCTTCTGCTGCTCCCATGCAAGGGAAGCGGAAATCTATTTTGCGGGAGCCAACATTTAGGTGGACTTCTTTAAAACATTCGAGGTCAGAGCCACAGTACTTTTCCTCAGCAAAGTATGCCAAAGAAGGTCTGATTCGCAAACCAATATTTGATAACTTCCGACCCCCTCCGCTGACTCCGGAGGATGTCGGCTTTGCTTCTGGTTTTTCTGCATCTGGTACTGCTGCTTCGGCCCGGTTGTTTTCACCACTCCATTCTGGAACAAGGTTTGATATTCATAAAAGGAGCCCCATTCTGAGAGCTCCCAGATTTACTCCAAGTGAGGCACACTCTAGAATATTTGAGTCTGTGACCTTGCCTAGTAATCGGACTTCTTCTGGAGCGTCCTCTTCGGGAGTGTCTAATAGAAAAAGGAAAAGGAGAGTGTTTAGTCCGATTCGCTCTGAACCACGATCACCTTCTCACTCCATGAGGACAAGAAGCGGAAGGCTTAGCACCTCTGAGCTGTCACCTCTCACTCCCCCGTCTTCTGTCTCCTCCTCATTAAGCATTCCCGTTAGTCCTCTTGCCGCTAGTGCCTTAAACCCAACTTTTACTTTTCCTTCTCATTCCCTAACTCAGTCTGGGGAATCTACAGAGAAAAGTCAGAGAGCAAGGAAGCAGACTAGTGCTCCAGCAGAGCCGTTCTCGTCAAATAGCCCTGCTCTCTTCCCATGGTTCACCCCAGGCTCTCAGACCGAGAAGGGGAGAAAGAAAGACACTGCCCCGGAGGAGCTGTCCAAAGATCGAGATGCCGACAAGAGCGTGGAGAAGGACGAGAGTAGAGAGAGAGACCGGGAGAGAGAGAAGGAGAATAAGCGGGAGTCAAGGAAAGAGAAAAGGAAAAAGGGCTCAGACGTTCAGAGTAGCTCTGCTTTGTATCCTGTGGGTCGGGTTTCCAAAGAGAAGGTTGCTGGAGAAGATGTTGGGACTTCATCTTCTGCCAAAAAGGCAACAGGGCGGAAGAAGTCTTCGTCACTTGATTCTGGGGCTGATGTTGCTCCTGTGACTCTTGGGGACACAACAGCTGTCAAAGCCAAAATTCTTATAAAGAAAGGGAGAGGAAATCTGGAAAAAAACAACTTGGACCTCGGCCCAACTGCCCCATCCCTGGAGAAGGAGAAAACCCTCTGCCTTTCCACTCCTTCATCTAGCACTGTTAAACACTCCACTTCCTCCATAGGCTCCATGTTGGCTCAGGCAGACAAGCTTCCAATGACTGACAAGAGGGTTGCCAGCCTCCTAAAAAAGGCCAAAGCCCAGCTCTGCAAGATTGAGAAGAGTAAGAGTCTCAAACAGACTGACCAGCCCAAAGCACAGGTACTCTTTCCCACTCGCCTCTTAAAACCAGGGTCATGGAGCCCCTTCTTGGGACAGGTTTAGGTTAGGCTAAATGTTTGAGCTGCATCATTTATGGGAGCTAGGAGGTGGGTGGTATGTGCAGTGGTCCTTCAAGGACCTGGAGCATTATAAGAAGTAGAAAATTATGCTCTAAAGCAACATAGAGGGACAATACAGGTAGGGTGGAGATGTAGTTGCTTTCCATATAGCGGCCTAACGGCTAGGAATAGTTAAGAGTTGTATGCTTTGGTAATAGATTATAATAAATTGATCAGGTATACTTTGGCTTTATTTCGTTGTAATTGCAACATGCATGGTTGTCTTTATTTGTGGCTTATTTCATACTCAGGGTCAAGAAAGTGATTCGTCAGAAACTTCTGTTCGAGGACCCCGGATTAAACATGTCTGCAGAAGAGCTGCTGTTGCCCTTGGCCGCAAACGAGCTGTGTTTCCTGATGACATGCCCACCTTGAGTGCCTTACCGTGGGAAGAACGAGAAAAAATTTTGTCTTCCATGGGGAATGATGGTAAGTCAGGGAAGTCGACCTTGGAGCTTTGCTGTCGTTCTGCAGGTGCTGGTAGGCTCATCATAGTTCCTTAGACTGGATTTGGACAGCAGACCAAAACCAGATAGCTGCAGGGCATTAAATATGTAAAGATTTAGTCAGAGGAAGGGCCGCAGAAAGCAAAAGTACCCAGGGAAGACTTGTAAGCCATCAGATGCTGATGCAAGTGTAACTCCTGAAAGGGAAGAAGAATGGCAAAGCCTTCCTCGACTGCTGTGCAGTAGAAGAAAGGCTTGACAAGGCTGTCAGAGGCATTTCTTCTCTCAGAAACAATACTGGCATCTTTCTTGGCCACACTAAGAACCTGCCTGGAGGCAGCTGTGCTGAGCGTAACCTCTCTTACTAGTAGTTTTCGGGACACAGCAGTTGGAGCCCTTGTCTTTTACACTTCCTGAAATTAGAGATCTGTGAAGTACTCTATGAATTAGGCTTTCAACTGCTTCTCTGAATAAAACACCATGGTCAAAAGCAACTGGGGAGGAAAGGGTTTATTTCTTCTTACGACTCTTAGGTCCCCCTGAATCACTGAGGGAAGCCAGGGCAGGAACTTAAGGCAGGATCCTAGAGGCAGGAACTGAAGCTGAGAACCTGGAGGACCACTGCCTCTGCCTCAATCCTCACGCCTGTTAGCCTCAATTTCTTATACAACTCAGGACCACCCGCCCAGGGGTGGCACCAGCCATGATGGTCTGGGCCCCAACTCATCAGTCGATTCTCAAGAAAATGCCCTACAGCCTAGTCTGCAGGCAGAGAGGCATGCTTTCAATTGAGGTTCCTCTTCCCAGATAACTGGAGCTTGTGTCACGTTGACAAAAACAAAACAACCACCAGGATGGGCATGTATTCCTGACTGCCATCTGACTGTGCAGTGCTGGGTGCCTCCTGACAGTTCGTCATCTAGAGAGAGTTCTCAGAAGCGCTCAGCTTGCTCTTGACTTGAAATCAGGGTGTTTCGTTTTCACACTGAGATATTTGCTTTCATCAAGCTATAGGGTGAAGGTGTTTAAAAGCACTTGGATAATTACTTTGAACACCTCTGAGTTCTGTGTATGGCTATATTATAAATTCTTCTGTTTTGACTAGCAATCCAGGTGAGGTTTAACGTATCTAATGATACGAAGGGACTCTGAGGGTTTCTTAAGGAGGCGTTAGAAATTCCCTTGGGACTAAAGATACATCTTTCTTAACAGACAAGTCATCAGTTGCTGGCTCAGAAGATGCCGAACCTCTTGCTCCTCCCATCAAACCAATTAAGCCTGTCACCAGAAACAAGGCACCTCAGGAGCCCCCGGTGAAGAAAGGGCGACGGTCAAGGCGGTGTGGACAGTGTCCTGGCTGCCAGGTGCCTGAGGACTGTGGCATTTGCACTAATTGCCTGGACAAGCCCAAGTTTGGTGGCCGCAATATAAAGAAGCAATGCTGCAAGTGAGTGAGTCTTCCTCTGAGGCAGTGACCTCACGGTTTGTCACATGGGATGACAACCTGGTGTGCTTGCACCAACCTGCTGGGTCTCCAGGTTAGATGCAGAGTTCATGTTTGTGACATGTTAAGGTCTGAGCTGAGTAAGTATTCTACAGCCATGCCGTCTAGTAGGACGGTCTCCGTCATGAAAACATTCTTCCTTGTTTACTTCAGTGTGACACCTAGTAGCTACATTTGACAAGTGCTTAGTGTGACTGAAGAACTACATTTATTTATTTATTTTTTATTCAATAATTTCTTCATTTACATTTCAAATGCTATCCCGAGAATGCCCTTTACCTTTCCCCTCCCCTTGTTCCTCAACCCACCCACTCCCACTGCCTGGCCCTGGCATTCATATTGGGGCATATGATCTTTGCAATACCAGGGCCTCTCCTCCCATTGATGGCTGAAGAACTACATTTTTAAAAATAATTTTTAATTTTAATTATTTTAACTTTAGATAGCTGCATGTGACTAGTGACTACTATATTAGTGTAGCTTTGGATAGTTTCTTAAAGAAAGACCTTCAGTCAAGTATACATTTGACTTTCTGGCTCTTTCATAGTATTTCCATTCATACAGGTTATTTTGTGGGTGGGGTGGTCAGTGCTGCGGCTTGAACCTACACACGTGCTAGTCCAGGGCTCTGCCATTGAGATACTCTCAGCCCGGCATAGGGAGGTTTTAAAGATACAAACTACTTTTTCAGTCAGTTTTGGGGTACACTTTCTGCCATTTGGGATGATTTGTTTAAAACCTATTAGAATTATGTGAACAGTAGTTCTGGCAACTGGACTTCCTACAAAGTGCCTGGCACAAGAGATACTTACGAATGAGTGACGTTAAAGGGATTAATGTAAGCGATAGTTGAGAAGTGCTCCATCGTTCACACAGGGAATATGGTCTCTAGAAGACAGAAGGCAGTCCTAAGATGGGTGTGGGGGCACATGCCTGTGACCCCAGCATTGGGAGGTTGAGGCAGGAAGACTGCCATGAGTTCAAGATTAACTCAGTGTATACACTGAGACTATCTCAAAAAGACAAAGTTCTATGTTTTGGTTTGTGGACTTAAGCAGGAATTTTGGTTTGGGTACTTTAATGGCAAGTAGTAATTCAATTTGTATAATGTAAACTGGTGCCTGAGCTACATTTTGAGGTGACAGTGAACTGGGTGTGAACAGGGCATGTAGCTCACACCGGACTTCCTGCCTTACACATGTGAGGCCCGATGTTCACTCCCCAGTTCCAAAAATAGGACCTTTGTTTGGGGCCTGGAATTTATTCATTTGTGGAGCGATGAGGATGGATTTAGTGCAGTTTGAATCAAATTAAGTTTAAATTTTGTTAAATTTAAACTATAGGGTAAAACATATCTGTCATGAGATACACCTGTAATTTTCTAGTAGCAAAGGACTTGGTGAGTTTTAGTTCCTGTTGTGTGGACATGAATATTAAATTTCATAAGAGAGCAGTAATTATTTGACTGTAAGAAATACTGATCATCATGTCTGGTGTCTACTGTGATGCACAGACAGAGAGGATCAAGAGTTCAGGATCGTTCCTCTACTGTATAGTGTAACCTGGGCTGTATGGGACACTGTCTCAAAGCAGGAAGGACAGAAGGCAGGCAGGGGGGGTAATCTCTGTGTAGGGTACAAGTCCATATTAAATGACAAGAAATTTGAGTACCATTTCAAATATGACAGTTGGTCCTTTTAGATCCTAAGAGGAGGTAAAATTGTCAACCCAAGGATTTTAAAGGTTGAAACCAAACTGAACCCTAAGAAGTCCTTGTTCTGTCAAATGACCTGGTGGCGACCTGCTGTGTTTTGTAGACAAGCAAGCAAGCATTTATTTCATTTCTTCTCTTTATATTCAGTTTGTCTCACACTTTATCCTTTGTTACCCTAGGATGAGAAAATGTCAGAATCTGCAGTGGATGCCTTCCAAAACCTCCCTCCAGAAGCAGACTAAAGGTAGTGGTGCGCGCGCCTTCCCGGGGTGTCCCTGCCTCAATGTCATGCAGCCGTGTGCATTCGGTGTAAAGAGAATACTAGGGTTTTTTTTGTTTTTGTTTTTCTTTTAAAGTACTGCTCTCTCCCGGGGAGTTGGTGGTTGTTGAAGCTGGATGATAGGTACATGGGGGTTCATTTGACTCTATTTTGGGGTATGTTTGAAATTTTCCATAATTAAGACACTTGTTTAAAATTCATGTAAAAATTCTAGCTCTGCTCCTTTGCTAGAATAATAAAATTTCCCTGTATTACCTGATCAACATGGCCTCAGCTTTGTGGAGACTTGAGCCCTGCTTTGGCTGCAGGAGACTGGGACAAGACTCTTACAGAGTTCTTGTGCTTTTTCCTCATGGAGACTTTTCTCACTGATCTTGTTTTGTTCTCCTAGCTGTGAAAAAGAAAGAGAAGAAGTCTAAGACCACTGAAAAGAAAGAGAGCAAAGAGAGTGCTGTCGTGAAGAGCCCCCTAGAGTCTGCTCAGAAGGCTGCCCCGCCACCACGGGAGGAGCCTGCCCCAAGGAAGAGCAGCAGCGAGCCTCCACCCCGCAAACCTGTGGAAGAAAAGAGTGAAGAAGGGGGTGTCCCTGCGCCTGCCCCTGCGCCTGAACCCAAACAGGTCAGCGCGCCAGCATCCCGGAAGTCCAGCAAGCAGGTCTCCCAGCCAACAGCAGTTGTCCCCCCTCAGCCTCCTAGCACAGCACCGCAGAAAAAAGAAGTTCCCAAGGCCGTTCCAAGTGAGCCCAAGAAAAAGCAACCTCCACCCCCAGAACCAGGTGAGTGGCAGACAGAAAGACAGATTGGTCGTGTCACCTCAAAGTCTAGAAGACAGTCTGAGTGGCCCTCTTACAGGCCAGTCAGTCTGAAAGTACTCATTCCTGGCATCTGACCAAAATCTGTTTTGAATCCTTTAGGGCCAGAGCAAAGCAAGCAGAAAAAAGTGGCCCCCCGCCCAAGTATCCCTGTAAAACAAAAACCAAAGGACAAGGTGAGCGGGCAGCTGTCTGCGCCTCTTTAGGGATATGTTTGTTCTGGTCTGTAGCGGGAGCCTTGGCCTAAATGAAACTGTCCCCTCTCTGGAGATGGCAGTGGGGTCTCCCAAAATTCAGGTGTAAGCTTTCACCCCTCCTGGTTGGTTGGTGTTTTGTTTTCCTGCTCTCTTAGCTTGGTTGACTTCCCTTCATTGTGGCCTGGCATGCTGTAGTCTAGCTGCGGCTTACTCTGACAGCATTTGGCATGGCTTTTGCCCTCTGTATACATGTTATCTATGTATATATGTTAATAACGTTTGTCTACAGAAGCAGCCCGTACCTGTGCACACTGTTTCTATTCTGGATGGAGACAGAATTTCAGACTTTTGTGAAGATTACCCTTCCTCTATCTTGAGACAGGTCACACTCTGTATGTCAAGCTGGCCTCGAACTTCCAGCATCCTCCTACTTCCCCATCCAGTGTGAGCCATCACACCTAGCTCCCTCTCCCCTTCTATAGGATACTTATTCTGAAAATGTTTCTATATCTAAGAATAGGCGTTCGTATGCTAACGGATACTTATTCTGAAAATGTTTCTATACCTAAGAATAGGCGTTCGTATGCTACCCTATTGCAATATGAGGGCAAGTCATTGTTTTCTACATTCATCCTCTGTCTCAGGAGAAGCCACCTCCAGTAAGTAAACAAGAGAATGCAGGCACTTTGAACATCCTCAACCCACTCTCAAATGGCATCAGTTCTAAGCAGAAAATCCCAGCAGATGGAGTCCACAGGATCAGAGTGGACTTTAAGGTAAAAGTGTTTAATGATCATGCCTTTATTAACCATTATGACCTTTAAAGAAAAGGTGAGCTTTCAAAGGGAAACAGCGCCCACTAGAGGAATGAATAAGAACTACAGCTTACAGACAGGATCAGGTACCTGAAAGCCTTGTCAGCCTGAGGCCCGTGTGTGAACTGGTAGGGAAGCACAGACATCCTGAGCAGCATCCGGGAAGAGAATTGTTTCAAACTCCTGTTACCCGAATCAGCAAAGCCCAGTACATTCAGCCTCGGTGTATCTTTGCAGCTATTTACATGGCATCGCACCAATAGTGGGCTTTCAACGGATAGTCCGCTTTAAAGCAGCGCTTGCTCATGTTTGGACGAGTGGGACTCAGTGCTCCTGGCACTCTGTGGCACTCTGTGTGTGTGCTGTTTGTCCTGGTTTTGACACTTCGAAACTTCCATAAGTGATCTTTATGTCTCTTTCCCCACAGGAAGACTGTGAAGCAGAGAATGTGTGGGAGATGGGAGGCTTGGGGATCCTGACCTCTGTCCCCATAACACCCAGAGTGGTGTGTTTTCTCTGTGCTAGCAGTGGGCGTGTGGAGGTAAGCGCCCTGCTTCTGTCTCCTCCGTGATGACGGACCACTGTGTTGTGGTCTTTTTAGTAGTTAGCAGGTCTGTCTTCTTGCTTAAGCCGGCTACTGAGTATTTTTTTTTAACTTTTAGAAATTTTAAGAAGGAATCTAGTAGTATATACTTTCAACTCTTTAATTTAGTCTTTATTATAGAGTTCTTTTTTCTTAGAACAAAAAGGGTTGCTGTTGGTTTTTATATTGAATACCTATGCGTATAAAAAGCTCTTAGCAATTATTAAGAAGCAGAAAAATACACAGCAGAAAATGTGTGAAAGAGAGATAGATAATTAAAAAATGACAAATAAGACTGTAGTACATATGGTGGGGTGGTCATTAACCCCCAGTGACCAAGTACTGCAGGTCCAGGTGTGCTGCCATTACCCTTAATCCAGCACTCAGATAAAAAGACAGATGGATAGCTGTGAGTTCATGGCTAGCCTGGTCAACAAAGTGAGCTCTAAGGCAACCAGAGCTGCAGAGAGAGACCTGAAACAACAGAAGGATTTCCCAATAGAAGAAAGACAGTTAGTGGTCTTATCTTTTGGTGAGTTGTTTGGAAATGGTGTTTATTTTATTTGTTTTTAAAAAATTATTTATTTTATATATATGAGTACACTGTAGCTGTCTTCACACACACCAGAAGAGGGCATCAGGTCCCATTACAAATGGTTGTAAGTCACCATGTGGTTGCTGGGAATTGAACTCAGGACCTCTGGAAGAGCAGTCAGTGCTCTTAACCGCTGAGCCATCTCTCCAGCCCAAATGGTGTTTACCTTTTAGAATGGTATTTTAGAATGGCATATTCTTTAACCCAGCAATTGCATGCTAGGTATTTGTTTTTAAAGTAATTAGATAAATTGCCAGATATGTATATATAATAAAATTATATTATCATTTTGTGTGTGGATGATTTGGCTGCATGTAATATGTGCACCATGTGCATGCCTATTGCCTTCAGGAGTGAGAAGAGGGATTGGATCCCCTGCTACTGGAGTTACAGCCACTTGAGAGCCTATATTTGGGAGCTGAGAATCAAACTTGGCTCCTGTGCAAGAGCAGTCTGTGCCCTTAGCCACTCCGCCATCTCTCTAGCTCCAGTATTTAAAACTCAAGAGTCTATTAGTCTGGAGCCCTGGTTAAAGTTGTAGGGCTTGCATATAATGGCAAATGTGATAGTGTAGTTTGATGTTAATAGACAGACCCATAACATCACTGGTTAAAAATATCAGATTGCAAAATATCCATAAAGCATGATTATATTTGATTGGATGAGTGTTTTAAAGTATGTAGTCTGTGCATGGTGGCTTATATCCTTAGAGTCTGAGGCACAAAGAGTGTGATTTGAGGTCAGTCTAAGGCACACAATGAGTCCCTGCATAGTTCAGTGGTAAAACATTTACCTCCCATGTGCAAGGCCTTGGCTTCAATCCCTAGCACAGACAAATAATGAGTTGCTTCCTGTAGTCACTCTTTGAGAAGATAGTTTCTTAGAGCCTGTTATGAACATTTTAAATGCTAGGGTTGCTCAGACATAACAGAGACCGAGACCGTTCAGTCTGCAATGCCTGGTGACTATTCCAAGTCTATCCCTTCATAATCAAGTGCTGTGCATCCCAGCATGCCCCACCCACAAGGAAATGCTTCCTTTTATATCTCAGCCTTCAGCTTCTGTGAGTAAGCAGATTTGGAGGGGGAGGGCTGTGCATAGCAATCTCAGAATTCCTTACTTTAAAAAGTATTGGGAGCTGGTTGTCACGATGCACGCCTTTAGTCCCAGCACTGGGGAGGCAGAGGCAGGCAGATCTCTGTGAGTTTGGGGCCAGCCTCCTCTACAAAGTGACATTCAGGACAGCCAGGGCTGCACAGAGAAACACCCTGCTTGCAAAACCATAAAATAAGAAAATGGAGTGAAAGAGCCAACACAACACAGCTTTCACCTCCAAATTCAGGAGGCAGAGGGGTCCTTGTGAACTCCACCCTAGCCAGAGCCACGTAGGAAGACCCTGACTAAAGAAAAGAAAGAATTAGGGGCCGAGAGCGGCTCAGTGGTGAAGAGACTGGCTGCTCTTCAGAGGACCCAGGTTCAGGTCCCACACCACATCAGGTGGTTCACTGCAACTCCAACTCAAGGGATCCAGTTCCAAGCCTGGTCTTTGCTGCCATCCCACACACATTGAGGATAATACACATAAATAAAATTAGAAATAAGTCTTTAAAAAAGAATCAGAGTGCCCAACACAGTCTGCACTGTACTACTACTACTAATTATGACTAATTATATTTGAGGAATTTTCCATTAATTTTTTTTATGGTAACATATTTTAGGCCAAGCTTATAGGAAAACATAAAAAAAAAACCTAGTACCCTTTGCCTAGATTCTCCAAATGTGAATAGAGGTTCTTTTTCTGTTTCTGCCTATATGTATATATTTTTCCAAAATACAAAATGATTCTCAGTCTTTCAGCTAAGATCAAGTGTAAAGTAAGAAATGAAATGTATATACATATTCTGTTTTCTAAAGACTGAGTAGGTTGCAAACAGAAGCCACTCTGCCTCTATGATAGGGTGCATTTCCTGAAATCAAGGACACACTTGTGTAACCTCTGTGTAGTTATCACGAGTAGGAAGCCAACACTGATACACCGCTTGCACTTACTTGTAGGCCTCTTTAAGTCTGACCACTTGTCCCTGTAATAAAGACAGGGTGTTTCTTTGTTTAGTCAGAAGAAAATTGAAGGTTGTTACATTTTTAAAATACTACTTTTATTATGTTTAATCATGTGTAGGTGTCTCTGTCTGGGAGTGTGCGTGCATGAGCGCAGCATCCTCGGGGCCACAAGTCTAGGATTCTCAGGAATTGGAGCCCCCCTGGGGTGCTAGCCATTAAACTTAGAGGTCCTTGGGAAGAGCAGTACTGGTGGCTGTATTTTTTAAAATCCTCTGCCAATATAAGATGTACTTTTAAATTAAAGCTGGGAAGTGTAGCTCAGTCTCGCAATGTTTGAAGGAATTAAAACACACACATGTTAAAGCACATGTTAAAACACACACATGTTAAAGCCACCCTGCCTCCCACCCACCTTCTCTTTGTACAGTTTTGTCTGCACCTCTCTTGGGGTCTCTTCCTGCATTTAGCACATTCTCTTTCCTCTTTTGAGGCAGAATCTTCTGTATAGCCCAGGCCAGTCTCCCACCTCAAACTCTCACCTCACTCCTTAGCCTCCCAAGTGCTGGAATCAGAGGTGTGTTACACCATGCCCTGTTAAATCTTAGATTTTTTTGGTCATTTTATGATTCTGCCATTCCTATTTTGGTTGCCTGAACTCTTGTGTTGCTCTTAAGTAACTGCTTAATTCCATATGTCGAATTAAGTACAGGTCAAGTACCTCTTATTTAGATACTTGAGACCATAAATGTTTTAGGTATTTCCTTTTCATTCTTTCTTTTCAAGTTTTAGGATATTGCCTATATCTATACTTAAATATTTGGGAGAGGCATAAAAATAAAATTTATTTTACTTCATGTATTGTTATGCATATCTCAAAAGTAATCTTAGACAATAGGTTTGGTTTTTTTTTTTTTTTTTTTTTTTTTTTTGGAGACAGGACTTACTTTGTAAACCAGGCTGGCCTCGAATTTACAGAGTGCCACCTACCTCTCTCTACTGCGGGGATCAAAGGTGTGCACCACCCCAGCCAGGCTATACTTCTGATAGTGTCAGCTATGAGACAGAATATGTGCACAGTGAATGAGGGAGGTCACTGTAGAGTTTTCTTCATGTGTGTCCTGTAAGATGCAAGACTCACGTTTTGGTGCATTGGGTTGTCATAGTGGATGCCTAGGACCCACAGGATGGAATAGACGATGGTTATTATTTCTCTTTGTTTTCTTCCTGCTACAGTTTGTGTATTGCCAAGTGTGTTGTGAACCCTTCCACAAGTTTTGCTTAGAGGAGAATGAGCGCCCTCTGGAGGACCAGCTGGAAAACTGGTGTTGTCGCCGCTGCAAGTTTTGCCATGTGTGTGGAAGACAGCATCAGGCTACAAAGGTAGACCAAGTCCTGGCGCTTGGGGCTTCCTTGTTCCCCGTCCCCTGTACTGGGAATTTGTGTCAATATATACTGTCGACTGACAGTTTTTCTGACTGAAGATAATTTCTTGATTTTTTTTTTCTTTTAATTTTTGGGAAATAGAAAATAACTTTAGGAAAGAAAATCCAAAATTGAGTAAAATCTGTGTGATAAATTCCCTTATTACCGAGTGGCTTTGGGAGGGTGAACCCTGTGTTCTGTGGCGTATCTCGCGGGAGGCCATGTAACCTGTGCTCTGGCCGTTGTCTCCCCACAGCAGTTGCTGGAGTGTAGCAAGTGCCGAAACAGCTATCACCCCGAGTGCCTGGGACCGAACTACCCCACCAAGCCCACGAAGAAAAAGAAAGTGTGGGTGGGTACACACCGTGCTCCCTCCACAGGCATCGTGGTGGTTGGGTGAGGCTGGTGACTGGTAGCAGGGGCCCCTCCTTTAGTCCGCCAGCACTGCTTCACAGTGATCTCAGTAAGGCAATCAGATCAGGAGCAGCTGCATCCCCAGGCTTTGAAATAACAGAAGCCGCGAGCCCAGGAGATCCCTACTGAGTGCCTTTCATTCCTTTCCAGATCTGCACCAAGTGTGTCCGCTGCAAGAGCTGTGGCTCCACCACTCCAGGCAAAGGGTGGGACGCACAGTGGTCTCACGATTTCTCACTGTGCCATGACTGTGCCAAACTCTTTGCTAAAGGTACCTGGTGCTGAGTGACTGGTCCTGCTTAGTATTTGTGGGGACTTTGTGGAAGGACGTGGGACCCTCCTCACTGTGTCTCAGACGGGCTAGACACATGTTCTACTCCTGCCTTTTTATTTCTTGTTTGTTTTGTTAGTTTGTTTTGTTTTGTTTTGTTTTTAAGATGGGGTCTCTGTGGCCCTGGTTGTCCTTGAACTCGCTCTGTAGGCCAGACTGACCTTAACTCACTGAGATTCACGTGCGTCAGGCTCCCGAGTGCAGAGGTGGAGGAGCAGCCCCTCCTAGTGCTTCTTGCTTTTTTATTTACATAGATTGCAACTTGGACCATTTTTCTAACTAATATGGAGAGGATTATGGGGATATTGTTACTGCTACTTAGAAACTACTCTTCCAAAACAGTAGACCCAAAATGTGGTAAATACACACTCGATTTCAGAAGTGCGTTCAGGTGGTATGTAAACATTTTATTTCAGTAACTATACCAGAAGTCTGACCTAACACAGGCCTATAATCCCAGCAGGCAGGGCACAGAGGCAAGAGTGAAAGACCAGCCCCGGGAACTTAGCAACCCTGCTTCAGAATAAAAACTGAAGGGGAAAGCCAGGGATGTAGCTCAGTTGAGTTCTTGCCTGTCGATTGCAAGGCCCAGGGCTCAGTCCTCAGCACTGCAGACAATAACTGCTAAAACCGCGGCTGTGCATCCGGCCCACAACTTTAATGACTGACAGTGCAGGTGACATGCTCCTGTCAGTCTCTTCTCACACTCATCCTTCCCCTCCTCCCTCCTTCCCACCATTCTGTCGACTCTCGGGTCTCTGTCTTGCTGTGTAGTCCACACTGCCTTTTCCTCCTCAGTGCGGAGGCTGCAGATGTGTGCCGCCACACTCCACATGCAGTGAGCAGGACCGCTTAAGGATGTTGATGAAATAATGAACACTGTAGGGATGCCCGGACCGGTCAGACCTGCAGAGGCTGGCCTTGGAAAGCACTGGTCTGAGTTCTCCTATGAAAGCTGTAGGAACAGCAATGGATGACAGTGAGGACGTCTGCTCGGGGGAGAGGCTGGGGAGAAGGTTTACTGTAGACAGAGATGCGGGAGAACAGCCAGAGGAAGAGTCCAGACTAGGCCTCGGGGTGGGGGCAGGGAGTGAGAGAGGAAAGGGGAGAGGGGAGAGGGCAGAGGGCAGAGGCCAAGGGTAGAGGACTGAGAACTCAGTGGCTGGAGCACAGGAGTGAGAGGCTGGGGACAGCAGTGAAAGCAGCCCCTGTGGTAGAGAGGTTTGGGGTACGGGCAGGCTGGTGAGGACGACGCAGAGGAGCCACAGGTACTGAGTGGACCTCGACCTAGGTTTCTTTGGGACCTGACAAGGAAAAGAAATTCAATTTACTGTTTCTTACCTCTGTATTGTTACCTCTTTAAAAGCCTAAACATTGTGTTTGAAAGATATGGTATTCCTTCTGATTTCCACCACACAGCTGTAGTGCTGAGGCTGTTGTTAAATTCTTAATCCTCCTGCCCATGCCTCACAGATTTGAGCTACAGTTGTATTCTGCCGCCCCCAGCCTCCTTTGTGGCCCTCACAGATGTGTCTCAGTGTCTGAAGCTTTCCTATGAGCTCTGCGGCTCACAGCTCTCTTGATACCCCAGTGGGTGAGCGCCCTCTGGCTCTGAACTCCTGCTCACTAGAGACTCCAGGAGACAGTGAGCTTTAGATTAGGTCGACACACATAAGCCAGAGGCTATGAGGACTTTGGTCTGGGCCACAGCAGGCTACATCCTTGGCTTTCAGGGAACTTCTGCCCTCTCTGTGACAAGTGCTACGATGACGATGACTACGAGAGCAAGATGATGCAGTGCGGGAAGTGTGACCGGTGGGTCCATTCCAAGTGCGAGAGTCTCTCAGGTACAGAAGGTTGGAGTCTTTTGTTGTTTTTAGTTTCTTTCTAGTGCTACAAGTCCAGCCGCTGAGGGGCCTAACACTGTGGGGTGTCATTGGGTTCTTTGTGGTTTAGTTTTTGGTCTCCAGAGTGAGCGGCTGCACCGTCTTTTCTTACTGCTGAGACCTGGTGCCAGACTTTATTTGGCTCACAGTTCAGAGGAGTACAGGCCATCATGGTAGGAGCGTTGTGATCTTGGCCTGTGGTGTCAGCTGGCTTTCTTCTTTTCCTTTTTCATTCAGTTCAGGACCCTAGGGCCATATGCCACCCACAGTAAGGGTGGGGGGTCCCCCTCCTCATTTAAGCCTCTCTGGAAACCCCCTCAGACACAGCCAGGTGTATCTTCTGTGTGAGCCCAAATCCTATCAAGTTGATAATGAAGAAGAACTGTTACAGCAGTAATGTATCATGTGCACTCTTTTCTTTTCAATGGTTCCCTTTCTGGGCACCAAACCCTGATGGGTCTCCAAACCTGTTGCTTACTATCTACTCATGAGTTTATGTTAATAATGTCCCCTTTCGGGGTCAGAATGTGGATCCTGTAAGATGTGGTTCTCAGCCTGTGGGTCACAACCCCTTTGGGGTTCGAAACAGTAGCAAAATTCAGGTATGAAGTGGGGACGAAAATAATTTTGTGGTTGGGGGGGGTCACCACACGATTAAGAACCATATTAAAGGACGGCAGCATGGGCAAGGTGAGAACCATTGCTGTCATACACCAGCTCAGCTCAGAGCTAGCAGGTAGCTCTGGGTCTGCGGGGCAGTCCACCCTTCTCCCTCTCCCGCCCTTCAAAGGCCCTCATCACTCTGGGTTTTGTTTTCCTAGACGAGATGTATGAGATTCTGTCCAACTTGCCGGAAAGTGTAGCCTACACTTGTGTGAACTGCACTGAGCGGCACCCCGCAGAGTGGAGGCTGGCCCTGGAGAAGGAGCTGCAGGCATCCCTGAAGCAGGTTCTCACGGCTCTGTTGAATTCTCGGACTACCAGTCACTTGCTGCGCTACCGCCAGGTGGGCAGAGGGTCTGTGCAGAGGGGAGGCTGTGCTCCTGGGTGGTTTCACTAAGGGATGAAGTGAGATGCTTTTGCTAGTCTCTGCTTCACTCTTCATTTACTTTTTATTGTTTCTTCTCTTCGTCAGAACAAAGGACATTCTTTAGAGTTAAGAGTAGGGCCTTGGGGTTGGAGGGGATTGCTCAGTGGTTAAGAACATTTCCTGCTTTTACAGAGGACCCAGGTTTGATTCTCAGCTCACAGCAGTCTGTAACTTCAGTTCCAGAGGATCTATACCCTATCCAACATTCCTGGGCACCAAGCCGAAAGGTGTCTGGTCTGGGTGTACTGGAATACGCTTGTCATGCCAGAGGCCAGGACTCTGGCTGAGAGTTTGAGGTTTACATAGTAATTTCCCATCTCAGAAGGAAAGACAAAAGGGAAGTTCATGTGCCAGCACAGAGGGGGATTCAGTGAAAGGCTTCTTCAAGGGAGCAACCTGATCTTGGTTGCCTTTTAGAAAAGACCTTACTATGCCTTTCCAGCAAAGGCTGAGGAGGCTTGAGCCCGAAGGCAGCGAAGACAAGTAGCATGAAAACTTCTGTTGTCCGTAGACATTTATAAAGTGGTCATTGGTGACATAAGCAATCCCGCTGGAAGAGCATGTGTGTCAGCCTAGTACAGAGCTCGGTGCTGCTTTATCTTTCAGTATAAAGCTCCAACTTTCTTACCGTGTGCGCATGTGAGTGTGCGTGTGTGTTGATGGCATACTGTTACCCACTGAGCCATCTCTCTAGCCACTAAATTCCTAGTTTTTTTTTTTTTTTTTTTTTTTTAAGATTTATTTATTTATTATATGTAAGTACACTGTAGCCATCTTCAGTCACTCCAGAAGAGGGCGTCAGATCTCGTTATGGATGGTTATGAGCCACCATGTGGTTGCTGGGATTTGAACTCTGGACCTTCAGAAGAGCAGTCGGGTGCTCTTACCCACTGAGCCATCTCTCCAGCCCCAAATTCCTAGTTTTGATGTAGGAAAATTTCCAGCTATCTGTTCAAAGGATTGGATACAGTTCTGACCTGTTTTTATTCCACCTTTACAGATGACTGAGCACAACTCTCTTCTGTTTACCTAGACAAGCTGTTAGAAAATAGGCCCATCTTTAACTCCTGTTTAAGAACTCTCTGGCATTTTCATGTTCTGTGTTGTGTCTAGTGCCATCTTACTAGTTTTAATAGAATGTGCACAGATGCCTCTTTCTCGGTGTATGATGACAGAACCCTCTTTCCCGGCAACAGGCTGCCAAGCCTCCAGACTTAAACCCTGAGACGGAGGAAAGCATACCTTCCCGGAGCTCCCCAGAGGGGCCAGACCCTCCTGTTCTCACTGAGGTCAGCAAGCAGGATGAACAGCAGCCGTTAGACCTCGAGGGTGTCAAGAAGAGAATGGACCAGGGCAGCTATGTATCTGTGGTATGTCTGGAGCACATGACCAATTGTCCAGTGTTTTTGTTTCCGCTTCCTCGGCTCTTTGGAAGTACAGCTGGGTATAAGTAAACTTCAGAGTGATTCATACTGCATTTGCAGGTGGCATGCAGCGTCGGGGTCCCCAGCAGGGGCTGTTTCAGAAGGGTGTTGATTGGTGGTATCTAAAAGAATTATTTTAGTTGGCTTTAGTCTGAGTTACTTAAATTATTTTTATGTTACGAGGAAGCTCCAAACTACTTATGGAAAGTGCTAATGTGAAATTATTATGTCTCCTCTTTAAGCTTAGATCTGGATATTGTGTCTTCCTTTATTCATTTGTAGATAGATACCGTGAAGTTTTTGATCTTAAGGATGCATAGGGAGGACTCATTTGCTGTGTCATCCTTATTTACTGTTGAGTTGGTTCTTCATTTGAATACAAATATAAAACCTTTGCGCTTGTGTTGGGCACTTGCCACAAGAGAGCCAGGCTCTTTGCACTCTTGCCTTATTAGCCTGGTATCTCTTGATTGCTTCAAGTTAATTGTGAACTGAACCCTCAAGGCGTCAGAGAGTAATTCCACTGTGTTAAAATAGGTTGTGGGTTTCCTGTTGGGCTCCTGTGCTGGGTCATGATGGAGGGAGGAGAGGTGGCTCTGAGAACGTAGTACTATGCTATGAATTATTGATGTTTTATTTTTGTATACAGTTGGAGTTCAGCGATGATATTGTGAAGATCATTCAGGCAGCCATTAACTCAGATGGAGGGCAGCCAGAGATAAAAAAAGCCAACAGCATGGTCAAGTCTTTCTTTATTCGGGTGAATGAGATAAATAGTTCATGTTTTTAATGATCACTGTGTGTAACTGTCCTGTGAATTCCTTCTTTTCTTTTACTTGCTTAACACTGTGTTGAAAGCTTCTTGGGCTTTATTTCTTTTCTTTAGTTCTTTGGGGGGAGGTTGGGAAGTTGGTAAGTTTTCCAGCATAAGTGGTCTTTGCCTTGGCCTGAGACCTTGCTCATACTGACTAGACATTGGTGTGGAGGTGTTTTCCTTGGTTTCTACATGAACCTTCTCATTTGCATTCTCTTTGTTTTCTTGTAGCAAATGGAGCGAGTGTTTCCGTGGTTCAGTGTCAAAAAGTCAAGATTTTGGGAGCCAAATAAAGTATCAAGCAAGTAAGTAAGAGCGGTCTGTGAGAAGCGCGCCTGGCACTTGTAAATTTTAATACTAAAATCAACCAGCTGAAATGCCTGTTTTGTGCTGGCTTGGAAATGACAAATAACATTTGTGTTTGGCATGGGCTAGGACTTTTTTGTGTTTGTTATCTTGTTGAAATTCTAGTTTGACGTGTGGCATATGGGCAGCATGTGCTAGAACAATGTCATCGTGGCCATAGCGTGATCAGGTTCTGGGTTACTTACTGCAGCCTCTGCCTCCTCCTGCTTTTGATTTTTGATTCATACTCTTGAATTTTTATTCTAGTAACCTATTTTGATTTTTTTTTTTTTTTTTGTAGAGTTAGTCATGGTTTCTGGATGTTTAGTTAAAAGTTATGCATGCAGTCTTTCCCCGACTGGGGGAAGTACTGGGGAGTAGACCCAGACCCCATGGATTTGCCACTGAGATCCATCCCCAGCCATGAGTCACATGTTAAGATCGTTGCTTAGCTCACACGTGCGCGTACTCACCTGTACTCCCTGCAGGTGGAAGACTAAAGCAGGATGAGGAATTCAGGGCCAGCCTGGGCTACATTGTGAGAGCTGCCCTAGACAGGATTGAAGTGTTTAAGATGTTAAGTACAGTTAGGCAGTTTCCAGATTCTATGAGTATTTCTTCCATTCTGTGAGTGGCGTGGACATGGGTGGGTTCGAGACCTGCTGCTGGCGGGAGCGACTGTTGCATGGCTTGGGCTCATAGGCACTCAGTAAGTACTTACTGACTCGATTGTTTCCAGCAGTGGGATGTTACCAAACGCAGTGCTTCCGCCTTCACTTGACCATAATTATGCTCAGTGGCAGGAGCGAGAGGAGAGCAGCCACACTGAGCAGCCTCCTCTAATGAAGAAAATCATTCCAGCTCCCAAACCCAAAGGACCCGGAGAGCCAGACTCGCCTACGCCGCTCCATCCTCCTACACCCCCAATCTTGAGTAAGTCATTACATATCTAGATGCAGATGACTGGCTTAGTGTATCTAAGTTTAATATACTTGATCAGAGAATTTCAGATAACAAAACACCTTTTGTAAGTGTCTTATTTTATACACTACTCAAGCTGAAATCTCCCCCAGAACACCACAGTACTGCCAATTTTAACTACATATCTTTGGAATTCTAAGGTACTGATAGGAGTCGAGAAGACAGTCCAGAGCTGAATCCACCCCCAGGCATAGATGACAACCGACAGTGTGCACTGTGTCTCATGTACGGCGATGACAGTGCTAACGTAAGTACTTTGGGACATGCGGTCCTGGTTAATAAGGATGTCGCGTGACCATGTTCTTGGTACCAGTACCTGATGATTTTAATGAGTTTACTTCTGAGTTTGTGGCACCTAGAGTCATTTTTGGTTTTGTTTTCATTTCGAGACAGGGTCTTACCATGTTGCCCAGGCTGGCTAAGAACTTTTGATCCTCCTGCCTCAGCCCCCTTAGTAGCTGGGAATATAGATAACTGGCACTGTGTTTGGCTTTAGAGATTTTTTTTTTTAATTGTAGGGTTTTTTTTTTTTTTTAATGTGTGTGAATGTTTTACCTGCTTGTATGTATGTGTACTAATGTAGAGGTTGGAAGAGGGCATGGGATCCTCTGGACCTAGAGTCACGGATGCTCATGAGCCACCTCGTGGGCCCTGGAACCCAACCCAGGTTCCTTACCAGGCATCAAGTGCTCTTAACTACTGAGCCATGTCTCTGGTCCTGGCTTCAGAGAGGTTTGAATAAATGATTAGGTGATTCAAAAGGTGATTTGCCGTAAATGAAGTGGCTGATAACTAATCTTCAAAAATACTTGAAGTCTTCATCAAACATAAGCTGTATATATTGCAGCCTGTGTTTAATGTAAGTAGTAGAATAGTTTCTAGCCCAAGTTCTGACAGACTGCCTGATGTCATTCTGTTCCTTCTTGCCTGATAACTTTAGCAAGAGCTTGACCTCAACAACCTCAACAACCCTCAGTTCTATCCTTAAAATGAAATGATCCTCTCTCTCTCTCTCTCTCTCTCTCTCTCTCTCTCTCTCTCTCTCTCTCTCTCTCTCTCTCTCTCTCTCTCTCTCTCTCTCTCTCTCTCTCTCTCTCTCTCTCTCTCTCTCTCTCTCTCGTTTTGTTTTTGAGACAGGGTTTCTCTGTGTAGCCCTGGCTGTCCTGTAACTCACTCTGTAGACCAATCTGACCTCGAACTCAGAAATCTGCCTGCCTCTGCCTCCCGAGTGCTGGGATTAAAGGCGTGCGCCACCACGCCCGGCAAGATTTATTTATTTATTATATGTAAGTACACTGTAGCTGTCTTCAGACACTCCAGAAGAGGGAGTCAGATCTTGTTACGGATGGTTGTGAGCCACCATGTGGTTGCTGGGATTTGAACTCCAGACCTTCGGAAGAGCAGTCGGGTGCTCTTACCTACTGAGCCATCTCACCAGCCCCCACTAGAAAACATTCTTAACCCCTGGTCCATGTTTCCATTTCCACAAGGAGATAGTTTTTAACCTAGAGTGGTTATAAGGTTAAAACTTTACATTTGTAAAGTTTTTATTTAATGACTCTACACTGAGAACTTAAAATGCGTCTTTTAGGGATGGGGGCAGGTATTTGAGTTTCTGCACACATGAAGCCCTGTGTCAGCCCACCCTCATTGTGGGGAAAAGTTTTTAGTACAGTCTGGGAGAATTGAATTTCAAATACAGTTTTAAAGAAGTGTGCACATTTATGTAAACCTACCATATACTGTTCTTTTGTTTTTAGTAGAATTATAAAATATTTCCAGTTTATGGGGGAAAACTGAGAAAGAATATAGAAGAAACAGTGGAAAGTGGATTATGATTTAATCTCTAAAGAATTATAGTTTTTATTTCCTTGCAGTATCGTGTCTGAGGTCCAGCTAATATGAAGTCCTTTGATTTTATGTTCTTTAGGATGCTGGCCGTTTGCTGTACATTGGCCAAAATGAGTGGACACATGTGAACTGTGCTTTGTGGTCAGCAGAGGTGTTTGAAGATGATGACGGGTCACTAAAGAATGTGCATATGGCTGTGATTAGGGGCAAGCAGCTGGTAAGAACTCACTGTGCACATTTATGAAGGAGACCTCCTCCTGCTTTTAGTCTCTTTCTGTGCCTGACGCAGCCGCACTGGCTTTTGACAGCACTGCCAGCGTACTCGCTGGTAAGGATTGGTATATGCTGTAGGTCTGATCCTTTGAAGAAGGAAACAAAGCATCAGTTTAACACACAGCCACAGGATTAGCCCCGAGGCCAGGTTACATCAGCACTCTGAAGGTCAGAGAATAAACCCTGTGAGCACACATGACCGGGAAGATGCAGAGTAGTGGGAGCAGCTGAGAGCAGTCACAGTGGCATCGAAGGAGAAACATCTCAGAGCTGGAGTTTGACTGACCCTAAGGAGTCAGCAGGAAGGCAGAGTAGCACAAGCAAAGAAGGTGTGGGTGGTGGGGAGACCAGATAAGAGAGCACAGACTGCCTCAGTAAGAGCAACAGCCAGGGCCTGGTGAAAGGAATCCTTGATTTATGGGATGACACAGTGAGCTGTGACGCTCACTTAGGGTTACTATGGCTGTGATGAAATGCTATGGCCAAAAGCACCTTGGGGAGGAAAGGGTTATTTCATTCACATTTCCATATAACAGTTCATCATCAAAAGCCAGGGTAGAATACTACAGAATCTGTGAACTGGTTATCTTTATGTCATCTGAGAGGAGAGATGCAGCTGTAGGGCATTTTATCAGTTACTGATGGATGGGGGAGGAGGGGAGGGGAGGGGAGAGGAGAGGAGGGGGAAAACTCAGCACAGCAAAGCTGATGGATGGGGGAGGGCCCAGCCCATTGTGGGTGGTGCCATCCTGGGGCTGGTGGTCCTGGGTTTTGTAAGAAAACAAGGTGAGGACTGGGCTAGGCGGTGACACACACCTTTAATCTCAGCACTCAGGAGGTAGAGGCAGGTGGAGGCCAGGTCTACAGAGTGAATTTCAGGACATCCAAGGCTATATGGCATGGGCATCCGGGTTTGTCCTACTAGAGTTCCTGCCCTGGCTTTTGATGATGAACTGTTACATGGAAATGTGAATGAAATACCCTTTCCTTCCCGAGGTGCTTTTGGTCACCTCGTTTCATCACAGCCATAGTAACCCTAAGACAACTAGTTTCTTACTAGTAACATTTAGTAAATGAGTTGCTTGGGATCTAACGGCTTTCTTGCAAGGATATGTTTTTTGACATTGTTCTTCATAGTTTCATGTCTAATAAATCAGCTATGCATTATGGGAAAAAGTCTCAGTCCAAAGTCTAAATCCAGTTGTAGTGTTTAAATCATCTAGTTTCCACATTGTGTTTGTATCCTTTCCCTGTAGCTCAGCAGGCTAGCAATAGAGTGAGCACGGGATGCTCAGAAGGGAGACAGGGCACGTCTAGAGAGAGATGAGACGTGTCTCAAAGTGCCTGTCAGTCTAAACAGGGCTGTTCCTTCCGTACTCAGAGATGTGAATTCTGCCAGAAGCCAGGAGCCACCGTGGGTTGCTGCCTCACATCTTGCACCAGCAACTACCATTTCATGTGTTCCCGGGCCAAGAACTGTGTCTTTCTGGATGATAAAAAAGTGTATTGTCAGCGGCATCGGGATTTGATCAAAGGCGAGGTGAGAAGCTCAGTTGTTTGGTTGCTTCTATTGAAGCTATTAATAACACTCTATTATCTGAGAGCAAACTAAAGTTCGCAGTGAAATTAGCAAAAGGCAGTGATTTACTGGCCTTGCCTCCACACATAGCCTCTCATACTAGAGTGGTGTATTTGCGGTATCGATGGTCTACGTGAATATGTACACATATGCATTTCCCCAGAGTCATCGTTTATATCAGGGTTCACTCTTGACGTTGTACATCCTGTGGATTCAGACAAATGTCTAATACTGTGTGTTCATCACTGTAGTCCATATAAGTATTTTCATTTTTTAAGAACTCTGTGTTCTACCTGTTTTTTCTGTCTTTCCCCCTAAAAACCATTGATTTTTTAATTTTACTTTATTATTACTATTTTTTGCTAATATCTACAAGTGCTTTTACCCTACATCCAAGCAGTTTCTACTTCCAGGGTTTCTTATGGTTGGAATCTTGGGGTTAGTAGCTTTTCTGCTTAGCAAGAAGGTTTGAAGATTCCTCCTCCTCTTTTGAAATCTCTAAGAATTTAGGAGGGAAATACTAAAAATAGCAAGATGGTAAATGCGGTTTTGCCCTTTTCAGATGTACGAAGACATCATCTCCTGTTTTAAGAAACGAAGGGTGGTAATAAAACAGAAGGGTGATTTTAAGATAGGTTCTCTGCTTTGTCTGCAGAGGTTGGTACCCTGAAAGTAATGTGAAAAGGAATAGTCCACTAACAGCAACCTTGGATTCATTTAAGGTGGTTCCTGAGAATGGATTTGAAGTTTTTAGAAGAGTGTTTGTAGATTTTGAAGGAATCAGCTTGCGCAGGAAGTTCCTCAATGGCTTGGAACCAGAAAACATCCACATGATGATAGGTAGGACCCAGGCCTTCCTTAATGGGGAGGATCTATTATCATTTGTGCTTTTCTGGTCCTTGGTTAGAAAATGATTCTCCTCACCATTTCTTCTAACCAGTTCTTTCCTTGGTTAGGCTCAATGACGATCGACTGTTTGGGAATCCTGAATGACCTCTCTGACTGTGAAGATAAACTCTTTCCTATTGGATACCAGTAAGTCCAGTAAAGACAGGGCATGGCAGCCCTACATGTAGCATGGCTCCCTAACAGTGTAGGTCATTAAAGGTGGACTTGATAGCTGCCTTCAACTATTGTAAACCCACTACATAGTTAGGCTCACTCAGGTTGTCCTAACACTCACAGTCCCCGTGCCTCAGTGTCACGAGTACTGGGATTATAAGCTTGCATTACCCTGCCCAGCTAAAAGATTGTAAGTGTAGTGTGGCTACATAGTGAGAGACCCTGTCTCAAAGCAAACAGTTTATAACCTGGTATGTGAATTAAATTGTTTAAGTACTTGACAAGCTAACAGTGTGAGATCCAACCCCCTTCTAGAGCCTCTCATGGTTGTGTACACCTTTAATACAGGCACTTCGGAGGAATCTCTATGAGTTTCAGGCCAGCTAGAACCACAGGGAGGTCCCTACATCTCCCTCTTCAGAATCTCATTTTGTAGTGCATTCTCCAGTTCTGAATTCCAGCTCCCTTAATGCCTGTGTTTGTCTGGTAGTTCTTTGTACAAACATGAAGCAGTTGTATTTCTCTTGTTTTGTAGAACTTTACTGACAGTGTTTGAGCTGTTTTTAGAGTCTCAAGTTCAGTGCACTGTAAGGCATTAATCCTTCACGGAAGGCGGTGACGTAGTTACTGTTTTTCTTTTTCAGTGGTTTAGAATATTTTACTATTTCTGGTATCGTTTTAAGAAGTCATACAGCTTTCTGAAAGTATACAAAACATCGGGGACGTCACAAAGTTTAAAACCACCACATTTTGACAATCTCTACCAAGAACCTAAGAAATAAAGCTGTGTTCTATAAGTTGAGGAGACCAGAGAACCCATGATGAGGAGAAATTTGGGAAATGATAGTTTGTACATATATCGTCCATTGTGGTTTTTCCCCCATTTGCCAGGTGTTCTCGGGTGTACTGGAGCACCACAGATGCCCGCAAGCGCTGTGTGTACACATGCAAGATCATGGAGTGCCGTCCTCCTGTCGTAGAGCCGGATATCAACAGCACGGTTGAGCATGATGACAATAGAACCATCGCCCATAGCCCACCATCCTTTATAGGTTAGTCCTAATCCAAGCAGGACTTGTACTTAAGTTTATGACTATGCACTGGGATTGGAAAATGACAGTCATTTAATTCGGGACACCTCATCTGTTTCCAGTTAGATGTTTATCTAATAGCACTCTTTGTGTATGTGGGGGGGGAGGGAGGGAGGGAGAGAGGAGCATAGGATGTGACAGAAGACAACTAGATAGCTTGTGGGACTTGGCTCTCTTTTTTTCACCATGGGTTGCGGGACTGAACTCATATTTGAGCACTTTAACCCACTGCAGCCTGCCAGCTCTGATAGCTAGTGGGCTTTATATTGGTCCATTTGTTAGCTATTTAAACTGAGTTCTTCCAGCTACACATTTTTATTTATCATAGATGCGTCGTGTAAGGACAGTCAAAACACAGCTGCAATTCTCAGTCCTCCGTCACCAGATCGGCCTCATTCACAGACCTCAGGCTCCTGTTATTATCATGTCATCTCGAAGGTCCCTAGGATTCGAACACCCAGCTACTCGCCTACACAGAGGTCCCCTGGCTGCCGCCCATTGCCTTCGGCAGGTAAAAGCCTTGTAGACTCACCGACCGTTCTCTTGGGCAACCTTAAGTCTATGACTTTTACTAATCAAAAGGTTGCCTATAAACAGGTATATCCAAATGGTTGAAACTAGTGACTTGGCACATTTGTTCTGTCTTTGATCAACTTTCTTTTTTACCCCTTGTTCAGGAAGTCCTACCCCAACCACTCACGAAATCGTCACAGTCGGCGACCCCTTACTGTCCTCTGGTCTTCGGAGCATTGGCTCTAGGCGTCACAGTACTTCTTCCTTGTCACCCCTGCGGTCCAAGCTCCGGATAATGTCTCCAGTGAGGACAGGGAGTGTTTACCCCAGGAATAGTGTTTCCTCAGTCCCCAGCCTTGGGACTGCTACAGATCCCGAGTCCAGTGCCAAAGCATCGGATCGCGGAGGGCCGTTGAGTTCAAGTGCTAATCTCGGGCACAGCACTCCCCCCTCTTCAAGCTCACAAAGGACAGTGGCCATTGGAGGCTCCAAAACCAGTCATCTGGATGGGTCGTCACCCTCGGAAGTGAAGCGGTGTAGTGCTTCAGACTTGGTACCCAAAAGCTCCTTAGTAAAAGGAGAGAAAAACAGAACTTCCAGTTCCAAGAGCACAGATGGATCTGCACATAACACAGCTTACCCTGGAATTCCTAGACTGGCGCCACAGGTTCATAACCCAACTCCTGGAGAACTAAACATTAGCAAAATTGGCAGTTTTGCTGAAACCTCTACAGTGCCCTTTTCTTCTAAGGATACAGTGTCCTACCCACAGCTCCACTTTAGGGGGCAACGAAGTGACAGAGACCAGCACATGGATCCTTCGCAGTCAGTAAAGCCCTCTCCAAATGAAGATGGTGAGATTAAAACCTTGAAGCTCCCTGGTCTGGGCCACAGGCCATCCATTCTACATGAACACGTAGGGTCAAGTTCCAGAGACAGGAGACAGAAAGGGAAAAAGTCTTCTAAAGAGACCTGCAAAGAAAAGCATTCCAGTAAATCCTTTCTGGAACCTGGCCAGGTGACAACCGGTGAGGAAGGAAACCTAAAGCCAGAGTTTGCTGATGAGGTGTTGACTCCTGGGTTTCTTGGACAACGGCCATGTAATAATGTTTCATCTGAGAAGATTGGAGATAAAGTCTTTCCTCTTTCAGGAGTCCCTAAGGGTCAATCCACACAAGCAGAAGGATCTTCCAAGGAGTTACAGGCACCCCGGAAGTGCTCGGTCAAAGTGACACCTCTGAAAATGGAAAATGAGAATCAATCCAGAAACACCCAGAAAGAGAGTGGCCCTGGCTCCCCTGCACACATAGAGTCAGCATGCCCAGCAGAGCCAGTCTCAGCTTCCAGAAGCCCAGGAGCTGGCCCAGGGGTTCAGCCGAGCCCCAACAATACCTTATCCCAAGATCCTCAAAGTAACAACTATCAGAATCTTCCAGAACAGGACAGAAGCCTGATGATTCCAGATGGCCCCAAGCCTCAGGAGGATGGCTCTTTTAAAAGGCGGTACCCCCGGCGCAGTGCCCGTGCACGTTCTAACATGTTCTTTGGGCTCACCCCACTGTATGGAGTCAGGTCTTACGGTGAAGAAGACATTCCATTCTACAGCAATTCCACTGGGAAAAAGCGAGGAAAGAGATCAGCAGAAGGTCAGGTAGATGGGGCCGACGACTTGAGCACTTCTGATGAAGATGACTTATACTATTACAACTTCACTAGGACAGTGATTTCCTCCGGTGGAGAGGAGCGGCTGGCGTCCCATAATTTATTTCGGGAGGAGGAACAATGTGATCTTCCAAAAATTTCACAGCTGGATGGTGTGGATGATGGGACAGAGAGTGACACCAGTGTCACTGCCACAAGCAGGAAAAGCAGCCAGATTCCAAAGAGAAATGGGAAAGAAAATGGAACAGAAAACTTAAAGATTGATCGACCTGAAGATGCTGGCGAGAAAGAGCATGTCATTAAGAGTGCTGTGGGCCACAAAAGCGAGCCAAAGCTGGATAACTGCCACTCTGTAAGCAGAGTGAAAGCACAGGGCCAGGATTCCTTGGAAGCTCAGCTCAGCTCCCTGGAGTCGAGCCGCAGAGTCCACACAAGTACACCCTCAGACAAAGCCTTACTGGATACCTACAACGCCGAGCTGCTGAAGTCAGATTCTGACAACAACAACAGCGACGACTGTGGGAACATCCTGCCTTCAGATATCATGGACTTTGTGCTAAAGAACACGCCATCTATGCAGGCCCTGGGTGAGAGCCCGGAGTCCTCCTCCTCTGAGCTCTTGACTCTTGGTGAAGGACTGGGTCTTGACAGTAATCGGGAAAAGGATATAGGTCTTTTTGAAGTGTTTTCTCAGCAACTGCCAGCAACAGAGCCTGTGGACAGTAGTGTCTCCTCTTCCATCTCAGCAGAGGAACAGTTTGAGCTGCCTCTTGAGCTGCCGTCTGACCTCTCGGTCCTGACCACCCGCAGTCCCACTGTCCCCAGCCAGAATCCCAGCAGACTGGCCGTAATCTCAGATTCAGGGGAGAAGCGAGTGACCATCACAGAAAAGTCGGTAGCCTCTTCCGAGGGTGACCCAGCCCTGCTGAGTCCAGGAGTAGACCCTGCTCCTGAAGGCCACATGACTCCTGATCACTTCATCCAAGGACACATGGATGCAGACCATATCTCCAGCCCTCCCTGTGGCTCCGTGGAACAAGGCCATGGCAACAATCAGGATTTAACTAGAAACAGTAGCACTCCTGGCCTTCAGGTACCTGTTTCCCCCACTGTTCCCATCCAGAACCAGAAGTATGTGCCCAGTTCTACCGATAGCCCCGGCCCATCTCAGATCTCTAATGCAGCTGTGCAGACCACTCCACCCCACCTGAAACCAGCCACTGAGAAACTCATTGTTGTTAATCAGAACATGCAGCCACTTTATGTTCTCCAGACTCTTCCAAATGGAGTGACCCAGAAAATCCAGTTGACCTCTCCTGTTAGCTCTACACCCAGTGTGATGGAGACAAATACCTCGGTATTAGGGCCCATGGGAAGTGGGCTCACCCTGACCACAGGACTAAACCCAAGCTTGCCACCCTCTCCGTCTCTGTTCCCCCCTGCTAGCAAAGGATTGCTCTCTGTGCCTCACCACCAGCACCTACATTCCTTCCCCGCAGCTGCTCAAAGTAGTTTCCCACCCAACATCAGCAGTCCTCCTTCAGGCCTGCTCATTGGGGTCCAGCCTCCTCCTGATCCCCAACTTCTGGGTTCAGAAGCCAACCAGAGGACAGACCTCACTACTACAGTGGCCACTCCATCCTCTGGACTCAAGAAAAGACCCATATCTCGTCTGCACACTCGAAAGAATAAAAAACTTGCTCCCTCTAGTGCCCCTTCAAATATTGCCCCTTCTGATGTGGTTTCTAACATGACGCTGATTAACTTCACACCCTCCCAGCTTTCAAACCACCCCAGTCTGTTAGACTTGGGGTCACTTAACCCTTCATCTCACCGAACTGTCCCCAACATCATAAAAAGATCTAAATCTGGCATCATGTATTTTGAACAGGCACCCCTGTTACCACCACAGAGTGTGGGCGGGACCGCTGCGACAGCAGCGGGCTCATCAACGATGAGCCAGGATACTAGCCACCTGACATCTGGGCCTGTGTCTGCCTTGGCATCCAGTTCGTCCGTCCTGAATGTGGTATCCATGCAAACTTCAACAACCCCTACAAGTAGCACATCAGTTCCAGGTCATGTCACCTTAGCCAACCAGAGGTTGCTTGGGACCCCAGATATTGGCTCAATAAGCCATCTTCTAATCAAAGCCAGCCACCAGAGCCTGGGCATTCAGGACCAGCCTGTGGCTTTACCACCAAGTTCAGGAATGTTCCCCCAGCTGGGGACGTCACAGACTCCCTCTGCTGCTGCAATGACAGCAGCATCTAGTATCTGTGTACTCCCCTCTTCTCAGACTGCAGGCATGACAGCTGCATCCCCTCCTGGGGAGGCTGAAGAACACTATAAGCTACAGCGAGGAAACCAGCTCCTAGCTGGCAAAACCAGTACCCTGACTTCACAGCGGGACCGGGATCCTGATTCTGCTCCGGGGACCCAGCCGTCCAACTTCACCCAGACAGCAGAAGCTCCTAATGGTGTGAGGCTGGAGCAGAACAAGACTTTACCCTCAGCTAAGCAAGCCAGCTCCACCTCTCCAGGGAGCTCCCCATCCTCTGGACAGCAGTCAGGAAGTTCCTCGATGACAGGTCCCACTAAACCAAAACCAAAAGTCAAACGGATTCAGCTGCCCCTAGACAAGGGGAGTGGCAAGAAGCACAAAGTTTCCCATTTGCGGACCAGTTCTGAAGCACACATTCCACACCGAGAAGCCAACCCCACACCCCAGCCCTCAGTGACACGGTAAGTGATGTGCAGCTTAATTCTGCAGCTGTGGGATTGTGTGCTCTGGGTGTGACACGGCTCGCAAGGTGCTCTCGTGGTACTCTGAGAGTTCTTGTCACTTAGGCTTTCGTCGTGATTGGTGGAGCTAAGACTACCGTAGTGCACAGTTTGACGGGAACTGCAGCATTGATTGTCCTTTGCTTTGATTTCCGACACAATGCTCATCCTTGGTCCTGCTTCTGCTCTGCTGTGGTTCAGGGATGGGTTTGGGGGTGAGGGAAGGATAGTCCTGTCAGAGAAACGAGGGCTCCTACTGTGGAGTCTCATGGAGCCCTCTCTGTTTTAGCAGCTCATTGGACGTATACCGTCTAAAGCATGGAGGACACTTCCCTTTCCCTGTGCCCCTTACCAGCTTTTGTGGCCATAGTTACTGTTGCAGGCTTGTGAACTTTATCTGTACAATGTGTATTTGCTGATGGTTGCTTGAAAAGATACAGTTCTTTCTTGTAGGACTCCTAGAGCGGACAGGGAGCAGCAGGATGCAGCTGGAGTGGAGCAGCCATCACAGAAGGAGTGTGGGCAGCCCGCAGGGTGAGCTGCAGATGACTGTTTACCACCTGTAGAATAGGCTTCCTCCTGATTTGCATTGGGTTTGTTGTCAAGCGCGTTCTTGACAGGCATCACATGGTATGGATGTCTTTAATCCCAGATCTAGGGAAGCTTAGGCAGTCTAACCTCTTAGCCACTGAGCCATCTCTCCAGCCCCATAGTTTGATTTTATTCTGCAGATATTTCTATGTGTACTCTCTGTAAACATGGACGTACTTTTATATTACATGGATGCTTGCTGTACTCACTGTTTTTGTTTTTGCACTTAATTGGTTTATATACCTCTTCCTGGGCTGACATGCATGCATGCTGTGTTCCAAGTGTTTCTTTGCTGCTTCTAGTGCTGTTGTATGATCTACATTATGTAGTTGGCTTCATACATATTAGTATGTACTCGGGCTGTTTCGAGAGTTACTAAATTGGGAAAAGTGAAAATAGATGGTGCAGCTGAGCTGTGTCCTCAGTTAAGCCACCTAACTTAAATTGTATAGCACTGTCCTGAGAAGTGGCTTTGTAGTCTTCCTCCTGTAAGATCAGGAGGAGAATTTCAGAGATACAGTCCACAGCCGCAATCAGATATTTTTTGCCAACTTTTGGGAAGAAATTTCGTAACGGATGGTCTTAGGGCTGGAGAAATGGCAAGTAGTTAGTATGCTTCCAGTTCTAACAGGATCGATCTAGTGCATCCCCAGCTAACGGATCTAGTGCATCCCCAGCTGCTGTGGGCACCCACAGAGTCACAGGACACCTACACACACTAAACATTTAAAAATCTGCTGATTCCTGAATCTCACAGTGGAAGGGACTGTTCAACACCTGGACATACACACACACACACACACACACCAATAATAACAAATTTTAAAGCGCTTTATGCTCATGTTCTTGGTAGTTGTTTTAAATAAATATGGCAGATTGGGAGCAGTTGTTTTTATCTTTGAGTAGAAACCCAGCTGGCCTGGCCTCTAATGTTTGGTTGTGTTTTCATTTAGACCACTGGCTGCTCTTCCAGAGGTCCAGGCAACACAGACTCCAGCAAATGAGCAAGAAAATGCAGGTATGTGGTTGATTAATAAATTATAGTAGAGAACTGTAAAGCCAGAAGAACTGTGTAAAAATCATATGCTAACTGGGCGTGGCGGTGCACACTTGTAACCCCAGCACTTGGAAAGCTGAGACAGAATTGTGAGTTCAAGGTGAGACTGAGCTGTACAGTAGGCTCAAGAGCAGCCTGTGCTACATCACAGACTAAAACACAGAGAATCACCTGCATTATTTCCTGATTGTCTAGACAGGAGAAAAGCAGACTCAGTCGTAGGGTCCCGTGAGCTGTGATGTGCAGTCATAGCGTCCCAGCAGTCTTCAGTTGTGTTGTCTGTCATTGTCAAGGTCAGATCCTCTTTTGCTAAACTAGTGACAGTTTTGGTAGCTGTTGATAACATTTAGTTGTCTTTGAAGGTGTTTCTCATATCTGATGCACCTTGGGGTAAATTCCCTTCCGGAAACCGAAGCACTCTCTCTTAGGTGTTTGGGATTTGATCGTAGACCCACATGCACCCACAGCTCTGCTGTGGCCAGGTGTAGTTTGGCCACCTTATAATTAGTATAGTACCCACAGAACCTGAGCACACAGCTCAGGAGGCAGAGGCAAGAAAGTTGGCACAAGTTTGAAGCCAACCTGGGCTACACTACATAGTGAAGCCCAAGCCAACCTTGACCTCAGAATGAGCTCTTGTCTTAGGAAAGCAAACAGACTGACTAAATAAATGATCATCAAACATGACTTCCCAGACGAGATAGGCTTAGGCTTGGGATTTGAGCTCTTACTATATCCTACTGACTGGCCAGTTCCTCAAGCCCAAGGCCTCATTACAGGCAGGCATGTAGCTGAGTAGTCGCCAGAATCAGTTAGGTTCAAATCTCATGCTTACTTTAGCTGTGTGAGCATGGCTTTTACTTGGCCTACTTCAATTTCCCCATGTTTGTTCGTGTATTCATTCATTAACTCACTCACTGCTTTGAATGAGGTCTCACTGTCTTGTCCTCGTTGACCTAGAACTTTAGGGTAGCCCAAGCTAGCTAGCATTGACCATCCTCCCTCAGCCTCAGAACAGTAGGGTTACAGGCAGGCATCACCACACCCAGCTCGGTTCTCTTACCTTTAAAAGGGAGTCCAGCTGGGCTTGGCGGAGCTGCAGTACTTGGGAAGCACAGGCAGCACAGCCTGGGTAGCAAGCTCCGAGGCCGTGCTGGCTACAGGCTAAGCCCTTATCTCAAAAAGAGTCACAAATAACACCTACCTTTGCCGCTGTTAGGATTCCATGAGCTAATGTAGGTGAGGTTCTAGAAGAGTATCTGAGACATAGTCAAGCTTCACACATAGGAGGGGGTTTGGGTTTGCTTTGGGTTGGCTCCTATTAAGAGCAGTTATGTAGCCGGGCAGGAGTAGCGCACGCCTTTAATCCCAGCACTTAGAAGGCAGAGGCAGGCGGATTTCTGAGTTCAAGGATAGCTTGGTCTGCAAAGTGAGTTCCAGGACAGTCAGGGCTACACAGAGAAACCCTGTCTCGAAAAAAGAAAAAAGGGGGGGGGGAAGAGCAGTTATGTATGGAAAAATGACCACATTGTCATACTAGAAGCTCTGCTACAAAAAAGAAATCTATTAAATACACCAGCACACACGCACACCATTTTAGAACCCAGGGCAAGTTCTTGAGCCTTGGTGCTCTTACTGGCGAATCGGAATAGCACTGGATTCAGCATGTCCTCAAAACTGGAGGTGGTGCTTGTAGAGCAAGTCATTCCCAACCTCCTAGTGCTGTGACTTTCGTGCTGTGGTGACCCCCAACAATAAAGCGATTTGTGTTGCTACTTCATAATGGTCATTTTGCTGCTGTTGTGAATAGTAATGGACATATGTTTTTACAGATGTCTTGTTTTTACGAGCCCCGTGAAAGGGTCATTTGTTGGGACCCACAGGTTTGAGAACTGCTGGTGTAGATCATTCTGCACAGAGCACTTGGTGCACACTGGCTTTAGCAAACCTTTTTCCATTGTAGAACCTAAAGCAGTGGAAGAAGAGGAGAGCGGTTTCAGCTCTCCTCTGATGCTTTGGCTCCAGCAAGAACAAAAGAGGAAAGAAAGCATTACTGAGAGAAAGCCCAAGAAAGGACTCGTTTTTGAAATTTCAAGTGATGATGGCTTTCAGATCTGTGCGGAAAGTATTGAAGGTGAGTGGCTTGTTAGGTCAGCCTTCCATCAGGCCCTGCTGCAGTTGCTCCTATGCGCAGGAGAAGCTTGCCTTGTTGAAGAGCCACGATCATTCTTGACAAGTGCTAAGAGCTGCAGGTTGTGTGGTACACACTTAGAGCTGCTCTCTCAGCTCTTCTCGGTACCTCCTGCGGTGCCATCTCTCCTCTGTGGATTCTCCCGCATGCTTTCTGAGTGCTCCTGTCTGTCCGCTTGGTGACTGCCAGCTCTACCTCATCTGCCTCATAGAGCAGGGAAGCTCTCTATGCAAATGTTATGGTCCAGTTGCACCCATGTAGGCCTGGGCTCTCAGGAAAGGCTGTGAGTTTAGTGGGTGAGTTGGGGCTGTCCAAAACCTGGGAAGAGGACCAAACAACAGAGCCACTTAAAGAGCTTTGCACAAAGAGAATGAAATGTAACAAAGTTAGAAAAATTTTGGTTTTCAGTAGTATTGGATAGAAAATGACTTAGAACAGTGAAAGGAAAATTGGGAGGTGAATCGGGCACAAGTTGGCAAGAGAGTCTATAGTGACAACCGATGAGACCTTTGACATAATTCAGGAAGCTCCATGGGAAAATGAAGGAAAGGTGGAGGGACATGGTAACTCTGTGGATATGAGGAGAGAGAGAACAGTAAAAGATACTGGATCTGGATGTGGCCTAAGCTGAGTGGTGGTGTCACATTCCTTTAATCCTAGCACTTAGCAGGCAAGGGCAAGGCAGGTCTCTGAGTTCAAGACCAGCTTGGTGTATAGAAAGTGCCAGGAGAAGCAGGGCTTTCCTGTCTAAAAACCCTGTCTCAAAAAAACAAAACAAGAGCCGGGCATGGTGGC
>NC_034599.1:39935805-39937661 GCF_900095145.1 Mus pahari | reverse complement strand
CTAAAAAAAAAAAAAAAAAAAGGAAGTGTACATCCTAAAAAAAATACATAGACAAGCACGTATGAAGATTTAGTAAGACTGGGTGTGAACTGGGCATGCTGAAGTACCCTGCAATCCCACCACTCCAGAAGCAGAGCCAAGAAGATTGCCACACATTCAAGACCAGTTTGGGCAACACCGTGAATTCCAGGCTAGTCCAGACTACAGTATGAAACCTTGTCTCTATTAAAAATAAAAGAAAAAGGGATCATAATGATCCTGTCCTTTTATATATTAACTTTGGTTGTGGTTGAGACAGGGTCTCACAGTGTACCGTCACTGGCCTGGAACTCACTGTAGATCACACTGACTTCAAACTCACAGGGGTCCCTGGGCTTCTGCTTCCAGAGCGATGAGACTGAAGGCGGGCACCACTACACCCATCCCTGCTAACCTTTAGGTTAGGAATGGTGATACATCAAGGGACATGGATACTCTGGGGATTCAGGAAGTATGAGTATCGTTACTGCTCTGGCCTGTGGTAAAAAGAAGCTGCTGAACAGTGTGCCTGGTCGCTTCCCACGTATCAGATTGACTGAGGATATCAGGGCACTGATGTCAGCTGCAGTCGTTCTCCACACCAAGGGCCGTGCTGATGCCAGTAAGACGTGATGGCACAAATTCTCTCCCGCCTTCAGTTTTCTTCTGTTTCCTTTCAGATGCCTGGAAGTCACTGACAGATAAAGTCCAGGAGGCACGATCAAATGCCCGCCTGAAGCAGCTCTCGTTTGCAGGTAACGGCTGATTATCTTGCTACAACCTCCAAATATTCTGGCAGCTTGTTAGTGTAAGCCGCAGAATTGAATTTAAAAAAAATAAACTATTTAAATAAATAATTCAGGGCTTTAGGATGTAACTCATACACCATCCAGTTTACCCATTTACATTCAGTTCAGTGGTTTTCAGTATATCTATCCACAGATGTGTGCTACTATCTTCTGACCTAAGCTCATGCCTGACCCTGGTACCTGTGGATCTGCCTGGTCTGGATCACTCACATAAGTGAATCTTTTTTTTTTTTAAAAAAAGATTTATTTATTTATTATATGTAAGTATACCGAAGCTGTCTTCAGACACACCAGAAGAGGGAGTCATATCTCGTTGTGGATGGTTGTGAGCCACCATGTGGTTGCTAGGATTTGAACTCAGGACCTTTGGAAGAGCAGTCAGGTGCTTGCCTGCTGGGCCATCTCACCAGCCCATAAGTGAATCTTGATCCGTGACTGTCTTCTTTCCATCTGTGCTTTCAGTCCTTCCTACACTAGGGCATGGAGCTCAGTGCTCATGATCAGCTCCCTCGAGCGAGGCTCCCTAGCACCACAGTAGTAGGATTTATTTCTGTGTGCCACAGACATAAACTTCATGTTTGTTGGCGTTGTATATGATCCTAGCACAAGTACAACCTTAAAACAGAGAGTTGATTCACAATAAACACCTTCATTCTGTATCTAATAATAATAATAATAACACTAGATTTTATTTTTTTTTTTTTTTGCAATACTGGGGGTGGAACCTAAGATGTCAGACATATTAGGCAAGTACTCGACACAGCCATATTGAGAGGCCCTAAGAAGTCATATTTTAGTTGAAATATTATGCTTAATAACATGAATGTTTGCCACTGCAGAAAGTATCATGACAGTGATTACAGAACCTCAGCTATAGTGTGTTGTTTCTTTAAAATGCCTTTTAACCATCCGTGCCCAAACATTTATACAAATGTGCATGTCTGCCTTCCTTCTAACCCTATTCCACCCTAATCCCTCCTGATCCTCTGACACCAGCTAGAAGAGAAAGAAGGTTAGAGGGGAAAGGGG
>NC_034599.1:39909166-39935455 GCF_900095145.1 Mus pahari | reverse complement strand
GAACTCACTCTGTAGACCAGGCTGGCCTCGAACTCAGAAATCCGCCTGCCTCTGCCTCCCGAGTACTGGGATTAAAGGCGTGCGCCACCACGCCCAGCTGTTTTGTCTTAAAGAAACCAAAATTCTCACTATAGAAATGTTCTTATAAGATAAAGAGGAAATTTGAATGCTTATACCATTGTGAAGATGAGGTGTGTTGAGTTCTCAGAGCACTTACCTAGTATATACGAGGCTCTTGTTCAGTCTCACAAAAAAAAAGAACCTTGTGATTCCCACATTGGGTGGCCGTTATGAGCATAAAATGAAGTGGCACATGGCACTTGTATACACTCCGCACACAGGAGTCAGGCCAGAGCTTGGCGAGAGCAGTTTATGGTAACCGTTCATCCTTACTGACAGATGGGTCTGCCATTATTTCACTAGCATGCTAAGGCTAACTTTTCAATGTCTGTTGTCTCTGAGCCCGGTAGCCTATGGCTGCTACTCTCTAACAACCCTTTGTTGGTGTTATGCAGCTTCCTGCCGGCTACACCGGCTTACCACCCTGGTGCCTCTCCTTCTGTAGGTGTGAACGGCTTGCGAATGCTGGGGATCCTCCACGATGCCGTTGTGTTTCTGATTGAGCAGCTGGCTGGCGCCAAGCACTGTCGGAATTACAAATTCCGTTTCCACAAACCAGAAGAGGCCGATGAACCCCCCTTGAACCCTCACGGCTCGGCCAGGGCTGAGGTCCACCTGAGGCAAGTTCCATTTTGTCTGACGAGCATTTGAGGTCCTGGCTTGTTATCTAATGACAGCTCTTGTCCTGCTTGCCCTCTGAGGTCTTCGGTAGTAACGGCACCATCCTTACTCCTTTATTAGAACATTTCTCTAAAAACAAACCTTAATCTTTTGGCTCCAGGAAGTCAGCATTTGACATGTTTAACTTCCTGGCTTCTAAACATCGACAGCCCCCCGAATACAACCCTAACGATGAAGAAGAGGAAGAGGTCCAGCTGAAGTCCGCACGGTATGTAATCCTGCCCAGCCAGCTGACACCTCACGCTCCAGCAGCTCTGCACTCAACAAGGGTTTAGTGTGATATACAGCAGACGACTGCTTCTTCTGGTAGGCTGTGATGTGGAACAGTCATTAATATTTGTAAATTTGTTACTAGTCATCAGAGCTCCACTCTTCAGCTGGGCATGTTGCTACACACTTGTAATCCCAGCATTCAGGACTTAGAAGCAAGGGGATCTCAGGTTTAAGATCAGCCCCAGCGACGTTCTGAGCGTAAATTAAAAGCGAGCCAGAGCTGGGCGTGGTGGCGCACGCCTTTAATCCCAGCACTCGGGAGACAGGGGCAGGCGGGTTTCTAACTTTGAGGCCAGCTTGGTCTACAAAGTGAATTCCAGGACAGCCAGGGCTATACAGAGAAAAACCAGCCCGAGTTACTACATAAGACACTGTCTCAAAGAAAACAAATAAGAAACCAGAAGAGTGTGGGGGCAGTTGTGGGATGGCAATTTCCTGGGTAGCATTTGGAAGACCAAGTCATTTTACACTGAAGCAGCAGTAGCTGGCTAGTAACAAAAAATAGGAAATAGAAGAAATTTGAGTAATTGTAGGGTGCATGTGCTCTTTAGCAGTAATCTATGCTGATGGCTGTTTATGTGACACCAGTCACCATTGTCCTAAAGAGCCCTGTATTAGGAAGCTAGTCAGCATGGGCACATGCCTGTAGTCCCAGCACGCAGGAGGCTGAGGCAGGAGTGTGTTGCCTCAAGTTCGAGGTTAGCCTGGGTCACAAAGAAGACCTTGTCTCGAGAAAACCTACAGTGAATCAGGTGTAGTGGGGGCTCAGGAGGCACAGACAGAGGGTCTGAGGCACTCTTAGAAGTGAACAGTGTGCTCACTCTGGGGTGCCCTCAACACACTCCTCAGAACACTGAGTTCATAACATCATCCTCTCTCTTAGGAGGGCAACAAGCATGGATCTCCCAATGCCCATGCGATTCCGGCACTTAAAGAAGACTTCTAAGGAGGCGGTTGGTGTCTACAGGTAGGGCTGTGGTTGTAGAATTTGAGAAAAGTAACATTTTTCCAAACAAAGTGGACCAAATTACCAGAGTGGCATGTCTCCTTCGGTTGTTGAGGTTTCTATAGATTTACTGCAGGGCATGTCCCACTCCTGCAGTACTTGACGGAGTAGTCACTAGTGTTTAGTTATTTGTCAGTACAGTTCATAGTAATTTGAAAAATTTGTGTTTTGGAATCTGGAGAGATTCCTCGGCCATCAAAAACACTCCCTGCCCTTGCAGAGGACCCAAGCCTGGTTTCCAGCAGTTGTTGACTGCTGTCTGTAACTACAGTTCCTTCTGACCGCAACAGGCAGCAAGCATGTACATGGTACACATACATACATGCAGGCAAAACACTCATACACATAAAAAGTACATCGATACATTTTAATTTGTGCCTTTTTTTTTTTGTCTCCATGGCCAAGGTCTCCCATCCATGGTCGGGGTCTTTTCTGTAAGAGAAACATCGATGCAGGAGAGATGGTGATTGAATACGCCGGCAACGTCATCCGCTCCATCCAGACCGACAAACGTGAGAAGTACTATGACAGCAAGGTGTGTGCCACAGCTCACTGTCTGGGTTCCTCTCTGCTGTAGGTAGGGCCGTCAGACCTTAGCATGATCCTGGAGTCTCAGAAGAGTAGCAGGCTTTCACGTCGGGTGGGGAGCTGCTTCTGGTGTCGCTGTCGCTGGCCTGGTGTCGCTGTGGTTTGAAGGCGGAGTTGAGTCCCCAAAACCTTTTTAAAACATTGTACATATTTTGCGATGAGCCCATAACTGTTCTGACCTCCTCTAAAGATTAGTAAATAAAGCTGCTCTTTGATGATTGGTCTGTGGATCCCAGGATCAAAACTACATGGCTACAGTTTTTCTCCAGTCAAGTGCCTGTAATCTAGAAACCCCTTCTCAGCATGTTAAAAACAGGTACTCTGAGAAGTGTATAAATTGTAGGAGAAACTTTGCTCCTCTGTGGCTATAGTAACATCAGGGGCAGCGTAGCAAGTGTTTTTAAACCTGAGTGATAAGTTCAGCCAGGTAGGACAATGCTATGCCTGTCATCCAGCACGGGAAGCCTCAGGTTCAAGGCCAGTCTGGGCTACATAGGGAAATCCTACGACCAACCCTAAGATGGCTCAGTGGGTTAAGGTGCCTGCTGTCAAGCCTGGTTACCTGAATTATGTCCCCAGAACCCATGTGGTAGAAAGGGAGATTTGACTCCCATACGTTATCCTCTGACCCTCCTCACCCACGTCCCATAGCACTTAAAAGAAAGCACTTAAGTTCAGGGCTGGGAATGTGGCTCCATAGTACACTGCCTGCCTTCTTAGCATTTGTAAGACTTTAGCTTTGTTTCAATAAAATCATAAGTAAATAAAATGGTTCCTTTTCCTTCGTGTGTAGGGCATTGGTTGCTACATGTTCCGAATTGATGACTCGGAGGTAGTGGATGCCACCATGCATGGAAATGCTGCACGCTTCATCAATCACTCTTGTGAGCCTAACTGCTACTCCCGGGTCATCAATATTGATGGGCAGAAGCACATTGTCATCTTCGCCATGCGTAAGATCTACCGGGGGGAGGAGCTCACCTATGACTATAAGTTCCCCATTGAGGACGCCAGCAACAAGCTACCCTGCAACTGTGGCGCCAAAAAATGCCGAAAGTTCCTGAATTAAAGCTGTTCATCTTCCTATGATGGAGGACCAGGACCCAGGGCCACCCAAAGCCATGCTGAAGGACTTCCCAGCACCCAAGAGCTCCAAGGACTGAGCGGGCAGTTGAGGGTCTTCTGGCTGGTCCCTAGTGTCCTACATACACATCATGTGAGAAAGAAGGGTCTCAAAGAAAAGATCCCCAGATGACTTTCTCCTGGGCCCTCTCTGATTGTCGAAAAACCTGGGAAACTGGTTCCTGGGAGAATTTGCCTGCAAGGAGCAATGTAGAAGTTTCCTTACAGTGGGAGATGGGGTCTGAGCATGTCCTCAGAGAGCAGTTTGTCATCCTCATCTTAGCCCTCTCCCTAAAAACGACGGGTCGGACAAGACCCCAGATACAGGGTTGGTGAGATACCTGGTAGTTTGCCAGTTAGGCCAGTCCTGTGGCCATCTTTTGAACAAACAAATGGCCTAGTGGTTTTCTCTACTATCTGCCCACTTAAGAATTCACTTTGGTTGGGAGACGGTTTCCTAGCACCTCCGGTGTCAAAAGGCTGTCTTGGGGTTGTGCCAATTAATTACCAAACATTGAGCCTGTGGCTATAAGTGGGAGTGTTTGTTACCCTGTGAGCCTTACCATAGCCAGTGACCTTTCTTGACGATAGGAGCGGCTCCCTCTCCATCCCTCTCTTTACTCCCTTCTCCCCTCCTCCATCCTTCATGTGCTGCTTTCCCATTCTTTCTGGGTATTGGGAGCTTGCCTCCCTGCTCAAGGGCACTCCCTACTTGGTATAGGAAGTGCCTACAGAAAGTCCCCCAAGCCCGTAAGCACTCCAGGTGGGGAAGTGGACAGAAGCCATTGGCCGTAACCAGACGGAATTTGGAGATCTCATAAAGCTCCATTGAGAGTTTTAAAGAGATATATGTAGCGAGATTTTTTTTTTTAAACAAGAGGCTAAAGATTATTCATATAGGGTTTGAGTCATGCAGCATCCTGAGTCCTATAGCCGGGATACTCCCAGCCCTCCTAGGACTTGCTTGCTCTCTTTTCCCTTTCTGAAGACATAGGAAGGTGAGTTTCTAAAAGGTCAGGGTCCAGCTGAAAGAACACTAATCAAATTTCAAGGCCCCAAACTTGGGGGACTAGACCACATGTGCTAAGGGACCTCTGCCACCCGTGTGCAGCCCTCGGCTGAGCAAATTCAATGACACTACTGCCCTGATTACTCCTTAGGATGTGGACAGCCAGCAGCAAATGTTTCTTTCTTTCCCCCAAGACAGTGTCTTGAACCTGTTAAATTAAGTCATTGGATTTTCCTCTGTTCTGTTTACAGTTTACTATTTAAGGTTTTATAATGTAAATATATTTTGTATATTTTTCTATTCGAAGCACTTCATAGGGAGAAGCACTTATGACGAGGCTATTTTTAAACTGCGGTATTATCCTAATTTAAAAGAAGATCGGTTTTTAATGATTTTTTATTTTCATAGGATGAAGTGAGAGAAAATATTCAGCTGTCCACACAAAGTCTGGTTTCCCTGCCCAGCTTCCCCCTGGAAAGTGTACTTTTTGTTGTTCCCTGTGTAGCTTGTTTGTGCCCGTTGACATAAATGTTCCTTGGGTCTACTCTTCATAGTAATTGAGAAAGAAGGTCACCCGCTCCATTAGGCCACTGCCCTCCAGGGCCAAGGACTGAGGGTACAGTACCTTAGCACACCAGTGTCTCCTCTTTGCTGCATTGCCCTCTCCCTCTGGATCAGCCCCAGAGTGGGAAGCAGCAGGCTCCATCTCGCTCTCCTTTCTCTTTCTGAGTTAGCAACCAAGAAGCTGCAACTTGACATTCGCCATTACATCTGCCTCATCCACCACCTCCTTTCCTTCTCTGCCCACCAAGTCCTTGTACCTGCAGAGACCCACTGACCGCCTCCTGCCCTCTTGGGGCAGCTTGGTGAACCTGAAGCACAGTATGACCACTCACGATCAAGCAGATCTCTGCGCCTGCCACAAGGTTTCAGGGTAGCGTAGTCCGAGTGGAGGGCAGGGCACCCTTTCTCTTATGGAAGTCAGCAAAGCAATATGATGCAGCCCAGAACACTCTGCCAGGACTCGTGGCTCTGCTGTGCCTTCCATCCTGGGCTCCCCTTCCTTCCGTGACCTTAAGAACTTTGTCTGGTGGCTTTGCTGGAACATTGTCACTGTTTCCACTGTGGAAGCCCAGCACTGTGGCCAGGATGGCAGAGATTTCCTTGTCATCATGGAGAAGTGCCAGCAGGGGGCTGGGGAAAAGCACTCTACCCAGACCTCACCTCCCACCCTCCTTTTGCCCATGAACAAGACGCAGTGGCCCAAGGGGTTCCACTAGCGCCTGGTTTCCTTTCTTATTGCACTGTGTGAGGTTTTTTTGTAAATCCTTGTATTCCTATTTTTTTTTTATGAAAAAAAAAAAATGTAAGCTGCATTTGTTACTGAAAGATTAAATGCACTGATGGGTCATGCGTTCATCCTGAGAGACCCAAAGGCCAGTCAGAGGGTGGGGGGAACTCAGCTAGCAGACCTAGTCACTGCCCTGCTAGGCCATGCTGTACTGTGAGCCCCCTCCTCATCCTCTTCCTACAACCCCAATCCCTGAGGACAGGGGGGAACCCACCTTTCCTCCTCCTCCAGCTGGTTTGCCTTGCCCTCCCACTCACTGTCAACCACAGAATCGAGAAATTCCTCTTTCAGCTCAGCCTTGAGTCCATTGCCAAAATTCAGCATACCTGCCAGCAACTTGGGGGATAAGCCAGAGTATCCCCGCAAGCGGGAGAGAAGGTAACAAAACAGAAGGCACAGCTGTCTCCAAAACACATCTGCTTTGTTTGGAAAGTGACCAAGAGAACCTCCGCACAAAAGTGCAGGTTGAGGACTTTGCGCTGGGTCATTCCCAAGAATCCCCCAAGGGGCAACCCACCACCTCAGGAGTGACAGCTGTGGACCTCGAGGGTCCTCGGAGAGCCAGCTCACTTCCGGCTTTGCTGCTAGAACCTGTCGTGGCTGCATCTCCTGGTGGCCAGTGACAACTGTGTAACCAGAATAGCTGCATGGCGCTGACCCTTTGGTCGGAACTTGGTCCCTGGGCTCCCTCAGTGCTGCCCACCATGTCCAGCACAACCCCTCCCTGTTTTTAAACCAATCACAATTAAGGAGGAAGCCCTGGCACTTCTTAGGTTTTCAACCCAAACTCCTTTTTCAGGACCCAGCTCACCTCTGTCAAACCCCGGCCAATCCAATAAGCACCATGCAGCAACCTTGATTTTAAAAAAGAAGAAAAGAAGAAAAAAAAACTAAAAAATAAAATAAAATAAAAAAATACAACACACATACAAAAAAAATCTTTTAATGAATGTATCTTTCTAAAGGACTGACGCTCAATCAAATACCTGAAAATACTAGAGGTCACAGCCTCATCTGATGTTAACTTTTATTGGATTTGGGATTCTTTTTCATAGAAACCAAGTTGTTTTTTGTTGTTATTGTTGTTGTTGTTTTTTAAGGAAAAGCGGGTCATTGCAAAGGGCTGGGTGTAATCTTACGTTTCCTTTCCTTCATTTTAAAGCAATACAAAGTTATTGAGCAGATAGTTTTGTGCCGAATCATGAATACCAGTCAAGTCTCACACTCTGAAAACTTGCAACCTTTTTGTTTGTTTGTTTTGGTTTTCAAATAAATATAAATATATATATATATAGGAACTAATATAGGAATGCACCATTGTAACAAAGCCTAGTTCAGTCCATGGCTTTTACTTCTCTTAACACTATAGATAAGGATTGTGCTACAGTTGCTAGTGGGGCAGGAAAGTGTCAGGCTCCAGGTGACGCTGGCGCTGGCTCCACAAGTGCAGAGCAGACCTGTCAGACCTGTTGCCTGGGTTCCTCCTGCCTGTGAACGTTGCCAGTCGGTACCTGTACTCCTCGTCTCTCTGCTTTCGGTTATGAATGTTGGGGTCACCACCTGCATTTAGGGGAAAATTGTGTTCTGTGCTTTCTGGTATCTTGTTCTGGGGTACACTAGTTCTGTCTTTCAACCAAGAAAAAAATAGACTTGTGGTGTTTCTTTTCTTGAACTTTAACAGTCTCCTTAGCAAATACAGGTAGTTGAATAATTGTTTCCCAAGCTGAACAATGACGAGCTTCGTTTCTAGAATCAGACATCTCCCTGCAGCTGTGTTGTGTACAATGGATCTTTTGGGGTTTTTTGTTTGTTTTCTTTGCTTCCCTTTTTTTCCTTGTGTTCTTCCAAGCTTCTGGTTAGAGACAAAATGGGGGGGGGGAGGAAAATGTGTCTAAAGTCCGTCAGTGTTAACTCCCTGAGACAGGGATGAAGGAAAATACTTTAATAGTTCAAAAAATAATAATGCTGAAAGCTCTCTACGAAAGACTGAATGTAAAAGTAAAAAGTGTACATAGTTGTAAAAACAAAAAAGGAGTTTTTAAACATGTTTATTTTCTATGCACTTTTTTTTATTTAAGTGATAGTTTAATTAATAAACATGTCAAGTTTATTGCCGCACTCTGCTGAGCTTCCTTTTGGCCTTGGGGGTGGGGCGGGGGAGGGAGGGGCTTGTAAGTGGGTTACCTAATGCCTTCCAGCCTCCCTTCTTTAAGATGGAATCACTCTACTATTCACTTGTCTGGAGTGTCCTTCAGTGAGCAGTGACGTGTGTCCAGGGCCCCAGAGGTTCTGGATGGAAGGGCTGGGTTACTGTCTGCCTATCTTGTTTAATAGGAGGTTAAGTAGTGGTTTTTAAACAGACTACAATAAAATGAAAGCATATGGATACCTTCCATCTCTGCTCCACCTTAAAGGTGAAACAAGATTTGTTTATTCTGTGGTGGGGGTGGGGTGGGGTTGGGAAATACTGAAAAACCACCCTGCCAGGTCAGTAACCCCGGCCACTGAGGCTGGACTAAGGATTGGAAGGCACCCAATAGTACTTGAGGCGGTCCCCAAACAGAACCTCCTCCATTCACAGCATCTGCCAGCTGGAGGCTCTACCCTGTCCCCACCAATCTTCCTTCACCCCCTGAGTTACCTCTTGGGCCTTAGGAGCTGGGCATCATGGGAACTCCAAATGATCAGGCAGTGTTGCAGGCCATCTTCAACCCTGATACCCCCTTTGGAGATGTTGTTGGATTGGACCTGGAAGAAGCAGAGGAGGGAGATGAAGGTGAGCCTTTGACACTGGTGTCTACCCCTCCATAGGCCACCTGGAAGGCCCCTGAGATTTCCTACAGGACATGGTGAGGCCGGACCCCTCGTTCTACCCTTGCAGGTTCTTTCAGAGACAAGTCTGAGGGGTCCTCTGAATTTCAGTGTGTGGGTCAGGTGTTGGCAGGGGTGGATCTCCCAAGAGAGAGCCAGTTTCTCTCTGTCATTCAGTCCCATACCTCTAAGCCTACCACTAAAACCTTCCATGATCCAAGCTTATCTGTGCTGGCTTAAGTCAACCACTGAAATATTTGACATTTTGAACATCACACCCACCCTCTCCACAGCAAGGATGGAAGACAAGCAGAGAGGGGTGGTGGCTCAGTTGGCCCATCCTGACAGCAGGCAGAGCTTCATTTGTTACACATTGTTATAAGCTAGACACGGAGCTAGCTCTTCCAGGGGAACAGCATGGCCCATTGCCTAATAATGGAGATGTTTGGGGCTTTGTTTCTGCAGGAGTGAAGCCTTAGCCTTACTGAAGCTTTAGAGTGAAAAACTGAAAAACATCTGGAGTAATTTTCATGACCTGGGATGGTTTTGGTGGCCTTTGTGTCAGAGTGTGTAAAGCAAAATGAGGAGAAGCCAAAAAGCTGAAGAAAAGGGTTCGGATCTAAGCTCCACATCCTGGGGCTGTGGTCTAGAGCAAGTCACCACTGAACAAGTTGTTGAGCTTCTCTTAGCCAAGGAGAACCACCCAGTGCCTCTTTCTCTGGTCTCTTAGCAATGTTAGATTCCGGTTTTACTGACTACCCCTGACTGCAAGTTACCTTGCTGTGTGTGACCCACACCCGGTCAGCTTGTTTGGGTGTCAGAATGTCAAAGCCCAAGGTGACTTTCCGTTTTCTTCCCTACCATACACATGCCTGTTTCTCCCCTGGTGCAGATGGAGTTTTCCCTCAAGCACAGTTGGAGCACTCCAAGGCCCTGGAGTTGCAGGGAGTGAGGGCGGCAGAAGCTGGGGACCTCCACACAGCCCTGGAGAGGTTTGGCGAAGCCATTCGCCTGCTACCTGACAGAGCCTCTGCCTACAACAACCGGGCCCAAGCCCGGCGGCTCCAAGGGGATGTAGCAGGTGAGGGGAGGCACCAGAGATCCTCCACAGAAAGGACCCCTCCCATGAAGGGCAGAGATGAGTTGGTTGTGGGTGGACAGCAGAGAAACAGAGACACTAAACTCCCTGACATCTGTGTTCTTACCTATAAAATCCAAGACAGTATAGGTTCTGCTAGCTTCATGAGACTATATGAGAACCAGGAGGCTCCATTCTGCTCATGGACTTAATAAGAACCTTCTAGGCAGCAGTAGGCTTGAAGTTCAGGGCAAGAGGATAAAATGATTGTATAGAAGTTACTGGGAACTAGGCATTATGCACACAACTAGGCTGTAGTAACAATCCTTATGACCCCCCTAGAGGGTATGTATTGTCATTCCCTTGTAGAGATGAAGAAAAGGAAGAATACAGGGGCTGAGTAGCTTCCTCATCATCCTCAGGCCAGGAAGTGGCTGAGCTAGAATAGGAACCCAGGTGGCAGGGCTCTAAATCCCATGAGACTGCTCTCCAGGGGGCTCAGCGGGCAAATCTGAGAGGAAGCGGCCATAGGGAACTATTCCTGAAGGGCAAGTTCTGAAAGATGAGCAATGTGTCGATCCAGTCTCTAGAGGCCTGGAGAGAATACATAGGCCTGGGAAGCTTCCACTCTCCAGGATGGAGCGGTCCCCAGGGAAGGGTGGCAAGGTGAGCCCTGCAGAGGTGAGCTGAGATCCAGGGGTGACAAACTACAAGGTCAGATGAGAAGGTGGTTGTCACTCAGAGATTTGGCCTGGGCAGGGAAGGTATCTAGATCAAACCTGATGGATTCGGTTTCTGTAGCTGGAATGGGGATCATAGGATGGAGGGAACAGGCCTAGGAGTTGGAGGCCAGGCCATAGATATGACTACCTGTGGGGTGTGTTCCTAGAACCTAAACTAGAGAGTTTGGGCGCCATCCTAATGACAGTAGGATGTAGCCCAAGAACTGCTTTTGGAGGCTTGTCTGCCATAGGTTGCTGGTGACAACCTACAGATGGAAAGCCTGGAGATGCAGAGGTAACTCACTTGTAGAGGCTTGGAATCCTGCAGACTAGCTGTGAAGAGGGAAACTGAGCTTGTCCCAGAGCTGCTCAGTCTGCAGTCCCAACCTGAACCTACAGGGGGAGCTTAGCCATTCTCTACGATGGTGCTGAGTAGTGCAAGGGCCCTGGCAGCCTCTTTAGGAAACTAGAGAATATGAATAGAGGCAGGGTTCAAAGAAAGCAGCCGGTGGACCTAACAGAAACCCTAAACTGGCTGCCTGAGGTTCCGGGATGAGTTCTGAAACTCAATCCAAGTACGTTCCTCTGAGAATCACAAAAATAAAACCGTGCAGCCAGCTCTGGCTCCACGACCTTCTTCCAGTGAAATGAGATACAGAGTAATGAAGACCGTGGAGATAATGAAGGAGAAAAATGGGATGAGTGCCGCTTTTCGTAGTCTCCAGTGGAAAAGAGTAGACTATAGCAGGAAACAGTTCTGTCGCTAATGAGGTTTCTTGAACTCTAGGATTCAAAGTGGGCCACCAAACACACAGTAGGCGCTAGGCTTCACTTGTGTGAACTACAACTATTTGACAATTCATGGATTCATTAACCCAGTGGCCAAATCCTCTAGAAAACATTCACGTTTGGGTGCATCAATGTTAGAACATACCAGAAACAAGGCCAGGGAGAGACTTGGACTTTGATCTCAGCTCTGCCCTTGGGCGGCCCACAAGCCGATTCCAGCAACCCTTCATCTCGGGTTAGAAATAATCCCTCGTGGTTCAAAAGTCGGCCGCACGAAGGAGGGGATGGACTGCTCGGCAGGTGGGCGGGGGCTCGGTTGCCCACGCCGAGGGCGGCACGGCTGACCTGCGCCGCCCTCTCCCCGTCCGCCCGCAGGCGCCTTGGAGGACTTGGAGCGCGCGGTGACGTTGAGCGGCGGCCGGGGTCGCGCCGCCCGCCAGAGCTTCGTGCAGCGCGGGCTACTGGCGCGATTTCAGGGCCGGGACGACGACGCCCGCAGGGACTTCGAGAAGGCTGCGCGACTGGGCAGCCCGTTCGCACGGCGCCAGCTAGTGCTGCTCAACCCGTACGCCGCGCTGTGCAACCGCATGCTGGCCGACATGATGGGGCAGCTGCGCGCGCCCAGCAACGGGCGCTGAGCGCGGCCGGCCGGATGATGGAGAGGGGGGACCCTGACCCAACCAGGACCCAATAAAACTTCCGGGACTCTCTGACTGCGTCTGCTCTGTGTCCGCCTGCCTACCAACCAGCCTCACAGTGGGGGCCGTGGCGGGGGCGGGGGGTGGAGGCGGGACAGGGCGGGGCTGGAACGGCCACCTGCCTTTATTCGGGCAGCGATTGGTCCTGCCTGGCGCGGGCCCCGCCCTTGCAGCGGACTGCGGTGCTCAGCCTTCTAGAGCAATTGCTGGGACTCGCTCCGGGAGGGAGCCAGGTGAGCTGCCCCGAAAGCAGGATGCTCCAGCGACCCTCGGATCCGCGACGCTTTCTTGCTAGGCCCAAGTCCACCTGAGCAGCGGAGATTGGAAAAGCGGTGCATGGCGAGATATGGGAGGGAGAGCCAAGGCCAGCGAGGAGTGAACCGGGTCAAGAGAAGGACGATCGTTTGGGGGGGAAGGGGAAGTGCGCCTGTGCCTGTCTGTCTGTCTGTCTGTCTGTGGTCATCTACTGTCAGTGCTGGCCTCTGTCCCCGCACAGTGACGAAGTGTTGCCATAGGTCTCTTCCTTTGGGTCTTGCTGATTGTGCCTATTTGTGCCCGTGTCTTGGCCGCTGTGGGCCAGTCTACAGCAGTGCATGGTAAATTACTGCAGGAATTGTTAGGCTTACATGGCTGTTACCCTTCTCTCAGCAGCCTGGAGGCCGGTCCCTGATCACCATGGAATTGCCTCTAAGCCAAGCTACCCTTCGGCACACACTCCTGCTCCTGCCTGCCCTCTTAAGTTCAGGTATACCCCTGTTCATCCTTTGCCCAAACCCTCCTTGCTTGCATCTCCTCTCAAGATATCCAATCCAGTCTCCAGGGCTGGGTTCCCCTATCCCTACTTCCCTACCATAAGTCTATCCAGGTCCTGGTCAGAGAAACCAGCTGCCCTGACTCTTGGCCGGCTACCTCTCTGTAACTGGACCTCACCGCGGTCTCTCCAAGTCCCGCCCAGAGGCTGCCTGCTGTGTTCCAGGTCGAGGGGAGCTGGCGCCGCAAATTGATGGTCAGACCTGGGCTGAGAGAGCGCTTAGGGAGAATGAGCACCATGCCTTCACCTGCCGGGTTGCAGGAGGTTCTGCCACTCCCCGATTAGCCTGGTACCTGGATGGACAGCTACAGGAAGCCACTACCTCCCGACTGCTGAGTGTGGGCGGGGACGCCTTCTCTGGAGGTACCAGCACTTTCACTGTCACTGCCCAGCGCTCCCAACATGAGCTTAACTGCTCCCTGCAGGACCCAGGGAGTGGCCGGCCAGCGAATGCCTCTGTCATCCTCAATGTGCAATGTAAGTATCCCTGAGACAGTCTTACTACATTGCCTAAGCTGGACTCAAACTTGCCAATCTCCTGTCTCAGCCTCCAGAGTGCTAAGATTATTCATACGCATGACACATTTAGCTTTAACGGGACATTCATAAACACGATATGAGGGAATTTCTATTTTCATCCCTATTTTACAAATGAGAAATTGAGGCACAAGTTAAGCAGTCTGCCCTACATTTTGAGATTTAATTGTCCAACAATTAAGAAGTAGGTCCAGGATGCAAATCTAGACCTCTGTCTGACTCTCTACTCTTTATTTTTATACTTTGAGACTTTTTCCAAAGGTGACTTTGAACTTCTGATCTTCTTGTTTCTACCTCCCCAGTACAGAGACCATAGGGTTATGTGGTATGAGGACTGAACCCAGGACCTTTCTCATGATCGGCAAGCATTCTCCCAACTGAGCTATATCCCCAGTGCAGGTTTTAAAATTTTAAGACAATCTTAATATTTATCCAAAAGCAACCCCAAACTGGAAATCCTCCCTGCCTCCGCTTCCACTGAACCACATCCCCAGTAGCTTTCTATTCTTTTTTCTTTTTCTGGTTTTTCAACACAGGTTTTCTCTATATAAAAGTCCTGACTGTCCTGGAACTTTTGTGGACCTAGAAGCTTTGTAGACCTTGAACTCTCAGATATCCTCCTGCCTGTGCCTCCTGAGCACTGGAATTAAAAATGTGTACCACCACTGCCCGGCAAAACCGTGTGTGTGTGTGTGTGTGTGTGTGTGTGTATACAATGTATTTTTTAATGTAGGAGTGCTCTGTCTGCATGTACATCTGCATACCAGAAGAGGGGCATCAGATATCTCTCTCTCTCTCTCTCTCTCTCTCTTTGGTTTTTCGAGACAGGGTTTCTCTGTATAGCCCTGGCTGTCCTGGAACTCACTTTGTAGACCAGGCTGGCCTCGAACTCAGATATCCGCCTGCCTCTGCCTCCCGAGTGCTGGGATGAAAGGCGTGCGCCACCACTCCCGGCATCAGATCTCTTTATAGATGATCATGAATGAGCCACCATGTAGTTGCTGGGAAATGAACTCAGAACCAGTCAGTTTAACTCAGGAATTGAACTCAGGAGCAGTCAGTGTTCTTTTTTTTTTTTTTTTAAAGATTTATTTATTTATTACATGTAAGTACACTGTAGCTGTCTTCAGACACTGCAGAAGAGGGCGCCAGATCTTGTTATGGATGGTTCTGAGCCACCATGTGGTTGCTGGGATTTGAACTCAGGACCTTTGGAAGAACAGTCGGGTGCTTTTAACTGCTGAGCCATCTCATCAGCCCATGGCTGTCTACTCTTTTTTTTTTTTTTTTTTTTTTGGCTGTCTACTCTTAATCACTGTGAATTGATGCTGTACCAGCAGACCCTACTACCTGTTCCTTAATGTTCTGAGAGCGGCTCAGACCCTTTCTCCCATCCATATTTGGGAAGAAAGGGCCAAAGTCGAGGGTTGTAATGAAAGATTATTCTCTGCTCTGCTCTAGTCAAACCAGAGATTGCCCAGGTTGGAGCCAAGTACCAGGAAGCTCAGGGCCCAGGCCTTCTGGTTGTCCTGTTTGCCCTGGTGCGGGCCAACCCGCCTGCCAATGTCACCTGGATTGACCAGGATGGGCCAGTGACTGTCAATGCCTCTGACTTCCTGGTGCTGGATGCTCAGAACTATCCCTGGCTCACCAACCACACTGTGCAGCTGCAGCTCCGGAGCTTGGCACACAACCTCTCAGTGGTGGCCACCAATGACGTGGGTGTCACCAGCGCTTCACTTCCAGCTCCAGGTGAGCAACTAACATGGTAAACCCTCAGGTGGGTGCAGGGGTCCTGGAATGGAAAGGGAAGACTCGTCCTGTGGGTAGATCCTGTGAATGAGCTATCCGCAGCCATGCCGGACTGAGTAGTCAGACATGTGGAATGTCAGGGTGGGGGTACTGCTCATGTGGAAACTAACAAGAGGACAATCTGCAGGGCTCCTGGCCACACGGATAGAAGTGCCACTGCTGGGCATCGTTGTGGCTGGAGGACTTGCCTTGGGCACTCTAGTGGGGTTCAGTACCTTGGTGGCCTGCCTGGTCTGCAGGAAAGAGAAGAAAACAAAAGGTAGGGCCAGAGGCAGGGGAGGTCAAGGGTGGAGAAGAGTAACAGTGAAGTTGGAGGGTGAGCGTCAGAGCTACAGGCAGAGGTGGGTAGGGAGAGGCCATGGGTGAGACTGTACGCCTTGCAGGAAGCAGGGATGGATAGGTGCTGTATGCCTTACAGGAAGCAGGGAAGGGCTTTGGAAAGCGATCTCTGGTCCCAGGGCCAGGACCGGGTATTTGATAGACTTCTTAGCTCAGTGCTCTTGAGTCTGAAAGGGCAGGGGGCAGAGCCCAGGATGGGAGGTCACACTGACTCTGTGACATGGTTTCTTTGTCCTCAGGCCCTTCCCGGCGTCCTTCTCTGATATCTAGGTAATGCTTCCTGGGGCTGGGCAGATGGGCCAAACTAAAGAACAAATCGCTGGATTTTACAGTAAAGGGACAGTTGGCAACCTGGGATTTCTAGGTCTGGCTTGAGCCTCAAAACAGACTACCCATCTGGTGGTACCAGGGTCTATCTTAGCCTTTGTCTATCCTGTAGTGACTCCAATAACCTGAAACTGAATAACGTGCGCCTGCCACGGGAGAACATGTCCCTCCCATCCAACCTTCAGCTCAATGACCTCACTCCGGATCTCAGAGGTACCCGGGACCAGTGCTTAATGCTCAGAACTTCTAAGAAAGAGAGACCCTGGTTCTTAGGAGGAGACATGTCCCATCAGGCAAAGCCCTGTCCTGGGCACCACTCCCTTTGTCACCCACAGGGAAAGCAACAGAGCGGCCAATGGCCCAGCATAGCAGCCGTCCAGAGCTTCTAGAAGCCGAGCATGGTGGCCTCCTCACCAGCCGAGGTACTGTTCTCCTCCACCTCCTCTTCCCATCCCTGAGCTTATTATACCCAAGGCCCCTGAGTGCTGCCAACAGAAGGGACCTCCCCGAGCTCCAGAGAACCAGGGTTCCTAATCCCCTGGCATCTCTGACCCACAGGTTTCATCCGTCTCCCGATGTTGGGCTACATCTACCGTGTGTCCAGTGTAAGCAGTGATGAGATTTGGCTCTGAGCTTGATGGTGAGGCATGAGGCCCAGGTGGCCTGTGGACTCCCCAGAATGCCCACCCCGGTGGCTCCTTCAAGCTTTCCTCTGCCTGTCCCTGTTGTGACCATGAAGAAACCATGTCACTGCCATCTGGCCCGCCTGGCAAGGATACCCTGTGGGTCATGCATGTGTATCTCTTTGCACTCTAACCTGCAAGGCATGGGTACCCTTGGCAGACCCCTGGTCAGAACTAGCCCCTTGCACTCACAGAGTTTGGGGCCCTGCATGTGATAACCTGGTCCAGACAGATGGAACCCTGGCCAGCTGCGTTCAGGTGTCACCCAACGTCTAAGGGATGGGCCTATTCTATGTCCTACCCTAGTATTCTCTGCACCTTGTGCAGTAGGCAGAGAGATGCCTATGTGGGGGACAGGAGGGTCCCTGCACAACTCAGATATCCTTCCTATGCTATGCAGCTTTGTTCCCTCAGGGAAAACTTAGCCCCTGCTCTCTGTATACAACCAAACTGTCCTTTGCTCAGGAACCAGCCCCTTGCCCAGGGACCTGGCCAAGCACAAATAAGTCCCTTTTGCTGCGTATCTTTCTACCCTTTGTGCCCACCTTCTCTTGGGCATCATCAGTCATACCCCAGGCTGTCTTCACTGGGCATCAGTCCCCCCATTGGCTGGAGCCTGTGGGTACCAGCCTTTGGTGTTAGCACAAGATGAGCAAGAAGAGGTGACCAGGTGGGCTGGCTCCCTGGACGACATGTAGCTCTGCATCGTTTTGTACAAGTGTCTGCACTTTAAGCACATTCCCCAGGAGCGAGGAAGGCCCAGAGCCTTCTTGGGTTCCCCATGTTTGGCCTTCTGCAATTCACTGTGAGTGTTCTGAGCACTGAGGGCTGGTGGCTTCCCTCTCTGCATGTCTCTCCCACCATGCAGCCATTCTCCACCAAACCTAGCTGCCCTATCCTATTCTTTAGGGGATGGTCACAGTGGGTATATAATCCAACAGTGCCAGAAGCTTTAGGTGCACAGAGAAAGCAGGAGCCCGCTGAGCTCCAAAGAGCTAATACTTTTTAAAAAGCAACCTGAAAATGACTGGCAAACAGCAGAGTGTGGAGTCTATTTTCCCTTCTTGGTATCTTGTTTTGTAATTTTTCTCATGTTACTGGTTAGGTCAGTGCTGCACACACAGTAAACTCCTTTGACCAAAGAAGGACGTGTTTGTTCATTTCTTCAAAATATACTTGTGTTTGTTTTTTGAGACTCACGTAGTCTAGGCTAGCCTTGAATTCAGTATTGGACAGACAATGTGATCTTCTTATCTTCCTGCATTCACGTCTCAAGTGCTGGGATCACAGCCATGTTCTACCGCCCTGTTTTCCAAGTAGGCTTTAAATGAACCCCACTTCCTCTGCAGGGCTTGTGTGTGCCACACAAGTGCTTTGCCAGTGCATAAGCCTTTCCTCCTCCTCTTCTTCCTCCTCCTCCTTTTCCCCTTCTTTCTTTCTTTCTTTTCTTTCTTTCTTTTTTTTTTTTTTGACATTTTAAGCAGATTTATTCACAAAGTAGCAAGAGGATAATGCCCTGTACAAAATACAACAGATTCAAACAGAAAAAAAGTTTTATGGACCCCTTCACAAATTTCCATGTCACATTATCCTTGTGTAGGGACCATGCCAGTCTTCTCTGTATTAAATGTTTCGATCACACAGCAAGCACCTGTGTACCCATCAGGAGCAGCAGTTCAGTATCTGTTAGTCTAATGTGGCATAGTAGTGACCAGAAGAGCTGTAGCTACTGTGGTCTGTTCCCTGAAAACCTGAAGGAGCATCTGAGCCATCACAGCACACTTCCACTCCCCAGAAGGCAAATTCTGACGCTAATGGGGAGAAAGCAGAGAGCCTGGCCTAGTGTCCGAATGAAGCAGCAACATGGGCTCAAGCCTGCCGTGATCACAGCTGGTTTGTAAGACACATCAACAGTCTGTGTGTGTTGGTCAAGCTGACGGGGAGCCTTCCCCCCCCCCCCAATCCATTGTGACACCACTTTTTCACCACTTTCAGTACATGGCTCCATTACCCATTCAGTTGCTGAAGCCTAAAATATCTCAGCTTCATCCTTGGTTCTCTTAGCATGTCTCTCACAGAGGACCAAACACAGAGGTCTTGCTGGGTTCCCTCCCCAGCATCTTAGCAATCTTTGGGTCTGGTTTTATTTCTATGAATTTGTCCTGGAGTCAATCAAGCCTGTGCAATGAGGTCCCCATAAAAATTCCAAGGGCAGGGCTCAGAGCTTCCACATGGACAAAGGAAAACTCCTCATTCTTGTGCTGCTGGATCCTGATTCCTGGTCTGCATTTTTGTCTTGGGAGGTGAGGAGGTGGGAGAGGAAGCAACAACCTTGCTCAAAGTCCCTGCAGTGGTGGGTGAGGCTCTGCAATCCCCTGCCCTCAGCACCATCTGGTCACAGCCACCTCCTAGATACTAACCTTTAAACTACCATGCACCGCTGTGTGTGTGTGTGTGTGTGTGTGTGCATGTTCGTGCAAGTGCATGTGGCTTACAAAACACAAGTTTTGGTAGTTCTCTCCTTCCGCCATGTGAGTCCCAGGGTGACCTCAGGTGGCCAGGCTTTGTGACAAGCACCTTTACCTGCTGTGCCGTCTTGTCAATTGCTTCCCCATACTTTTGTCACCAAATTATTGTGTTAGATGTCCTTTGTTAAAAACATCCAGAATGGGGCTGGAGAGATGGCTCAGTGGTTAAGAGCACTGGCTGCTCTTCCAGAGGTCCCGAGTTCAATTCTCAGCAACCACATGGTGGCTCACAACCATCTGCAATGGGATATGATGCCCTCTTCTGATGTGTCTGAAGACAGTGACAAAAACCCAACAAAACCTCTAGAATGGTTTCAGGTTTCCTGGCTAGGAACCAGCTGATACCACTCCAAACTGCTCCTGAATCTCTCCTCCACTTCCACCTCACTTAAGTAGCTCCTCCAAACACTGCCACAGCCATGCTCCCTGGAGCCACATGCTCTTGCCTGCGTTTCTCAGCCACCAGTGGTAGTTAGGCATTCCCACCACCCACTCCTCGGATTTTAACATATTGCAGAACTCAAAGAAACACTTTCCTCAATTTCTCATGAGAGATGTTCAAAGAATGCAGGTGAAGGGGTGAACAGTGGGCACAGTGGCTCAGGCCTGTAATCCTAGTACCCAGAAGGCAAAAGGAAGAGGATAATGGGTTCATGCTAGTCTGAGCTCCATAGTAAAATGTAGACCACTCTAGGCTGTACAGAGAACCAGTCTAAAATAAATATGATTATTTTAAAACTCACAAAGATGTGTAAGATGCATGCCACCTTTCGGGAACCTCCCTGCATCTGACTGGCTGAAAACTCTCCTAGGCCTGACCTTTTAAGTTTCCATGAAAACATCACACGAAGGAACAGCTGAAACCTGGACCACTATGCTGGCATGTGACTGGGCAAATATAGTCTGATCTAATGCTGTGGGTTGGGTAGGATGCCCAGAGAGGTCTGGAAATTACTGCATTTGCTTCCTTGCTAGTAAGGGGCAAGCGCCCATCTAAATGAGGGTCTTGGTCTATTATCCAAGTAGGTCAACAAATTTAAGAAGAAGCTGGGTTTGCTGAATATGCCTGTGGGCCTAGTACCTGGGAGGTAGAGGTGGGGGCAGGAAGATCAGGCCTTCAGGATTAGCCTGCAGACAGTTCAAAGCCAAGCTGGGCTCCAGGAGATGCTGTCTCACAACACCAACAACAGTAAAATAAAAGAATGTAAGACTGTAGAAGCAGATGTCCATGATTGCCTTGGGGAAGATTGGGGTTGTGGGCTGCTTGGGGAGAAAGGGAGGTGAGAGGCTGCAGAAGGTCAAATAGAAGGACATGATTCTCAGAAGCAGAGGCAGGCCTGCTGTGAGGCCCCCAACCCGACCCTCCTCACTCTAGAGATCATCAGGGCAATGGGACAGTAACGAGCCAGGAGCCATGGGTGAAAACCAGTATGTATTCCATCACAACCTGACAGAGCAGTCTGTGTGTCCTGGGGCTCTCAGCGTGCCAGTTCTTCCAACTCAGAGGCCCACAGCAGAGTGGCTGCATCCTTCCACTGGAAAGGCAATGGGAGGGAGGCAGGTGTAACCAAGGCATGCCCTGCCTGCAAGGACAAGGTGGGTGTAACCAAGGTGTGTCCTGCCCGTGAGGACAAGGCAGCAGGGTTCATGTTGCCAGAGCCCAGCTGTGGGGCAGGGAGACGTTAAGCTGCCAACAGAGACCACGTCTTCATCTAACTTTGAAGCACAGCCCCAGGAGGGGACTCAGATGAAAGTCAGTGTCTCCGCATCCCCAGCCTGGGAGGCAGAGTTTGGCGGAGGGGTGAATGCTTTTTTGCCTTCAGCAAGAGCTTTAAAATGCTGCAAGAAAGGAGAGGACATGTTTGCAATACGCTGGCTGCTGCATTTTAACAAGGAAAACCACTTTAAAACCCCTTTAAGTTAAACTGAGAGTGCTGGCACAGGCCTGTCACCCCACAGTTGGGAGGCTGAGGCAGGGGGATCACTGTGAATCTAAAGCTAGGCTGGGCTACACCGTGAGTTCCAAGTCAACTTGGACCACAGTTAGACATGTCTCAAAACAAAACAACCACTTAATTTCTCTCCTAGGTCTGCTTCCAAGCTCACACATTAGTTTTCCCTTTGAAAGAGACAGCAATGCGTCCATCTCCTTCAAAACAAAGTTGTGCTCCATTTCCTTCCTGCTGGCACGCCTGAAGCTGCTTGTTTGTGTGCATGGGAGCTCCAGCTGAAGGCCGTCTTCTCACCTCCCCGCCCCAGCCTCCTCTGCTGCCCAGGTGAGGACAACCCCAGCAGAGCCCCCAACAGCTGCGACAGCTGCGGTGAGCATGCCTCTTGTCTCACCTGGGAGTTCTTGAACTCTGAGTAGAGCGAAAAGAGCAGGTGGAGGGACTGAATCCGGCTCTTATAGAAAGGAATGTCCAGGATAGCTGCAACAGACAAGCACGTGCAAGGATGAAGACCAACATCTCTGGCTCTGGGGCCCTTTTGTTGAGGATGCCAGCCCCTCCCAAGTGGGACATATTACTTTGGGGTTTGATACTCAGCCCCAATGCCACACTAGAGGCTGTAAACGGCATAGCTGGCTTCCAGTGAAGACTGTAAACCAAGACATTACTGTGCAGGGAACAGGAAGCCCTTCCAAAGGCCTAGAACACAGATCCCAGAGGCGGGGCTGGGGAAGGTTGGGGAGGAGCTTACCACAGATCATGTCAATGTACTCAGCCAGGCTGCAATCGATCTCCACAGTGGGCAGACTCACCTGGTGGAAAGACAGGATGGTCCACAGTCAAAAGGCCCTTGAATCCCAGCACACGGGAAATAGAACTCGTAGATAGATCTCTAGGAGTTCCAGGATAGCCTGGTCTACATAGTAAGTTTTAGACCATCTGGGGCTACATTGAGAGACTGTCACAAACAAACAAAGGGACTGGGAAGATGGCTCAGCCATTAAGAATATATACTGCTGCCAGTGGGTAAAACATCTGCCTTGCAAGCCTTGTAGCCACCCAGAGGTGGAAGGAGAGACCAACTCCACAAAGTTTCCTTTGCGCTCTACATGTACACCATGGCAACCGTCTGTGCTCACCTCACAATTATAATTAGTCCTGGGAAAATGGCCGCACTACTGGACATAGTATACAGATGCAAAGCGATCCCCATCAAAACTCCAGTGACATTCTTCACACTTCTAAAATTCGTCTGTGAATTTAGACCACAGATAGTCACAGTAGTCAAGGTAATCCTAAACAAAACACACAGCCAGAGGTGTCACATTATCTCACCTCAAACTATACCACAGAGCCACAGTGACAAAGCGAGCACAGTACTGCCACACAAGACAGTGCAGACCAAAAGGTCCAGGAAAGGAGCCTGTGTAGTCACCAGAACTGGCAAGACCCAATCCACCTATAAAGAATGACATTAGGAAGGAGGGCGGCACGGAGAAACCCTGTCTCAAAAAAACAAAAAATAAACAAGTAACCTTAGGTCCACACTTCTCACTCTGCACAAAAATGAACCCAAATTCATCTCCTCAATGGCTAAGGGAAGCAAAGTAAAGTTACTCTACTTCCATCTCACACAAGTCAGAGCGGCCAGTGTCGAGGAGACAGATGGCACCTGGCATCTGGTGTCAGGGATGGGGAAAAGAAGAGCCTTCATCACAGCTGATGAGAATGTAAACTGCTAAGTGCTGTGCTAGGATTCAGTATGGAGGCTTCTCTAAAACCTAAACATAGAATGTCCGTACATCCTCAGCTCTACCCTCTTGGGCACACACACAAAGGATGCCTGACTCAGAGACACTCACTCAGCCATGTCTATTGATGCTCTAGTCACAACAGCAAGGAAATGGATTCTGTCTACATGTCCACTAACAGATGAATGGATAATGAAAATGGACTCCCATAGACAACGGAATTTCACTTAGCCATAAAGACAAAATTAAATTCACACAACGGAAAGACAAATAGCAATATGATCGCCCCCATGAGGCCTCTAGCTGTTAATATTTTTATATATGTATTTATGTGGGATAAGCGCTGGAAGAGGCTAAGAAACAAGGAAGGGGAAAACGAGGCCTTAAGGGAGAGTGGGAAAGATGACAATATCCACGCTATGAAAGCAGAAGGGACATAAGCTACAAATAGGGAGGCGATGAAAGCAGGCTAAGTATATGTGAATGCATCATAATGTCAGTCTGTATGGGACTAAAGGAGGGAAAAATCTGGATTTACTTGGATGTGGTGGCTCATCCTGTAATCCCATCACTCAGGAGGCTGAAGCAGGAGGATTGCCATGGGTTGGAAGCCAACCCGGGCTATATAGTCAGTTCCAGTTTAGGACACTCAGTGAGAGCCTGTCTCTAAAAGAAAGAGAATGGTCTCAAAAGTTTTTCTCTTACTAGAGGACAAAAAGACAGACAGGCAGACAAAAAAAAAAAAAAAAAAAAAGATGACCAGATAGATAAAATTTAAATATCTTGGCAATTAAAAATGAGATCAATTTCTTAGACGACCATAAACAGCTCTAAACAAAGTAGCATCTAAGGCAACGGCATAGGTGCACATGTTTATCACACGCTTATCACATGCTTATCACACATTTATCACACGTTTATCACACGCCTGCGAAGTACAATGTCCCAGCGGTAGCACTGAGACACACGAAAGCCGGGGACTAACCAGATGCTCATCAGATAACTGTCTCCTACATGCAACCCATAGCATGGTGCACAATTCACTTATGGAAATGGGTAAAAAGACACAGAACAAGATGGGTGGAGCTCTATCACATGGAGAAGAGGAGGACATAGGGTGCGGAGCGCTCAGAGGGCTGATACTCTGACTGCTCGGTGGTAGAGCACTTGCCTACCACGTGTGAGGCCCTAGGTTCAATCTCCGCCACTGAGGATGGGCGGGGGGAAGAGCTGTTTAGATTTAGAGAAAATAAAAAACCAGGACGATGGTCACTGTGGTGGGGGGAGAGGAGGTGGTTTCTGGAAGACTGGCAGGATGCTGCTTACCACCTAATGTGCTGGCTACATAGCATGTCAGTTGGCCAAGTGCTCAAGCTTTCTGATATGCAGCTCTCTCTCATGAGTTCCGGTTCCATTAAAAAGTCGGAGTGCTGACAGAAAGAGGAACCCGGGGCCCTGGCCGGATGCTGGATTACCCCTACTCCTTCCCCTCACCTTTCCCAGGAGCTCTTCAAACTCCGGGGACCACTCCTGCATCAGAGTGTCAATGTCGGGCATGGGCCTAAAGTGGAGAAGAAAACATGAAGTGGACTCATTGAGCAATGACGTTAGCCACCTCTAAACCAGGTCCTCACCTGGGCACACCAGGGTTTTGAGATTCCCTAGACTGGAAAACCAAATTTCCCAGGGCATAGTGTGAAGCAGCCGCTCAGTAACCATAGCAGAAAGCTCTCATCTTTGCACATGCAATCTGTCAGGAGCTGCCAACTTTCCTATGTCACATGAAGTACAATGTAAATGTACATTTTTTTTTTTAAAGGACCTCAGGTTGATCCAGTTTACCCCCAGATTTTGACCTTTCCTCGGGAGCAAAGGGTCACCAATGGTGACACTTACTATAAACTACAGTGGTGAAGTCATTCTCTGCCAGGTATTGTCATGCAGGAGGCAGAGAGGCAGGAGGTCAGCCAAGACTACATAGTGGCCTGTAGTTATTGTCACCTGGTATAGTGCACAGTCGCAGGAGGCTTGGAACGGTGTAACTCAGAGATGCTCTCAATCCAGGTGTCAATGGCTTTGGGATTCTTCTCTGCATCCTCCAGGCTCTTTACTTTCATATGTTGCTAAAAAATAAAGAGAGGGCTGGTGAGATGGCTCAGTGGGTAAGAGCACTCGAGTGCTCTTCCAAAGGTGCAGAGTTCAAATCCCAGCAACCACGTGGTGGCTCAAACCATCCTTAATGAGATCTGACTCCCTCTTCTGGAGTGTTTGAAGACAGCTACCGTGTACTTACATATAATAAGTAAATAAAATCTTTAAAAAAAAAAAAAAGAAAAAAAAAGAAATAAGGAGAACAAAGATTAGAAACATTACAATGAAACCCAAATAATAAACTAATAATAACTGTTGGTTGTTCAGGGCTTCTGTGTGTGTGTTATTGTTTTATGTCAAGTTGATGCAAACTGACATCATCTGAGAAATGGGGCTACAGCTGAGGAACTGCCTCCATTAAACTGCCCTGCGGGCAATTTTGTGGGCATTTATTCAATTGATGATTCATAGCCCACACTGTGGGCTATGCCACCCTTAAGCAGGTAGTCTTGGTTGTGGAAGAAAGCAGGCTGAGAAGACAGGAAGACCAGCCAGCAGGCAGCACTCTTCCATGGTTCTGCTTCAAGTCCTGCCTTACGGTTCCTGCCTTGACTTCTTTCACTGAATGAACTGTGACATGGGATGTGTAAGCCAAATAAACCCTTTCCTCCTTAAGTTGCTTTTGGTCATGATGTTTATCACAGCAACAGAAAGCATACATACTAGGACAGTAATTTAAAACAATTAATTGGATTAGTGCTATTTGCTGGGTTTTCTCAGCACTTGGAAGGCAGAGGTAGGTAGATTTCAGTGAGTTTGAGGTCACCCTGGTACATAGTGAGTTCCAGGCAAGCCAGGGCCATACAGACAGACCTTATCTCGAAGAAAAAAAAAAAAAAAAAGACAAAGAAAGGAAGGGACAGAAGGAGGGGAGAGAGAGGGAGGGAAGAAGGAAGAAAGAGAGTTGTTAATTGGGCACAGTGATGTACACCTGCCATCTACAATCTCAGTACTTGGGAGGTAGAGGCAGGAAGATCAAGATTAAGGCTAGCCTGGGCTACCTGAGATCGTGTCTCAAAAATAAAGAAAACTGCCAGGCATGGTGGCTCACGCCTTTCATCCCAGCACTCGGGAGGCAGAGGCAGGCGGATTTCTGAGTTCGAGGCCAGCCTGGTCTACAAAGTGAGTTCTAGGACAGCCAGGGCTATACAGA
>NC_034599.1:39906745-39908217 GCF_900095145.1 Mus pahari | reverse complement strand
AAATTTAAAAAAAAAAAAAAAAAAAAGACATGTAGGTGACTCTCACAGTATGTAAACTGTATCTCAATAAAGCCATCCCTGAAAACCTGAGCTGGTCTGAAGCTACATGCCTTTAACAGGCAGTGAATACAAGATGGCAGTACAGCCTCTGACCTAGGCCCTGCTTTGGACCAGCGGCTCACCGTAATATTATGCTGCTTGGAATTCTCTGTTAACCACAGCGAAAGCACAGTAGGGTCCGACTGCTTTGTCGATGGTTCATCTAACACCAAGAGGCCAAGGTGGTCAGGCTTTCCATCGGGACGTGGCACCTGGTTCAGAGAAAGGCTAAGATCACTGGACTAAGTCCTACTGAGAATGAACTCACATGATATATGAAGCATATACATAGGGCTAAATTCACAGTTAGTTAGGAGACAAACACAGAATACTGTATCACATAACACACTGAGTGGAATCTGGAGGAGGAACTCCAATGCAATGAGCACTATTAAGGCAGCCAATGCTCATCAGAGAAACTAGAGGAACTATTAGAATAGAGAAGCTGGAACCAACCCCAGGGGACACATTTTTAGGATGCACCATCTGTACCTTTAAAAATGCATCGATATCCCCAACAGCTGGGATAAAATCAGGAATGAAAGGTTTCAGTTTGTGGTCCAGATCGATCAACTGAGGTGTGTACCTGCAAGGGGCAGTTGAGGAAACATGAAAGCAGTCAGAAAATGTCACTTGACTGGGCTAAAAAGCCCCAAAGGAGCTTGGTGCTACTTCAGACTGGAGTGCAAAGGCCGGGGCAAGGCAGGCGAGGTGTGTGTAGACAGCTCTCACACTTACCGGCTGATGTACTCGAAGAGCTCCTTGACCTCAGCCGAGACTGGCAGATGCTCGTAGTCTGCAGGATCATAAGCCCTGGGGAAGAAGAGCTGCAGGTCAGGGTGGCCCTTGGGGAGCACAGGCAGCAGGCCTGGCAGCCAATGTGTGATCTGACTAATAGGGACGTGACCTCAGGCCTACCTTCTGCCCCTGCCACCTGCCACATCCTATCTTCCTGGTGGCCTACAAGGCAGCTTTGACAATGATTATAGTTAGCTGTCAATTACCTCTTACACTAAAGGAGAAAGCTGCAGGAAACCCATGCACTTTTTAAAAAATATGCATGGCTGTTTTGCCTACAAGTGTGACTCTGCATTACATTTGTACCTTGTACCCAAGGAAGCCAGAAGAGTGTGTCAGGTCCCCTGGGATTGGAGCTAGAGACAATTGTGAGCAGCCATACGGTGCTGGGAATTGAATCCAGGTCCTCTGTAAGAGCAGTCAGTGCTAGCCAGGCGTGGTGGCGCACGCCTTTAATCCCAGCACTCAGGAGACAGAGACAGGCAGATTTCTGAGTTCGAGGCCAGCCTAGTCTACAAAGTGAGTTCCAGGACAGCCAGGGCTACACAGAGAAACCCTGTCTTGAAAAACCAAAA
>NC_034599.1:39904623-39906740 GCF_900095145.1 Mus pahari | reverse complement strand
AAAAAAAAAAAAAAAAAAAAAAAAAAGAGCAGCCAGTGCTCTTAACTGCTAAACCATCTCTCCAGGCCCCACAACACAACTTTTAAAAGATCTTTAAATATGTATGTGTGCATGTGTGAATAAATGTGATGTATGTACATGTGTGTGTAAACGCACATGCCAGTGAATGCACATGGAGGTGAGAGGAAGATACTGTATATGAGCGAATAAATATGTGTACAAAGGTCAGAGACAACTTGAGGGAATTGGTTCTCTCCTTCCACCGTATGGGTCCCAAGGCATGACCTCAGTTCTCAGGCTTGGAGGCGGTGCCTTTGCCCTCTAAGCCATCTGACCCAACCCTTGGGTTTTTTTGGGACAGGGTCTTACATAGCTCATGCTGGCCACAGGCTTTCAATACCCTGGTTTCAGCCTCCTGAGTGCTGGGATTACAGGTCTGTGTCACCATGTCCAACATCACTAAATTTATTTTATACATTTTAAAGAGATTTTTATTTTATATGTATGTTTGTGTACATGGGTGCAATCCTAAGTACGTAAATACAACCTGCGGCCTCACATATCCAGGCAAATCCATGACCACTGAGCTACCTCCAGTGTAAGTGGATGATGGTCATCAGAATACATGTTGATTATAAGCTACAGGAATGAATCATGACTCACTGTGACAATGGGGCTGCAACAGAGTAAGACTTACTGTTGTTGCTGTTTTCTTAGCGTTACCAAGAACCCTGCCTCAAGGTGAGGCCCTGAAGCTTTTCTCTCCTGTCCAGGAAGCACCTCAGCCTAAACTGAAAATGCTTGCGCGGATGCAGTTTGCCCCACTAGATAGAAATGCTTTGGCCCATGTGCAAGCACACTTCCTTTTCCCAAACTGGCAGCTTCTTGAAAGGCAGAGGCAATGTTTCAGGTTTGAGGTTTGCCAGGTCCACAAATGTCTCAGATAGTTTACATGACATCACAGGACAGATGAGGCAGTGGAGCCAGAAAAGAACGAAAGCTCACAGTGCTGCACTCCTGAGATAGGAGGGAAACCCTAAGTAGAGGCATCAACGGATGCTACGATCCACTCCCAGACATGCCCCCTTCCACTGCCATCCTGAAGGATGTCCCCGTGACGTAGGGTCTTTCCTACCCTTCCAGAGGTGCTCCATGCTCCTCGTCGTCATCGTCATCATCAGAGTCCGTCTCAGAGGAGTCATCATCGTCGTCATCATCATTCTCACTGAAGCCCTGCTGTGGTGTCAGCTGGGAGGGCTTCTTCTTCTCCTGGCAGGGAAGGGGATGGGAAGGGGTTATATAAAGAACAACTCAGTTCCTATGCCTGACTCTGCACTGCTCTCATAGTGCCCAAAGACTCTGCCTGCCACCAAGTCACCAGAAAGGGAGCACTGTCCCCAGAGCCCTGAGAACCTTCTCCTTCTAAGCAGTCCTCCATGTTCGTCAACCATAGTCGCCTACTAGAAACGGTATAAATTCTATCCATCTTATGCTTAGGGACCTATTACTTGATCTTGGAAGCTACGCATAAACTTTGTGCAGAAGCCTCACTCTCTAAAATTTAGAAAAGGGTGGCGGGGCTAGAGAAACGGCTCATCAGTTAAAAGCACCCAGCATCCTCATTCAGTGGCTTACAACTGCCTGGAACTCCATTCCAGGGGACCCTCTAGACTCGGAGGGCACCTGCACTCACATTCACATAACCACATGCCCCCATTTATACATAATTAAGAGTAAAATAAATCATAGAGGGCTGGAGAGATAGCTCAGTGGCTAAGAGCACAAACTGTTCTTGCAGAGGGCTGGAATTTGGCTCCCAAACCCCCCTCAGGTAGCTGACAACCTCCCTGCTATGACTCCAGCTCAAGGGGATCTCATCTCATGGGCCTCCATGGGCACCTGCACTCATGTGCAAAGACACACACACAATTTTAAAAATTAAATATTAAATAAATGAATATTGGAAAAAGGTAACAACTCAATTATTTGGGGAGTAAAGAAAGATGAAGTGGGGAAGACAAACTTTATAGGCTCACAGAACTCAGAGACTGTAGACTCAAAGATTGCAAGGATGCTGGGCTGGAGAGATGGCTCAGGGGTTAAGAGCACTGACTGCT
>NC_034599.1:39776068-39904263 GCF_900095145.1 Mus pahari | reverse complement strand
AAAAAAAAAAAAAAAAGAAGAAGAAGAATGCTTAAAGTAAGGTGATGAAAATATCAGCAGAATAAAGTCCACAATCAGCCCTGAGCCTGGATTCACAGCAGCAGCTCTGGAGAGTAGGGGCTTCACATGCTCGCTCTGCAATCCCCCTTCATCATGTATCTGGGTTTGTCCACAGTCCCCTTCCCTATGAGTTAAAGTGACTAAGTTCAGGATAACATTGTAGCCTAAGTTTGAGTTTCTGGTTGGTCATGCTCCATTCTACCACCTCAAGTCTGTGAGAGAGGGCCTGGTGGTGTCAGCACCGCAGAGAGAGTTGAGACAGGGTCCATATCTTTGCCTTGTGCTCACAGCCTGTGGCATGCCCTCCCTTAGGACCTGACAGGTGAACAACTGACCTCCTTTTAAAGTAGCTTTTAGTGGCTGGAGAGATGGCTCAGCAGTTAAAAGCACTGGCTGCTCTTGCAGAGGTCCTGAGTTCTATTCCCAGCATCTGTCTCTGAGGGTTAGTAAGGACAAAGCCCTGGGTTCGGTTCCAACTGTCACATCAACTGGTAGCCCATAGCTGCAACCCTGGACTCTGGAGGTGGGAGTAGGAAGATTAGGAATTTAAAGCCAGTCTTAGTGATGTCAACGTCCAAAAAAGACCTGGTTTTGGTCACATTTTCCTCTAATAATGGATAAAAGTATATTATGACTTCTAACATCTATTCTATTTCTAACCACACAAATGTAGAATTTACTTAGTACACTTTACTGGTATACTGGTATAATTGATAAGAACTTATCCTTGGTCACATAGGAAGCAGTTTTTATTATATTTTTATTTATTTATGGGAGAAGGGTATGCACATGCATATGTGTGGAAAGCAGAAAATAACTTGCTGTAACTCTCCTTCCAGGATGTGAGTCACAGAGATCAAATTTAGGTGGTCAGACTTGGTGTGAGCACCCTTACCTACTGAACCATCTTGCCAGCCCAGGAAGTTCTGGCAACAGGCAACTTTTAAGAATATTGACTGTCAGCCGGGCGTGGTGGTACGTGACTCTAATCTTAGTGCTCAGGAGGCAGCCAGAGACAGATAGAATAGATTTCTCTAAGTAAGTTTGAGGCCAGCCTAGTTTACAGAGTGAGTTCCAGGACAGCTAGGGTTTTATAGAGACCTGTCTCAAACACAAAAATATTGGCTGTTAAGCCTAGCAGTGGTGGTGTTCTCTTTTAATCCCAGCACTTGGGGGCTGGAGAGATGGCTCAGTGGTTAAGAGCACCGACTGCTCTTCCAGAGGTCATGAGCTCAATTCTAAGCAACCACATGGTGACTCACAACCATCTCTGGTGTGTCTAAAGACAGCTACAGTGTACTTATATATAATAAATAAATAAATCTTTAAAAAAAAAAATCCCAGCACTTGGGAGACAGAGGCAGGTAGATCTCTGTGAGTTCAAGGTCAACTTGGTTCACAAAGTGAGTTCCAGGACAGTCAGGGCTATTACACAAAGAAATCCTTTTTTGAAAAACAAAAATCCAAAAACTCCACACACAAATATATATAAAAAAAAAAGAAAAGAAAAAGAAAAAGGAAAAAAGACTTTAGTGTTACAAAATATCAGTATCACTGCAAGGCTGGGAACAAAACCCTGCCTGGGCTAATAATTCTAAACACTTGCTTAGTATATGAATTTCTAAGACTGCCTATCAAAAATATAAGTTCTGAGATAGGCCCTTTGAGACTCTGGGAGGGAACAGGAATCTATACTGCTATGTTTTATTCCTTTATTGTATGTGTATGGATGTGTATGTGTATGTGTATGTGTATGTGTATGTATGTTCTGCCTGCATGTGTGTCAATGCACAGCCTTGGTGCCTGGAGGCCAGAGAGGCCAGAGGCAGCAATAGATTCCCTGGAACTGGAGTTACAGTGTGAGCTGTCCTTTGTGGGCTGGGAATTGAAGCCAGGTCCTCTATAAAAGCAATCAGTGCTCTTAGTCATGGAGCTATCTCTCTAGCCCAAGGCATCTTATTTTTAAGGGCAAATATCCTAGTTGATTCTTACAGTCAATAAAGTCTACAACACTGCCACACTTTAGATGAAACTCCTCACTAAAAGCCAGTGATAATGATAGTCTATGTCAGGGATGGGCTCACCAGTAAATGTGAAATTCTAGGTTTGATAGCTAGCAGCTGACAGGAAATAACAATAGCAGGCTTTATTCCTGAAGGTGCCGTCATCTCAACACTCCTCTTGATTCCCTACAGGAGCTCAAAGGTCCTCAGGCACTACAGGAGACTGTCCCTGCGGACTCCGGCCTTCTCACACCGACCACACCCACAGCCCTGGTCAGCAGAAGCCCAGAGTCAGAGCGCACGCACCTTGTTGTCCTCCTCGTACTCATCACTGCTGTTATCAGCCATCGTCTTGTTGGGAAGATTGGCAGAAAAAGGAGGGCCTTAGAGGAAGAATCTTTTCATTAGTTGATGTTTAAATTATTGTTTCAAAAAACAAGTATCTTTACACTTTTTTATTTTTATTTAATTTACTTATTTTTGGTTTTCCTTTTTTCTTTTCTCCCCACCTCCTACCCCTCCCTAGTTTTTCAAGGCAGGGTTTCTTTATGTAGCCCTGGCCGTCTTGGAATTCACTTTGTAGACCAAGCTGGCCTTGAATTCACAGAGACACATATAGAGGGGATCTTTTGTGCAACATTTACCTGCCATTTTTTATTTTTTAAGCCTTGGCCAATGAGCTGAGGCAAGATTAGAAAGGGAGACATCTGGCAGAGCTAGAGGAATTCTGGGAAACTAGTCATGTGCAGAAGATTTTACCCCAGAAACAAAAGGCAGTCTATGAAACTGAGGACCAGGTAACCAGCTATGTGGCATGACTTAGAATAAAATAAACAGGTGATTAAGATATGAGCTAGTCAGGGAATAGAGCCAAAGCTATTGGCCTAAGCATTTATTTATATATAAATCTCAGAGTTGTTATTTCTGGGAACAAAGTGGACAGGTGGAAAAATACAAGGTTACAGATGGTTTTTACTACACACACACCAAGCAAGCACGTTTTAGTTCTACCACTAGGGAGGCAGAGGCAGATGGACCTGTAAACTCAAGACTTGGGCTACATGGTAAGACCCTGTCTCAAAAATAAAATAAAATAAAATAAAATAAAATAAAATAAAAATAAAGCACGAGGGGAAAGCTAGGATACTGGATTCTAGTCATCGCTGTGTCAACTCAAGGCATTGTTACGAGCATGCCTCTGCATAGCCCTGGACGACTGACTAGCTGCAACTGTGAGAGTAGAGATGGGACTGAAAAGGGTGTGAACAGAGAAGTGAACCTGCTGGGCTAATGAGCGGAGGGCTTGAGGGCAACTCTGTCACCAGCCAAGTGACTTCCTCTCTCTGAGTGTCAGTATTTTCTTTCCTAAATGGTGTCAGGGACAGGACTGAATGACAAAGCCCACCTGGAAGGGAGTGACTTAGAACCTGGCTAATAGCAGCTAGCTGTGAATTTGAATTTGAATCAGGGCATAAGAGCATTAAGAGAATCTACAGGAATAACAACATTCTGAAATAGAAATAGAAAAATAACTAGGGGCTGGTGAGATGGCTCAGCAGGTAAGAGCACCCATCTGCTCTTCCAAAGGTCCTGAGTTCAAATCCCAGCAACCACATGGTGGCTCACAACCATCCATAACGAGATCTGGCATCCTCTTCTGGAGTATCTGAAGACAGCTACAGTATACTTCATATAATAAATAAATAAATCTTTAAAAAAAAAAAAAGAAAAATAACTAAAGCAGTGGTGACAGTTATCAGGAAATGTAAATGTATTCAAAGCCATTTAACTTTATACTTGAAGTGGCTAAAATAGCATTCTATACCATGTATATTTTACCACAGTAAACAAAAATGAGTGCGATCCCCAACTTGGGACTCAGTCTAACACATGAGCAAACCTTAATGATTCTGTAGGGGCAATCTATGTTGTATCTGTGCCATGTCTCTATCCATGCCACAGTCCAAACCATTACCATGGCAACCCAGCCACTGGCACAGTATTTCCACTCACCACCCCAATCTCACCTGTGTACTCTCCAATAAATTCTACATGTGACAGCAAAACAGGCTCTGAAGTTCTGCATTCTGCTTGGTAAGCCTGTCGCCTACCGTCTGATCGGGCCGTAACACACTGCCCTTTCACCAGGCACTGGTCTTTCCTCTTGAGTCTTCCCTGGCCACAGATCGATCCCCACCCACCACCATGATGCTTCATAGCAGTAAACCGTCTGCCTCCATCCTGCACACATGACATTCTTCATGATGACTGTCTATTCACTGTCATCTTTCTTCTAAGATTACAAGGGTCAGCGTGGAAGGGATGTGCCTTTTGTTTGCCATTGTGCTCACATGGCACATAGCAAGCATTCAAACATGTTAGGTGATCTGAGAATACTGGCATGCACCTTCACTCTCAGCAATGGGGAAACAGAGGCAGGCAGATCTCTGAGTTGGAGACCAGCCTTGTCTAGAATGAACTCCAGGGCAGCCAGGACTACACAGGGAAACCCTGTCTCAAAAAAACAAACAAACAAAAACAAAAACAAAAACAAAACAAAAAAAGTTAGGTGAATAAGTAAATAGTGAAGCCTTCTGATAAAACTGCTGCGAGTGTGGTTGGGATGGCAAGTTATGAAGCATCTTAACGAATTGTTAGAAACAAAAACACAGCGAGTCAGGCTGGAAAGATGGATCAATGATTAAGAGCACTGGCTGATCTTGCAGAAAACCCAGGGTTCAATTCCCAGCACCCACACAGCAGCTCATAACCATTTGTAACTCCAGTTCGAGGAGATCTGACATCCTGGTCTGAGGGCACCAGGCAGGCAGGTGGTTCACAGAGAAACACACAGGCAAATAACATTCATACACTTAAACATTTTCAAAATAATTTAAAAAAACAAACAAACAAAACAAAAACACAGTGAACCTGTGCCAGAATCTACAACAGTACACCAAGTTAATGACAGGGGATAAGTTTGCACTCAAAGATCCCCAAATCTGATGAACTGGTTTCTCCCCCAACTAGTGAGAAGACAAAAGTAGCGCCAGGTTACCACAGGTCAACACTTGCTGATATAATCTAAGAGCTTGCGGAATACAACCTGAATCCTATCTGTGTCACTGTTTTGAAAACCACCTCCCTTTCTGTCTCTCATCTTTTCTTACCTTGATGTCCTGGGGTTGGAGTACTAATGCTGGCAACCTCTTCCGAGTCGTTGATCTCTAGACGCTCATCGTATGTCTGGTTCTCAACAATTTTGGTCTAAGCAAAAGGAGATACGATTACATAGCTCCTATCATGGGATATATATATACATCCAGCACTCCGCGCAGAGATGCATTCACCCCCACCCAAGCTTTCCCCCAAAGGGAAGTTTCCTGACCCAAGAGCAAGCAGATAATCAGCTTCGACTCTTAATTAGCCAGCACTGGCTGAATGCCGCGGGAACTGCAGTGGAAAACGGTATCCAACCTTTCCCAGCAGCGGCCCAAAAGCTCTACATAAGACGCAGTCAGGGGAAACACAGCATGCACAGATAGACTGCAGCCGTCTGTCTCAGTTTGGTCAGTTTTCTCACCGCTGTTGAGGCTTCTGCCAGGGGTGGAGGGGATGGGGATGGGACGGGGCTGTTGAAGTTCTAGAGTATAGCCAGAGTTCAGCCTGTGAGTCACCTCTGACCCGGGAAGGGGAAGGATGGTCCTGAGAGAAGGCAAATTCCAGCCTCGGCCCCATCCACTAATTCGCAGAGCATCGCCTCTATTTCCACCCCTTTTGAAGATAGGATCCCACCGGGTTCTCGGAGAGGCAAGGATCCAGGGCAGTTGGTGGGGCGCAGAGAGCAAAGAACGCTGGCGGGAGCACCAATTACCTGTAGCCCCTCTGGATCCGTTTCTTCTATTTGGAAAGAACCCCAGCCAAGGACTGGGGTCTCACTCTCAGGCCCGGCCACTTCAAGGATCCCTAAGTGCAACAAGCCGCCTGTTGTCGGTCGTTAGGTAAAAAGATAAATCAAAACAAAGCGAGAGTCTGAAGGAACGATCGCGAGACGTGCATCGCCGCCACCCCGCCCCTCTGCAGTGGCCGGTGGTGGCGGAAGCAGAGACGCGGCACTAGGATAGAGAGGCCCGGCGCAATAGGCAGCCTAGCAGCCTGCTTATCTATGGTTTCCGCAACTGAGTCGGTTGTGACATCTAGTGGCCAAAGGTGGAAGGCCAGGCTAGTGGATTTCTTTTCTCCAACTGGAAACTCATCTCAAAGACAAGGCTCATTTGATTTGACCCACGGTTTCCCCTAGATAGGCCTAAACCACAATGTAGACTCTCTTCAAGGAAAAGTCCAAGCATGTTTAAAAGCCCTTTTATAGCATCTCTATGGAGCTATAGCCCTTTTCCTCGCGGTAGCCTATGTCACAGGAACATACGTTCTCTTCCTTCATCTGAGATTAGGATTTATCTGTGTCCTGTATTTTTATTTGCTAAAGAAAAATATGAGTCAGGCAAGCTGGTGCATAACTGCAATCCTAGCGCTTTGGAGGTGGAGGCAGGAGGATTAAAAGTTCAAGATCAGCCTCAGTAAGTAACTTGGTACATTTGAGGCCAGCCTGGGCTATTGAGGTCCAGTTTCAAAACTGATAAAAATTAAATAAAATAAAAAATAACGCCGGGCGTGGTGGCACACGCCTTTAATCCCAGCACTTGAGAGGCAGAGGCAGGTGGATTTCTGAGTTCGAGGTTAGCCTGGTCTACAGAGTGAGTTCCAGGACAGCCAGGGCTATATAGAGAAACCCTGTCTCGAAAAGCCAATAAATAAATCAATAAAATAACACATTATTTCATGTAGGAAAGCACACACGCCGTGTGTGTGTGTGTGTGTGTGTGTGTGTGTGTGCGCGCGCACGCAGGTCAGAGGGCAACTGTATGGAGTCTGTTAAAGTTCTTCCTAGTACCAGTAGATTGCATAAATAGTACTTTGAAAACCCTCACTGGAAGGCAGACATGGTGTGCAGGTCTATAATCCCAACCCTTGAAAGGGTGGAAAAAGGAGTCAGGAGTACAAGACCAGTCTGGGTTATATGAGACCCTCTCTTCCTCAAAAAGTAAGATAGGATCCTACAGTAAAACTAGACACAGCCTCTGGATTAAAGACCACAGTAAGGGCTGATGGCTTGGCTTGGCAGGTAAAGGCACTTGCTACCAGAAAGCACAAGACAACCTGACAAACACAATTCAAGCATCAGGATCCCTGTAAAAGTGGAGAGAACCAACTCCATAAGGTTGTCCTTTGACCTGCACGCCCACACACACACACACACACACACACACACACACACACACAGGGCAGCTCACAACCCTCAGTAACTCCAGACCCAGGGGGATCTAAATGACCTCTTCTGGCCTCCAAAGGCACAGACACATGCAGGCCAAACACGCAGACACAGAAAATAGTTTTAAAATAATAAAGCAATAAGAAGCTCTCACTGCTAAGGGCAAGGAGGTGTACCTCTGTGGTAAGCACTTACATGGCTTGCCCAGGGCCCGGGCTTGAATACTGATAAAAGGCAAAATAACAGGATGCTCATTGGATAAATCAAGGAGTAAGTGATTAAGAAACATGTAATGAATAAATAATATTACAGATGTAATTAATTTTGGAAATCAAGGTTGGAGAATCGTGAAAGAATCACAGAAACTAACCACAAAAGCTGCCTTACAAAGAAACACGGTGCAGCCAGGCGTGGTGGGGCATCCCTTTTGTCCCAGCCGTGAGGAGGGAAAGGCAGCCGGATCTCTGAATTCTAGGCCAGTCTCATCTACAAAGCGAGTTCCAGGAAAGTCATGGTTACACAGAGAAACCCTGTCTGGAGCCCACCCCACCCCCCAAAATAATAAAAGAGAGAAAAAAAAGAAAGAAAGAAAGAAAGAAAGAAAGAAAGAAAGAAAGAAAGAAAGAAAGAAGAGAAAAGAAAGAGTACTGTTATTCTTCTGAGGTCCTGAATTCAATTCCCAGCATCCACATGGTCGCTCACAACCATCTATAAGGGGGATCTGATGCCCTCTTCTGGCCTGCAGATGTACATGCAGCAGAGCACTAGACCTGCAATCCCAACTCAGAAAAAGAACAGTGAGAGACTCAGACATGCTTCTTTAAAAAAGAAAATCGATACCTAAAAATTGTACAGATCTATGGGGGCATTTTGTGTTGTTTCTATACATGTGTACATTAAAAAAATATTCAAATCCTAGCATTTCTAGATTCCCAACCTTAAAAAAAAAAAAAAAACAACTTAATGTATGATCTTATAGATGGTTGTGAGCCAGCATGTGGATGCTAGGAATGGAACTCAGGACTTCTGGAAGAATAGACAATATTCTTGATGGCTGATCCATCTCTCCAACCCTTCAACTTTTCCTTTTCTTACTTGACACAAGGGCTCATGATGCTCAACTCTATGGACTTGACCTCAAACTCATAGTAAGTATCCTGCTTTTGCCTCTCAAGTGTCGTTGTTCCACATGTGTGCTGCCAACAGTTCTCATTATTTTGTGGGGAAAAAAAAATCAGGGTTCTTCCTTCTAGGTTTTTTTTTTTTTATAAATATATACTAAACTATATTATGTTCTTAATAGCCAACTTTTCTATGCAACAGAACACCAGAACATATTTCTTTCTGTTTTAAATTTTATTTTTATTTTATGTATATTTGTGTATGCATGTATGTCTACATGAGGCTGTCAGAGTCCCTAGAACAGGAGTTGCAGACAGCTGTGGATGTTGGAGATTGAACCTAGGTTCTCTGGAAGAGCAGTTAATACTCTTAATCACTGAGCCATCTCTCCAGCCCATTCTTTTTTTTTTTTTTAAAGGTTTATTTATTATATGTAAGTACACTGTAGCTGTCTTCAAACACTCCAGAAGAGGGAGTCAGATCTTGTTAAGGATGGTTGTGAACCACCATGTGGTTGCTGGGATTTGAACTCTGCACCTTTGGAAGAACAGTCGGTTGCTCTTACCCGCTGAGCCATCTCACCAGCCCTGTTAGTGTTTTTCTAATTCCTAAAAAATATTGGGGCTGGAGAGATGACTCAGCAGATAAGAATACAACCATCTGTAAATGGGATCTGATGCTTTCTCTGGCATGTCTGAAGACAATGGTAGTGGACTTATTTATATACATAAAATAAATAAATCATTTTATAAAAAGATTTATTTACTTTTATATGTATGGGTATTTTGCCTGCATGTACGTTTATGCATCACCTACAAGCCCGGTATCCTCAGAGTCAAGAAAAGGGTGTCTGATCCCTTGGGATTGGAATTATAGATGGTTGTGAGCTGCCACGTAGGTGCCAGAAGTTGAACCTTAGTCCTCTGGAACAGCAGAGGGTCCTCATAAATCCCTGAGTCTATCTCTTCAGTCCAGACTTTAAACTCGAGTTTCCTGCCTCTACCTCCCAAGTGCTAAGACCAAAAGTGCATCTCACCATAGCTGGTCTTTGTTTGACTCCACACACACACACACACACACACACACACACACACACAGAGGTATGTGGCGCACAATGTCAGCCTGGTTTATAAAGTAAGTTCCAAGATAGTCAGAATTACACAGAATAACCCTCTCCGGGGAGATCTCTTTTTTTCCTTTTTAATGTACAGAATTCCTCCAGTTTCACTCCAGCTGCAGATGGCTCCCCTTGATGCTTCACTGGGGTGTATACTGTATTTTCTTTATCCACTTGTCAGTTGGTGGACACAAGGCTGATTCCATCTTGGGCTACTGACTAGCACACACCTCTTTTGCTGCTTTATGTTAAAAAGTGAATTGTCTCTAGTCTTAACACTAAGGATGCAAAGGCAGAGAGACATCTGTGTGTTCAAGGCCAGCCTCATCTACAGAGTGAGTTCTAGGTAAGGCAGGTATACAAAGTAAAGCTTTCTCAAAAATATGGTTTTAGTAGAATTGCTATTTTCTGTTTTATTTTTGTGATGCTATATCCATAATAACAAGTATAAATTGTTGAGCAATTACTGTGGTGGAACACTTAGCTTATACAGTCTAATTTATTTTATATTATCTAACTCCATAAATTTATGAAGTATGTGTTCCCACCAGTTTAAAGAGTAATAACTGAGGCTTAGAGAGGTGTAGTGACTTAACTAATGACTCAGGCCTTAAGTACTGGAAAGGAGTTAAGGGCAGGTCACTCTGATTCCTGGTTTGTTTTAACTTATGTTATACAGCCTCTAAGGCTCTCCTGACCAAGGACACTTGTGGACATACATTTTCTTTTCTTTCTTTTGTGAGGCAGGGGAAAACCAAACCTTCAAGATTGGTGTTCTGCAAGAGCAACATAGGATTTTAACTGCTGAGCTATCTATCTCTCAGGACTCTAAAACAAAACAAAACAAAACAAAACAACACCCTTTTGAAGTACACAGTTCAGGACTGGAGAGGTGGCTCAGCAACTCTGCTGCTTTTTCAGACAGCCCCCAGTTCGATTCCCAGCACCCATCTCAGGCAGTGCCTGCAGTCCCAGACACATAACTGAACACACACAGGATTTAAAATTAAAATAATTACATATTAAAGATAAACCATACAGTTCAGTGGCTTTCAGGATAGCTGCCTCTGGGTAATTCCATGACACTAACATAAGCTCCTCATGCACTAACTAGCCTTTACATCCTCGTCTTTTGGAACTCCAGTAAATCATGTATATGCTTTCTATCCCTGGTTTGGACATTGCATACAAATAGTGGCCTTTGCATCTGGGATTAAAGGCTTGTGCCCGGCTGGACAATTTTTGATCTTCCTCCTCAGCCTCCTAACTTACCTGGGATTGATTACAGGTGAGGGGACACCATGCCGGCTTTATTACGGGAGTTCTAAACGTCATGTATTCTGGATACTAGTTCCTCATGCTCACAGATTATTTTATATAATCCATTGACTGGCTTTTAGGAACTTTGAGAAGAAGCACCAAATAAACGCAGGCGAAGAGAAAGAAAGGACAGACGGATGATGCTCCACAACTCTAGGCAAACTTCCCGCAAACGCTGGGCTAACGGAGGACCGAGCTTCCTGGCTTCCGAGCTTACTGGGGAGACGCTGCCTGCCGGCCCCGCCCCCCGCCCTTTGACCCGCGCCGTTTCCGGTTGGAGACGTGGCTTGGGGCCGCCATCTTGGCAAGAGGCGAAGCGGCAGCGGCTCCTGTCAGGGGCGGCAGGTCCGGAGCGGCCGGAGCTCCGCGTCTCTGGGCGGCAGCCCGAGTCCCTGCAGAGGCAGAGCGCGGCGCGGCGCGCCCCACCTGCGGCCTCACCATGGTAAGCGCCGAGCCGGGTTCGCTTTCCACGTCCTCGCCGGCCGGGCCGGGACCGCAGCAGCCGCGCCCGGAGCCCGGCTGTCGGCCCCGGCTTGGCACGGCCTCCGGGAGTCCTAGGGCGAGAGCTGCCGCGCCCACCCGGCCTCCGCCGGCAGCGCCGCCCGTCCGGGCTGGTGGTTGTCGCCTGGGCCTTCCGTCCTCAGGTCCCGCCGGTTCCCTGCGAGCTCCGGGACCGCAAGACTGGGCCTGTCCGCCGCTTCTCGTCCTCCTGTCACCACGTCGTCTCAAAGCTTTTCTTCTCCTTCTTACTCCTCCTCCTTCTCTTAATTGAAAGGGGGAAGCAGAGGCAGTGCGGAAATGGTAACTTCGGGCTCCCGTTTGTGGGACCCCGGTGTCCCAGTAGCTAACTTGGGGCTCCCGTTTGTGGGACCCCGGTGTCCCCGTAGCTAACTTCGGGCTCCCGTTTGTGGGACCCCGGTGTCCCCGTAGCTAACTTGGGGCTCCCGTTTGTGGGACCCCGGTGTCCCCGTAACTAACTTCGGACGCCCGTTTGTAGGACTCCGGTGTCCCCGTAGCTACCCTGTGCTAGGGTAGCGCGTACGTGTGTCTTTGGCAGCGAGGCTGGCGCAGAATGTATAGAGAAGGTAGAGAAACGGAGCGACCACACCGGGCGTCTGTCTTAAGGGACCGACCGTTTAGGTGGAGTGGCAGGAGCGTGGCTTACTGTAATCACAGCTGTTGTGTGGAACAGGAGAGGTGAGCTGTGGTTGGGGACTTTTTGGTGCCATCGGAGCTTTCTTCTCTATGAACTCATCTGTGACCAAGACAGGAGAGATTATTGTAGGTGAGAGTAGGAGAAAGCAGAATGGACTCCACCCGATCCTCCTTTATCGATTGAAATCTGAATATTCGTGAAAACGAGGAGATTCTCGTTCCAGCGATCTAGTAACTTAACTTTTGAAGAATTTTTAAAGGTGCTTTGAAAGTAAACCTAAGTGACATGACTCTCTTGGTACTTGTCCTATTAAGTTCTACTAACAACTCTTTTGATAAGAACTTGGTTATAGGAGAAATTCATGTTTGGTCTTTAAACCACAGAAAGTTTCTTTTCCAGCCTCAGGTGTATACATTACATCAAGTAGGTTTGCCTCCCAAAATTTGGTATTAGACATAAAATTTCCAAAACCTCATATACTGACCCTGAACCCCAATTCCATGAGTTGATGTTGTTATTGTTGTGTCTGTATGGTTTTTCTTTTATGTTTTTTAAGATGTTTTTATTTTATGTATATGAAGTTGTGTGTTTGTGCAATACCTGAAGATGGTATTGGATTCCTTAGAACTATAGTTATGGACACTTACCAGCCTCCGTGTGGTACGGGGATTCTAACCTACATCCCATGCAAGAACAAGAAGAACTCTTACCTGCTGAGCCATACCTCCAGCCCCCATTTTTTTTTTTAGTTTTAGAGAAAAGGTTTCTCACTATGTTGACCTGGCTGTCCTGAAACTCACTCTATTGACCAGGCTTCCCAGCACTAGAATTAAAGGTGTGCACACTACTCTTTTATGTTTTAGGGAGTTTTCATAGTTTATGTTAGAGTGTGTAATTTTAATACTAACATTAGAACCTTATGGAAACAAAAAATCCAGATAACCTTTACCAAAATCTAGTTTGTTAAAATGTTCTTGGAGCTTTTAATATTTCAAATGCATTTATAATGGAGGAATGTGTCAGACTTGGTGGCACATGTCTTTAATTCCAGCACTAGGGAGGCAGAGGCAGGCAGATATCTGAGTTCAAGGCCACCTTGGTCTACAGATTGCATTCCAAGACAGCCAGGGCTACACAGGGAAACCCTGTCTCAAAACAAAATGGAAGATTATTACGAATCAGTAAAGCTTAGGTATTCCATGGTGATGTGTGTATACATATACATGTGTGCATATATGTGTAAACTTTTCTGTACATACAAATATTTTTGTTTGTCCTTTTGATGTGAATACATATTCATATAGCTGTGTCCTGTATTTCTGAATACGATATGACACTTAGCATGATCCAGATATCTATAGACGCCTGTGTTGTGGAGAGCAGTTATCTTAGCATATTCTACTCTGTCAAGTCAAAGACCTGCTTGGTATTACTTCTGTATGTTTTTGGGCCCTACTTAATTACAGAAAAATCACTGTACCATAGAGTTATATCAAGTGGGGTGAAATTTTGATCTTAAGGTTGCATCAAAATTTCTTGTAGTTTTTCCTCAACATTTTAATATAAGATTTCCCAACGTTTAGAAAATTTCACAGAACCCTATAGGGAACAGTCCTGTAACTACCAATTAGTTTCTCTTAAAGTTTCACTATAATTATTTTACACACCTAAATCATTCATCCATTTCTTCCTATCTTTTAAAAACATATATTTCAGAATAAGCTACAGGTCCATAAACATTGTTTTGAGAAATAAACTTTTTTGGTTTTACTGAATTATAAATGCAAAATATCCAAGAGAAAATACCATCTCCTTTTCTTTAACCAGAAGATGTCTATATAGTCCAGGCTGGCCTAGAACTCACCATCATCTTGTCTCTGCTTCCTGATAGACTTGACCATGCTAGCTGAAATGCATCTTCTGATTTGTCCTTTTTCTTTAGTTTTCTGTAAGCTTAATTTTCTTAACATTTGCCAAGCATTTCTTTTAAAGTTTTTTTTTTTGTTTTTTGTTTTTTTTGGTTTTTCGAGACAGGGTTTCTCTGTGTAGCCGCCCTGGCTGTCTTGGAACTCACTCTGTAGACCAGGCTGGCCTCGAACTCAGAAATCCGCCTGCCTCTGCCTCCCAAGTACTGGGATTAAAGGCGTGCGCCACCACGCCCAGCCAAGGATATATTTTTAAATGCATGCTGAACTGCTTGTGGACGTTGTACATCGTGGTGCGGAGCCTAGTGCGCACCACGATGTACAACGTCCACAAGCAGGTAGCGTCGAACTCAGAAATCCGCCTGCCTCTGCCTCCCAAGTACTGGGATTAAAGGCGTGCGCCACCACGCCCAGCAAGCATTTTTTTTAACTAACTTATATTTGAATAAACTTGATAATTAGTCCTGTAATACCACCCATTTCTAAAATTTGCTTATCTACAGAACATTGTTCTTAATTAAGAAGATGGTAAATAGACTTACTATGATGGCAAATATCTTTACCTACTGAGAAGTTTTCAAATGCTTAAACTTATAAAGTCTATAGACTTATAGGATAGTGAAACTTAGAGATTGTGAGTATGTAGGGGTGTGGGCATGTGGTATAGGCTTGGGTGTCTTCTCTTGCTCACTGCTAGGTTGAACCAGAAGCTTGCTGTTTGAACTATGCTGGCTGGCCAGTGAGCTCCCAGGATTTACTGTCTCTGACCTCCAGTGCTGAGGTTATAGGCATTTGCAGCCATGGCTGCATGTCTGGCTTTTTATGTAGGTGGTAGAATTCAGCTCCAGGTCCTCATGCTTATAGAGGACTAGCCACTTTCCCAGCCTGCCTCCCCACCCCCTTTTAAGTAACATTTGTTTCTTTAGTAGAGCAAGGCAAACTCTTCAGTCCTCTTTTTAAAAATTTGTTTATCTGCTTGTGGACGTTGTACATCGTGGTGCGCACTAGGCTCCGCACCACGATGTACAACGTCCACAAGCAGTTTTTTGAGACAGGGTTTCTCTGTATAGCCCTGGCTGTCCTGGAACTCACTTTGTAGACCAGGCTGGCCTCGAACTCAGAAATCCGCCTGCCTCTGCCTCCCCAGTGCTGGGATTAAAGGCAGGGATTACCATACCCTGCTGTCTTATCTTTATGTATTCAATACCTGAATTAATCAAATGTTATTTCTTTTATCAGTTAGAGGTAATCTTTTCTCCTCTGTTCACGCTCTTAAGTTTCTAAGCATATAATGCCTTATATTACAATATCTTATTTTTTGTCTTATATCTACTAATTAGGCTGCTTCTGATCAAAATGTCAGTTTTTTTCTTCTTAAATTTATGTTATGCATATAGATGTTATGACTGCATGTATGTCTATATCATGTGCATAGCTAGTGCCTGTAAAGGCCAGAAGAAGGAAAAGCCAGAAGAGGGTTATTGGAAACCTAGAAGTGGAGTTACAGAGAGCTGTGAACTACCATGTGGATACTGGGAATGGAACCCTGGTGATCTGGAAAGGTAGCGGTGCTCTTAACCACTGAGCCATCTTTCCAGACCCAACTATGATTCTTTATAATCAGAGAGCATCTAGTGTGATAACAGGCTTTCAGTAACTCATGCAGCCCTGACATTGTGGTACATATAGGTTATCTCAGCATTCAGGGAACAGAGGCAGGAGAATGAAAAGTTATAGGCCAATCTCAACTACATAAGGAGAACTCTCAAAAAAAAGCAAAAGAGAACAACAAAATCAAAGGCTGAAGATGTAGTGGTAATACACCATGTACTCAGCCCTGGGTAAAATAAATTCAGTAGAGTTGATAGAATCAGAGATGCAGGAGCATTCTGTTATTTCCTTTAAATCTAGCCTTTTCTAAACTTTGGTTCTTATTTGGGAAGTAGAACAGTATTAGCTCTTGAGATTTCATATAAGAAAAATGCAGTGTTCACTTAAATCAGAAAAAAAAAAAATCTGGGCGTGGTGGCCCACACCCTGTCTCGAAAAACAAAAAAAAAGAAAAGAAAAGAAGAAAGAAAGAAAGAAAAAAAATCTGTTTCGTGGAGGGAATATATTTGTGTTAGATATAGATGGAACACTTGTCAATATAAATTATTAAGGTCGGTGGGGTTGTTTCATTTTGTTATAGACAGAATCTCTCTAGGCAGCCAGACTAGTCTTGGACACACAGAGAACTCTCCCTGCCTTTGTCTCCCGAGTGCTGGGACTAAAAGTGTGCACCACCACCCCGGCTCAGTTGAACTGTTTTATTCTTCTACGTAAAAACAAGTTTGAGCCAGGCATGGTGGCGCATGCCTTTAATCCCAGCACTTGGGAGGCAGAGGCAGGCGGATTTCTGAGTTCGAGGCCAGCCTGGTCTACAAAGTGAGTTCCAGGACAGCCAGGGCTATACAGAGAAACCCTGTCTCAAAAAACCAAAAAAAAAAAAAAAAAAAAAAACAAGTTTGGTGGTAATTTTCTCCCAGATTCCCTAACTAGCTAACCTCTCCCCTCCCCTTCCCTCCTCTCCCCTCCCCTCCTTATTCCCTTCCCTACCCTGTGTAGCCCTGGCTGTCCTGAACTCACTCTGTAGATAATGCTGTCCTCAAACTCACAGAGATCCATTAGCTTCTGTGTCTCCAGTGCTGGCATTAAAGATATATACTACCAACACCCAACTTTAGGATGACCTTGAGTTTCCCATCCTTCCTTTACCTCCCAAGTGCTGGGACTGTATTCTTTGGATGCTGTGGCCTTCTGTACAGATAACAAAACATTGAAACTGAATGGATGCACATCTGTAATAAAACTGCGTTGGAAGCTGAGGCAGAAAGAACATACTTTGAAGGCAGCCTGGGCAATTTAGGAAGACCCCTAAATAATATAAAATAAGATGAAACTTAAGACAAAATGCTGGGGATATATAACATGCTTGCCTGTTATGCTAGAGGCCTGGGTTCAGTCTCCAGTACTGGGATGGGGAGTAATGCCACTGTGAGGATATTTATTCAAATTAACTGACTTTTGTTTTTCAAGTTCTTCATCTGTAATGGACAGGTTTTCATAAAATTGAGACATTTAACAAGTAGGGTTTGTTTAAGAGATTATATCCTAACAGTGAGTCTTGCCAGATGTGTCAATCTTTCCTTGTTGCTTGTGCTTATGAGCACTTGGATCTCTATACTGAAGAGGCTGTTAGAACACTGCTTAAACCAGTAATCCTAACACTTGGGAGGTGGAGGTAGGAAGATTGCTGAATTTGAGGCCTGCATGGTCTAAAGTGATGGAGTTCTAGGACAGCTAGGGCTACACAGAGAAACCCTTTCTCTAAAAACCAAATAAAAAACAAAAACCCACCAGGCAGTGGTGACGCACGCCTTTAATCCCAGCACTCAGGAGGCAGAGGCAGGGGGATTTCTGAGTTTGAGGCCAGCCTGGTCTACAGAGTGAGTTCCAGGACAGTCAGGGCTACCCAGAGAAACCCTGTCTTGGAAAAAACAAACAAACAAAAAACCCCAAACCACACTGTTTAGCCTTCCTACTCCTCTCATTGGTATTTGAAGATCTTCCTCCTCTTCTTGCTCCTCCTTTTGCATTTGTTTTGTTAAATAAATTGAAGCTATCAGAAAGTTGTTGGGTCTTAATCATTGCTCTATGGATGTCAAAACTTAGGTGAACAGCAGGCCTGTAGAATTTCCACTTCACAGCTTGTTTGCGAGTCTAGAAGAGTGAGTGGGATGGAAGGCTGCTCAAAGGCAGATCAACTCAGACTTAAAGACCTAAGTAAAAACAAAAAGGAAACTGGGGACTTCCTATTTGATACTTTGTTTTCTTTTTCTGAGACAGGTAGCTATCCTAAACTAGTACTCCTGCTTTAGCATCCTGAGTAGTAGAATTAATCTAGTGTTGCCATACTCTGGTGAGCTCTTAAAAAACTTTTGATCAGCTTCATCAGACTTCTGTTTTGACATGGAAATCTCTACCCCTTTTTAAAGAAAATGCTTGATCTGTTGTCGATTGTCGTGCCAAAGTAGAATGCAACCCAGCTCTGAGTCATAGTTGACTAATCAATAACGTGTGTGTACAGGTCGCTGAGATGCTACGCTGGTGACTTTATTTGCCACCTGTCTGATAACCTGAATTCAATTCCTGGAGCCCATAGTAGAAGGAGAGAACTGACTCCCTCAAGTTGTCCTCTGGCTTCTACACACATGGGCACTCCCACAGGTTCTCACAATCAGTCAACCAATATAAATAATAATTTTAAGTATGTACTTTGGAAAAAATAACTCCATGCGTGCTTGTGTGTAGTACTGAGTGGTGGAACCTCACTCTTTGCACATTCTAGGCAAAGGTTTTTTTAACACACACACACACACACACACACACACACACACACATAGCTTTAGGTATACTATGGAATAATTGCTTCATTTTCTTCTACCTTTGTCTTATAAATTACATGCAGTAATTAAAGAAACAATGAAGTATAGTTTGAAAGACAATGTAATGTCACTGATTGTGCTAATGTGCTATTATATGGAAGCTCTCCTGAGGTGCTGAGAAAAACAAATGTAAAAAATAAGTAAGGAGTACTTATTTATGTGTATGTTCTTGGCAGGTGCTGTTGGCAGCAGCAGTTTGTACGAAAGCGGGAAAGGCTATTGTTTCTCGACAGTTCGTGGAGATGACCCGCACTCGGATTGAAGGCTTATTAGCAGCTTTCCCAAAACTCATGAACACTGGAAAACAACATACTTTTGTTGAAACAGAGAGTGTAAGATATGTGTACCAACCTATGGAGAAACTGTACATGGTATTGATCACTACAAAGAACAGCAATATCTTAGAAGATTTGGAGACTTTAAGGCTCTTCTCAAGGGTGGTAAGAGACCTGTAATACTGGATTACACTGTTGTATTACGTTCTTTATTGAAAGTAGGTTTGACTCTAAAATAGCTGATATGATCAGTTTGTGAACCCTCGTACACATCTCAACAAGTTATCCATGCAACTCATTTTTTTTTAAATGCCTGCCTGCTTGCTTGCTTTTTTTTTTTTTTTTTTTTTTACTTACTTTGCAGTGCCTTATGCATTCGATACAAGCACTCTGTCGTTGAGCTACACCCAATCCCCTCCAGCATTTCTTTCATTCAGCAGACACTTGTTGGGTTCCTTCCTAGACTATAAGTATTCCAAAGGAGAATGCAGATTCATTCTGTATATCCCAGTTCTTTTTTTTTTTTTTAAANAGATTTATTTATTAATTATATGTAAGTACACTGTAACTGTCTTCAGACACTCTAGAAGAGGGCATCAGTTTTCATCATGGATGTCTGTGAGCATCATGTGATTGCTGGGATTTGAACTCAGGACCTTTGGAAAAGCAGTCAGTGCTTTTAACCGCTGAGCCATCTCTCCAGCCCTATATCCCAGTTCTTAACTAATTTAGTATGTCTGTTTCTGAAATTTGTTTGGGCCCCCACCCTGTTGTGTATGTCTGTGTTATCATGCGGATGGTGGGAATTGAACCCAAGTCCTCTGGAAAAAACAGTTCATATTGTTAGCCACTGAGCCATCTTCTCTCCAACCCCATTGTTTTAGTAATTGGGATCTTTTTGAGACAAGATTTCATGTAACCCAGGCTATCTTTAACTATGCTGTGTAGCCAAAAATGACTGTGAGCTTACACCTCCCGAGTGCTAAAATTCATTGTTTTTGAAATTTGTATTTAAAAGACTTAGAAACATAGCTGCTATGAAATTCTTAATCTTGTTGTCTGTTACTATCTGTAATTAGATCCCTGAATATTGCCGAGCCTTAGAGGAAAATGAAATATCTGAGCACTGTTTTGATTTGATTTTTGCTTTTGATGAAATTGTTGCCCTGGGATACCGGGAGAATGTTAACCTGGCACAGATCAGAACCTTCACAGAAATGGACTCTCATGAGGAGAAAGTATTTAGAGCAGTCCGAGAGGTAAGTGACTGCCAATTTGAGTGTCTTTCTGTTAGCTTTCATTAATCGGATTTTCCTGGTTTTACTTGCTAATGTAGACTGTACTGAAAGCTATAAACACGTCTCTTTCCATAGACTCAAGAACGTGAAGCTAAGGCTGAGATGCGTCGTAAAGCAAAGGAACTACAACAGGCCCGAAGAGATGCAGAGAGACAGGGGAAAAAAGCACCAGGATTTGGGGGATTTGGTAGTTCTGCAATGTCTGGAGGCAGCACAGCAGCCATGATCACAGAGACTATCATCGAAACTGATAAACCAAAAGTGGCGCCTGCACCAGCCAGGTATTATCTAGTGTGTGTATTACCAGCAACCTAGGATGCAGAGGAAGGCTCTATATGTGTGTGCTTCATGGGAGTGATATTTGGTTTCTAAGCTAACTTAAATAATGAGGGACTTAATTGATGTAAGCCGTGATACTAAATTTGGATATATAAAAGACAGGAATAAAGGAGATATCTATGTTATTTTTCCTTTTATAAGAGTATTATACAAATTACGCCATGATTTCTTCATTTCTTACAACAGTGGTCTTAATTGGTGAAGTGGGGTAGTATTTAACTGTGGAATATGAATTTTTCTTTTTAAATATTATTTTATGGGTATATCTGCCCTGCCTGTGTGTATATATGTTCATTGTATTTGTGCCTCTGAGAGGCCAGAGGAGTGTTGTCAGATCACCTGGAATGTAGTAATACACAAATGCCAGGAGCTTTATGGGTACTGGGAACTAGACCCAAGTTCTCTCTAGGAGCTGGGTGCTCTTAGGGTAATCAGGTTTTTGGTTTTGGTTTTGGTTTGGTTTGGTTTGGTTTTCTGAGACAGGGTTTCTCTGTATAGCCCTGGCTGTCCTGGAACTCACTCTGTAGACCAGGCTGGCCTCGAACTCAGAAATCCGCCTGCCTCTGCCTCCTGAGTGCTGGGATTAAAGGTGTGCACCACCACGCCCAGCTGTTTTGTTTTATTTTTAAATTTTGTGTGTATGCCTGCAAGTATGTGTGTGTACCACATAGGTGCCTGGTGCCCATAGAAGTCAGAAAAGTCCATTCAGAACTGGAATTAGAGATGACTGTGAGCCACCATGCTGGTGCTGGGAACAGAGCCTGGGACCTCTTCAAAAACAAGTGCTCCTGACCTGAGCCATCTCTCTCACCCCAGAGTTTTCTTAGTCTTTGTTGTTGTTGTTTGTTTGTTGTTTTTTTTGAGGCAGGGTTTCTCTGTGTAGCCCTGGCTGTCTTAGAACTCACTTTGTAGACCAGGCTAGCCTTGAACTCAGAAATCTGTCTGCCTCTGCCTCCCAAGTGCTGGGATTAAAGGTGTGGGCCACCACTGCCTGGCTTGTTTTTGTTTTTTTTTTAAAGGAATGTCTAATTTTTTTTTAAAAAATAGGGATTTTTTTTAAATTTATTTATTTATTATATGTAAGTACACTGTAGCTGTCTTCAGACACTCCAGAAGAGGGAATCAGATCTTGTTACAGATGGTTGTGAGCCACCATGTGGTTGCTGGGATTTGAACTCTGGACCTTCGGAAGAGCAGTCGGGTGCTCTTACCCACTGAACCATCTCATCAGCCCCTGGTTTTTTAGTCTTAATGTTTCAGAAGAATCTGTGGCTGCTGAAGGTATATGCAAAATTTGTTTTTTGTGCATAGTCACATTTATCTAAATGGAAAATGCTGTTTCCATCAGACCATTTATGACTATAAAATTATAGCTTTTGTATTTGTGTACTTGATACTTACATATTGATAATAGCTATCCATTTGTGCAAGTTCATATTATACTATCAGTGTTGTAGTTGTCCACCAACACTAGGAAACAGGTTTTCTCCTAAGATCTTCACATTCCTTCAGAGAAAGCTTTGTTTGTAGTAGGCTATTAATTAAAGTTTGTGAGTTTTTTGTTGTTGTTTATCATATATTTACTTGTTTTGTATTCTTCCATTTAGACCTTCAGGCCCCAGCAAGGCTTTGAAACTTGGAGCTAAAGGAAAGGAAGTAGATAACTTTGTGGACAAATTGAAATCTGAAGGTGAAACTATTATGTCTTCTAATATGGGAAAACGTATCTCGGAAGCAACCAAAGTGCACGCCCCACCTATTAATATGGAAAGGTAAGCAATGACTTCTTCAAGAACAAACAATACAATTCTTTTAAACCATCTTTTTAAAAAAGTTGTTGTTGTTGTTGTCGTCGTTGTTGTGTTTTTCTTTAAGACAGGATCTCACTATGTAGCTCAGGCTCACCTGGAACTCAACTGTGTAGCTCAGGCTGGCCTCAAATTCACAAGAGATCCTCCTGCCTCTGCCTCTCAAATGCTAGAATTAACGGTATGTGCTACCACACCTGGGTATTTTTATTATTTTTAGTTGATATATATCTGTGTGGAGCTCTAGAGTACAGATGTCTGGAGACAAGAGGTATTAGATTCCCAGGAGTTGGAGTCACAGGTAGTTTTGAGCTACTTGCGTGGGGACTAGTACTCTCCTCTGGAAGAACAATGTGTGATCTTAACTCCTGTATCATCTCCCCAGTCCTTAGAGTTGTCATTAAATTCTATTAGTTCTTGTTTATTTATGTATTTATTTATTTTTGTGCTAGGGATTTAACCCAGAACCTTTCGTATGCTGAGCACACTATTTACCTCTGAACTGCGTACATTCTAGCCTCATGTTTTTGTGCCTTTTAACTGTTGCTGATTTAAAATTTTTATTTAGTGCGTAATCCAGATATTAACTTACAATTTTTTTTTAATGTTTTATTTATTTATTTATTACATGTAAGTACACTGCAGCTGTTTTCAGACACTCCAGAAGAGGGCGTCAGATCTCGTTACAGATGGCTGTGAGCCACCATGTGGTTGCTGGGATTTGAACTCAGGACCTTTGGAAGAGCAGTCGGGTGCTCTTATCCACTGAGCCATCTCACCAGCCCAATATTTTTTTATCCACTTTAAGTTATTGGGAACTCAGTCATCTATTTCCTACGAAGTTTAAAACTTGCCTTCTATTAGCTAATTTAGGAAAAGTATCTTTATGGCTGTTGTGTAACTTGTCTCTTAAGCCAGGNATGGTGGAACATACCTGTGATCCCGGCACTTGGGAGGTAGACACTGGAAGATCTGGAGTTCAAGGTCAGCCTCAGTTATATGAAAGCCTAGGTCAAAGAAAACAACCCTCGATTTATAGAGCTGGAGCTACATTAACCCATATTTTGTCCTGTCTTCTTCTCATTAAAACTATAAAGGAAAGTCAATCTTTAGTATAAAATTTGTGAAGGTCCTCAAAGCAAATTAACATGCTAAATTTTATGTATTTGAATCTAGTATAATTCAATTTGTCTTTTATCTCAGGTCGGTGGCATTTTTAAGCAATAGGTTAATCAAGTTCATATAATCAAGATGCAGATTTCTTGCCCTTAATCCCAGACCTACAGTTATTGATAGTTTGGAGGCCAACTGAAAGATGAGTCTGGGAGGATACCACTATCAGGTGTGCATAAAAGTGGACTGTTTACTCTTTCGTGTGTTCTGTTTTGTAAGAAATGAACAGTTATATCTGGATAAATCTCTTCACTCACTAAATAACTTGTGCTATTTTGGTTGTTTTGAGAAAAGCTGAGGCTTCATGCCCTTTTTTTTTTTTAATTATTTTATTTATTTATATTTTAAGTACATTGGTGTTCTGCCTGTATGTATGTCTGTGTGAGGGCATCAGATCCCCTGGAACTGGAGTTATAGACAGTTGTGAACTGTCATATGAGTGCTGGGAATTGAACCCAGGTCCTTTGGAAGAACAGCCAGTACTCTTTAACTACTGAGCCATCTTTCCAGTCCCCATGCCTTAAAAAAAAAAAAAAATGTATTTATTTATTCTTTACCTTATGTGTTGCATTTATGGATCTTGTGCATGTATGAATGCAAGTGTCCACAGAAGCCAAAAGTGGGCATTGAAATCCCCTGGCACTGGAGTTAAAAGCTGTTGTGAGCTCACTCCTCATGGGTGCAGGGAGCTGAACTTAGGACTTCTATAAGGGCAGAATGTGGTTGTTTGTTTGTTTATTTTTTTGGTTTTTTGAGATAGGGTTTCTCTGTGTAGCCATGGCTGTCCTGGAACTCACTTTGTAGACCAGGCTGGCCTCGAATTCAGAAATCCGCCTGCCTCTGCCTCCCAAGTGCTGGGATTAAAGGCGTGCGCCACCACTCCCGGCTATCAGAATGTGTTCTTGATCAATGAAGACTTCATACTTTTCAATACCATCACATAGAAATGAGAATTTAAGACTCTTTTCTAAGTGATTAAGTTAACTTTAGCACAGAATGAACTCTTGTAAAAGGTAAAGTGGGGCCCTACATTTCTAAGATTTGAACTTTTGTGTTTTTGAGTCTAGTGTCTTTGTTTTGGGAAGGAACTAAGAGGCTGAGACAAAAACAAAAAACAAAAAACAAAAACAAAACAGCAAAATAAGAGCCCAAAATATTTGTAGTCACTGTAGTTTACCTAGCTTCAAAACAGTTCTAGAGCTAGGAAGATGGTTAAGTGGTTAAGAGCACTGACTGGCTGCTTTTCTAGAGGACCCAAGTTCAGTTCCCAGCATCCTCATGGTGAGTCACAGCCATCTGTAACTCTAGTTCTGGAGAATCCAATGCCCTCTTCTCTGGTGTTTGCAGGCACCAAACATACACATAGGCACACCACATGCATATAGACATGCGTTTCTATTACAGAATATGTGTAGATTGTACTTAAATTGCCCATAGCAGTAGCCTTATTTTTTGTTGTTATGTATTTCTAATTTCTATAGTAAAAAACTTTTTTAAATGTATAAAAGTCTTCTCGACTATGTAAGTTTCATATGGTGGAGACAACCAATATTAACTACTTTTTGGACATTTTTCTGAGGGAATAGGATAATTTGTAGTATACAGGGGAGTAAACACTTGTGGCTTACCTCTTTAAAATCTTTATACAAAGCAGACATATATTTATATCTTAGTTGATCAGGACAAGAAAGTATTTAATAATTGTGAGTTCTCGTATAGTTTTGGAGTTAGTTTATGATCATCATGGACGGGAGCATTGTGGCAGGCAGGCATGGTGCTAGAGCAGTAGTAGAGAGCTCACCTTGATCCTCAGACAGCCTAGGCTTGATGTGGGCTTCTGAAACCTCACTATTCCACCAGCTGAGCACCAAATATTCAATGGCCTTTGGAGGCCATTCTCATTCAAACCACCACAATTAGATATAATTTCCAGTTGCATTTTTCCATTAAATTATAGATAATGAGTAAATAGTAAATAGTGCTTTGTTGTGGTAAATCTCCAACCCCAATAAGCCTGTACAAAGAACACACAACTCACTTACAATATTTATAAGCTGTATATCTATACTGGGCTAGATTGGGAGCAGCGCTAATCTGTGTATAAGCATAAATATTTAGGAAGCAGTGTAGTGATATATCCATTTAGCAAAATAACAGTAGTAAGTTTTCTACTAAGACCTGTGGCATCACAAACCATGGACTTTAATTAGGCTTACATACAGAAATCTTACATACTGAAATCTTTCTTGTGAAGTGTAGGCCTCAGATCAAGCCAGAAAGCAGTAGGTTCCCCTCCTTTAACCTACATGCCCCTGTTGCACCGTTGGTCCTACCTTGCCTGGAAGGACACTAGTACAGGATTCAGGGTTAGCACTTGGTAAGGCTATTTATCTTTCCTCCCCAGTGGCTGCATAGTATATCTTCCAGCACTGAAAGCTAGCCAACAGGGAAGAAGTTTTCAGGTCAGATCCACCAATCTCCCAATGTCCTGCAAGCAAAGTGAGTTGTATCTTCAGCAGTTGTCCTTAGCATCTAGTTAAGGTGCGCAGACAAGAGCAATGGCAATAGTTTGTGTTGTTTGGAGGCCTTATATCTCATACCTGGCACAGAGATTTTTCTTTAATAAAACATATCTTCTAGGGGAAGCATTGTCTACTTTTACAGAGTATCTATGTTGAAATTCCTTTTTTAAAAAAGAAAATATGTTTTTTGTTTTTTTGTTTTTGAGACAAACACTGCATAGAACTTGTTATGTAGAATAGGCTGGCCTTGAACTCACAAAGATCCACCTCATCTGCCTCCTAAGTGTTGGGATTTAAAAGGTACACTACTACACCTGGCTTTTGTTTTTTTAAATTTGCTTACAACGTAAGTTTAGACATTACTGTCTTCTTTGTTTCCTTCTTTCTTGAAACGTGGCACTCACTGTAGGAGCCCATGTTGAGATTTGTGGGAATCCTCCTGGTTTAGCTCCATGGGCTTCCATGTCTACTGAATATGATTTTCATATTGAAGGTTTTCTTTATTTTTTTCTCACTGCTACCTGGTATTCGTAGTAGTATGTGTTCTAATAGCTGAGCCATCTTTCTAGCTCCTTCTCTTTCTTTTTAATGGCAGGGTCTCTTGTTCATACTGACCTTCAGCTCAACTGTGAGCTAAAGATGGCCTGAACTCCTCCTGACTCTCCTCCCAACCCTCCCAAGCACACATACCAAGGCAGTGCCATCAGACCTGGTTTTATGTGGAGCTGGGGTCACTCAGTGCTCCATGATGCTAGACAAACACTACCAACTTAACTCCGTCTCCAGCCTGCTTACTACTTCCCTGACAGACTGATTTACCTTTGTTCTGCAGTGTGCACATGAAGATTGAAGAAAAGATCACACTAACCTGTGGGAGAGATGGAGGATTACAGAATATGGAGTTGCATGGCATGATCATGCTTAGGATCTCAGATGACAAATTTGGCCGGATTCGTCTTCATGTAGAAAATGAAGATAAGAAAGGGGTGCAGCTACAGGTATACAGAGGCTTTTTATACAAGCATAGTTCCTGTTCTGGATTTTCTGTTTGATTTTTGCAGTACTTTGAAGTTGAATACAGGCTATTGTTCGAGCAAGGCTCAACTATAGCCTTAGCCACCCTTTTTAAAAGAGGATATAAAATCTTAAGTCTTTATAGAAGGGAAATCTTTCCACAAAATTTAATACACACACATTATTAGGAATCCTATTTATCCACCATGTAAACCAGAGGGGTTTATTTCCTGTTAGTCTTCATCTCCCTTCCTCCCTCCCTCCCTCCCTCCCTCGATGGGCAATAGTTGAGACAAGGTCTCATGTACCTCAGGCTGGCCTCAGACTCACTATGTAACAGAGTTTGACCTTGAACTTCTAATTGTCTGATACTCCTACCTCTAACTTCAGAGTGCTGGGACTGTAGGCAGTTGAATCCAGAGCCCCGTATATGCTAGGCAAGTTTTTTGTCTACTGAGCTACATTTTTTTCAGTTTCTTACTTCTTTTTTATTTTCAGTGCATTTATTTATTTGTTTGTTTGTTTGTTGTTTATTTTGTGTGTGTCTGTGTGTATATATGTCTGTATGGGCATGCATGTGCCCTGTCATATGTACAGAGGGCAGAGGGTAACTTTCCAGTGTTGGTTCTCTTCTCTTTTTGGGTCCCAGGGACTGAGCTCAGGTTATTGCTTAGAAGCAAGAGCCTTTACCTACTGAGCCGTCTTGCTGGCCCCTTTACTTGTCACTCTGAACTTCAGGCTTCTTTTCTCATTCCAGACCCATCCAAATGTGGATAAAAAACTCTTTACTGCAGAGTCTCTCATTGGCTTGAAAAACCCAGAGAAGTCATTTCCAGTCAACAGTGATGTAGGGGTACTAAAGTGGAGACTACAAACAACAGAGGAATCTTTTATTCCTTTGACAAGTAGGTATCTGTGAGGGGTATTCTCTTATCTTCATTACCATAGCAACTTCTTTTTGGCGAAGTGGGAATTGATGCTATTATTTTGTATATTTGAATTAATCATTTTAATTTCTTAAAGTGTATGTGTCTTTGAATGAATGTATGCCACCTATGAATAGGTGCCTGTGAAGGCCAGAAGAAGTCATCAGATCCCCTGGAACTGGAATTACAGATGGTTTTGAGCCACCAGTGTATAGTTTTATGTGGGAAGCTATAGATCTGCAGTTGTTGGTCAGCTGTACTTCTTTTCTTCTTCTTTTTATTATTTATTTATTTATTTATTTATTTATTTATTTTGGTTTTTCAAGATGACAGGGTTTCTCTGTAAATCCCTGGCTGTCCTGGAACTCACTCTGTAGACCAGACTAGCCTCGAACTCAGAAATCTGCCTGCCTCTGCCTCCCAAGTGCTGTGATTAAAGGCATGCACCATCACGCCCGGTGGCAGTCAGCTGTATTTCTGTTCTTCCATACTCTTGATATTAGCCCAAAGGCCAAGAAACAGTTCTACTCTTTTTCTAAAGCTGAGGTGTGATGGCCTTGTTTTTCTTCTCAGTTAATTGCTGGCCTTCGGAAAGTGGAAACGGCTGTGATGTCAACATAGAGTATGAACTACAGGAAGATAATTTAGAGCTCAATGATGTGGTCATCACTATCCCACTCCCGTAAGTGAAAGTCTCTTAATAATCCTTATCCTGTGTTAATTTGTAGAGCTGGTTTCTGGGGTTTGGAGATGAATTTTAGAGGCAGTACCTCATTGTATATCCATTTTGAAATGTTGGCTTATTTTCTTCCCCCTGAGGTAATACTGATTAAACCTAGAGGCTTAAACACAGCAAGAGCTCTACCACTGAGCTATGTTCCCAGTCCTCTTTGTACCTGTTTTGAGACAGTTTCACAAAGTGGCCCAGACTGCCCTTTAATATCAAGAGTAGCTAAAATTATAGGTCTGAAGCACTAGGCGTAACTGATACTGCTTCTTCATAAATACCAGTTGTGCATCACTCTGGAAGCAGAGGATCTCTTGAGTTCGAAGGCAGCTTGGTCTACAGAGCAAGTTCTAGGGCTACACATACCCAGTTTTGGAAAACAAAAATAATTAGTTGACTAAAAAATAAATTAAAAACCAGTTGTGAAACCTGGTATGGTGGCATAGGCCTGTAATTCTAACACTTGGAAGGTAGAGACAAGAGGATCAGAGCTTTGATCCTGGGCTATGTGTGACCCTGTTTTGAGGGAGAAGGGAGGTGGGGTGGAGATCATGACTAATGTAAAGGAAGGCAGACACATATGGCTTCCTAGAAAAAGGTAATCCTTTTTGAATAGAAATCAAGAGGTAGGCTTTGCAGACGCCACTGTCGCTTTCCGCCGCTTGCTGCAGCCATGGTCAACCCCACCGTGTTCTTCGACATCATGGCCGATGACGAGCCCTTGGGCTGCGTCTCCTTCGAGCTGTTTGCAGACAAAGTTCCAAAGACAGCAGAAAACTTTCGTGCTCTGAGCACTGGAGAGAAAGGATTTGGCTATAAGGGTTCCTCCTTTCACAGAATTATTCCAGGATTCATGTGCCAGGGTGGTGACTTTACAGGCCATAATGGCACTGGTGGCAGGTCCATCTATGGAGAGAAATTTGAGGATGAGAACTTCATCCTGAAGCATACAGGTCCTGGCATCTTGTCCATGGCAAATGCTGGACCAAACACAAACGGTTCCCAGTTTTTTATCTGCACTGCCAAGACTGAACGGCTGGATGGCAAGCATGTGGTCTTTGGGAAGGTGAAAGAAGGCATGGACATTGTGGAAGCCATGGAGCGTTTTGGGTCCAGGAATGGCAAGACCAGCAAGAAGATTACCATTTCCGACTGTGGACAACTCTAATTTCTTTTGACTTGCAGGCATTTTATCCATCAAACCATTCCTTCTGTAGCTCAGGAGAGCACCCCTACCCCATCTGCTCGCAATGCCCTGTAATCTCTGCTCTCACTGAAGTTCTTTGGGTTCCATATTTTCCTCATTCCCCTTCAAGTCTAGCTGGATTGCAAAGTTAAGTTTATGATTATGAATAAAAACTAAATAATAATTTAAAAAAAAAAGAAATCAAGAGGTAGAGAGTAAAGTACTTATGAGAAAGGGGCCAGGTGGTGAACGAGTCCTGGGACCTGAGTTGGTAGGCCTCATAGACAGCATGCCTTTGTCAGTACATGGAGCTGTATACTTTGGCTTGTTTGTTGGGTTTGGTTAGGATGAACTTTTTGAAACAGAGTCTCACTATGTAACCCTGGCTGGTCTGAATTCCGAGATCCACCTTCCTCTGTCTCTTAATGCGATGGTTAAAGACTTCTACACCATGTTGAAGTGAGCTTTTACTTTTTTTTTTTGAGCTGTATATTTTGAAAGGGGTGGAATGTACTTTGAAACCAAGACAAATGAATTGTAGTGCTAGAGCTGCTTTCTTGAGTTAGGCCTCACTCACTCTGTAGTCTTCCCAAGGCCAGGAGGATGAGCCCATTTCCAGTCAAACTTCTGCATGTCTCAGAGAAGCTTAGTCTGTCAGCCTGTGCTTTCCTTTCTCTTTCTCTGAAGGGAGGGGTGTGTTTTGGATACAGTATGCCTACATCGGTTTCATTAAGTTTTCTAGAAGTTTTAAGTTATGATTGACAAGAAGCATGCAGTGCAGTAAGTTTTGACATGTATACAGCTGGGAAACTGTCAGCACGGGCAAGAGAAATACGTATGTCAAGCTGGGTGTGGTGGCTTACACACTAATCCCAGCACTTGGGTGACCAAAGCAGAAGGATCCTCTGAGCTTGAGTTCCAGGTCAGCCTAGGCTATGGAGTAAGACCCTGTCACACACACATGCACTTTAAAATTTTCGTTCCAACAATGTCTTGTGTACTTCCCTGGCATGTTCTCAAGGTCCTCTGGGAATATCATGTGTCTCCAGTAGAGAGCGCTCTGTTACTACTTCAGCTTTTACCCTCACCCGCAGCCCTGCCTTAGGCAATACAGGGCTTAATTGTGAGCCACAGAGTATTGTATTGTTATATGCCTCAACTTTTATTGTTACAAAATAATTTTATATGCAGCAAAATAATACTTAATTTCTAGTTTTGTTTCCTTTGATTACTGAGGGATTTATCTTGGCCAAGTCTAATTTTAGTCATGCTTATTTCTGGCTTCTCTCTCTCTCTCTCTCTCTCTCTCTCTCTCTCTCTCTCTCTCTCTCTCTCTTAAAGACAGGATTTCTCTGTGTAGCCTGGCTGTCCTAGAACTCTCTCTGTAGACCAGGCTGGCCTCAAATTCATAGAGATCACTTGTTTTTACCTCCCAAATGCTGGGATTAAAGGCGTGCTCCACCACCACCTGACCTTATTTCTGATTTTTAAAATATGCTGTATTACCAATTGTTTTATTACTTTGGAGAGATACCATGACAGCTTTAAAAAAAAAAAAGAAAGAATTTTTTAAAAAAAATTATGTATATAGCATTCTGTCTGCATATATGCTTTCAGGCTAGAATAAGGTACCAGATCTCAATATAGATGGTTGTGAGCCACCACGTGGTTAATGGGAATTGAACTCAGGACCTCTGGAAGAGCAGATGGGGATGCTCTTAACCTCTGAACCATCTCTCCAGCCCCCTATAAAGAAAAGCATTTAATTGAGGCTGGCTTACAGGTTCAGAGGTTTAGTCCATTATTGTCATGGCAGGAAGTATGGTGGCAAGCAAACAGACATGGTGCTGGAGAGATAGCTAAGAGTTCTACATTCAGATCATCAGGCAGCAGGAACAGTGAGCCACTTGGCCTGGCTTCAGCTCCTGAAACCTCAAAGTCCATCCCCCCACTGACACACTTCCTACAAGAAGGCTACAACTACTCCAACGAGACCACACCTCATAATACTGCCACTCCCTGTGGGCTTTTTTTTTTTTTTTAATTCAAACCACCATGCCAATATTCCCATTAATATGATTAGCCAGCACACCTATAGTTCCAGCCCTTGAGAGGCAGGAGAGTTCTGATTTCAGGCCTATGTTATACAAAAAAACCCTAATTTGAAAAAAAGTAAAATAATAGGGTGACTGTCTTCACAAGTCTGTTGTTCCTTCAGAACAATAAATAGCTACCTTGAACAGTGGTAGGGCTTGGGCACTACTGACGGGTGGACTTTTTGTTTGTTGAGATTTATTTTCCTACACTATTTTTGGAATGCCACCGTTTTTAGGTCTGTCTACTCTATAATTATGGCTGTGGTGGTTTCCTGTGTCTTCCTTCAACTCTGCAGTGGCCTGAAGAGATCTTTGAAAAACATTTTACCCCAGCATCTGCAGCAGATAGAAGTCAGAGTCAGGGCCGGGCACAGAGGAGGAGTGAGCCCTGCAAAGTTGATAGGAAACAGTTAAAGTCTTTTGCCACCCCTAGAGTAGTCTTTGTTTTCCTCATTTACCCTGCTCCTAGTGTAAGCATTGAGTGTCACTGGTGAACTACAAAAGAGTAAATTTAGAATCTGTGGGAGTAGGTGACACTGCCTGTCAGCCATTTGTGGGAGTGCAAAGTACATCCTATCTAGCCCCGATTCTTCTGTGACCAAAGACAACCGTGGATCTCTTTTTCCAGTCTATTTTGCCCATGTCTTGTAGTCATGCTTTCACTTCTCTTTTTTCTTTTTGATTTTTTTGAGACAGGGTTTCTCTGTATAGCCCTGGCTGTCCTGGAACTCACTCTGTAGACCAGGCTGGTCTCGAACTCAGAAATCCGCCTGCCTCTGCCTCCGGAGGGCTGGGATTAAAGGCGTGTGCCACCACACCCAGCTCGCTTTCACTTTTCATTTACCAAATAAATCCACTAAATTATAATCAGATCAACTCACTAGCATTGGCATCAGTAAGGTTTGAACCATGATGAACTCTTTTTTTCAAAACAAATCTTCTCAAAGTTTGAGTTTGCCTCCATTATTGCTGTATAAAGTCTCCCTACTGCCAAACTGCTTTATTTATCATTGTCATTTATTAAAGAGTTTCATGGTTAAAAAGTCCTTAATAGGGAGCTGTAGAGATGGCACAGCGGTTAAGAGCACTGGCTGCTTTTCCAGAGGATGGGGTTCAATTCCTAGCACTCACGTGGCAGCTAACAACTGTTTGTAGCTCCTGTTTGAAGGGATACAACACCCTCATACTGACATATAGTCAAAACACCAATAAATATAAAATTTTAAAATGTCCTTAATAGGCTAGCAACCCACTAGTGATTTCTGCAATGAAAATATTTTTATAGACATCTGCAGTCTTAGTTCCCTGCTAGCTCCTAGGTCAGCCCCCAGAGCATTATCCTAAATGCCTGATCTGTTTGTCTTTCTCTACAAAGGGAATTAAGTGATGTCCTTAGCCAAGGTGTTATGACTTCCATCCTTGACCTGACCAAGCAGCATAATTTTTAGAAAATTTGAGGCAGAATTTGAAATATGTAATCAAATTAGAGTTTGAATTTTCTTGTTGGAGTTCTGTGAGCTCTAGACATCTACACTGAATGCTTGTTTCTCATGACAGATCGGGTGTCGGTGCACCTGTGATTGGTGAGATCGATGGGGAATATCGACATGACAGTCGGAGAAATACATTGGAGTGGTGCCTGCCAGTGATTGATGCCAAAAATAAGAGTGGCAGCCTGGAGTTCAGCATTCCTGGGCAGCCTAATGACTTCTTCCCTGTTCAAGTTTCTTTCATCTCCAAAAAGAATTACTGCAACATACAGGTACTCTGTTGTAACAGAAGGCGGGTATGGGGGAGGCAGGACAAGTGTCTGATAGGTAGCATGGTTTCATGTCGAGGCAAAAATCAAAGCTGAAGTCTTCTGCAGACTCCAGTTCTGACCTAATCATTATACTTCTTTTCTTTCCCCCTTTATAACAGGGTCTGTTTATGTAGCCCTGGCTGGCCTAGAACTTGCTATGTAGACCAGGCGCCCCTCCAACTCATAGAGGTCTGCCTTCTGAGGGCCTTTTTTTGTTTGTTTTGTTTTTTAAATCTTCTGTTTGAAGTGGCCAGAAAGCTCAGCAGATAAAGAGCCTTTACAGTTCTTGCAGAGAACCCTGGCTTGGTTCCCAACACCAACATGGTTGCTTACAAACATCCAGAACTCCAGTTCCAGTGGATCCAATGCCCTCTTCTGACCTCTGCAGGCACCAGGCACATAAATACACATAAAAGAAATCTAAAAAGAAAAAAAATTATTTGTGTATATGTGGGACCACGTGTGTCCCAGCAGTTTGTGGAGGTCAGAGGACAGGTTAATGTATTCAGTTCTCTCCTTGGCAGCAGCAAAGCAAGCACCTGTGCCTCCAGAGCCATCCTGCTGTTCTCAGATTTCTATGAGTGTGGGGCCAGCCTGCTCTACAGAGAAAGTTCCAGGACAGCCAGAGCTACATGGAGAAACCCTGTCTCAAAAAACAAAAGCAAACAAACTAAAAAAGAAGAAAACACTAATCCTGGAGCTGCAGAGATGGCTCAGTAGTTAAGAGCATTGGCTGCTCTCCTCCAGAGGACCCAGGTTTGACTCAGAGGATCCATGACAACTCACATGTGATTCCTGTGTCTGTGACTCCAGTCCCGGCTGATCCAATGCCTACTTTTGGCTTTTGCTGTCACCAGACACAAAACGATACACAAACATGAACGCAAAACACCCATACACATAAAATAAAATGTAGAAAAAGAAGATCTTGCAGCATAGTCTGGCTTTGGACACAAGAAACTTGAGATGGATTTAATAAGTAATGCAGAAGAGGTAGCAGGCTTACTTAAGATCAGAATGGTTTTTTTGTTTGTTTTGTTTTTTTAGTTTTGTTTTTGTTTTTTTTAAAGATTTATTTATTATATGTGAGTAGACTGTAGCTGTCTTCAGACACTCTGGAAGAGGGCGTTAGATCTTGTTTCGGATGGTTGTGAGCCACCATGTGGTTGCTGGGATTTGAACTCAGGACCTTTGGAAGAGCAGTCAGTGCTCTTAACTGCTGAGCCATCTCACCAGCCCTAAGATCAGAATGTTAATTGATCATCTTTATAGAATGTCTGGCTTTCCTGGGTTTTATATGGCAGCCTGAGTGAGCCTTGCCACTCATTCTAACTTTGACTTTGTGGCAGCTGCTGTCTTAATGTAGCAGTCATTTTCTCTAAAGAACAGATTAGATGATGCCACAAGGAACGTGTATGAGCTCTGAGTACTTTTTGGTATTTCCAAGGTACTTTTAGTGCTGCTTTTAGAGAATGTAATATAAATCTGTGATGAAAATGTAGTTAACATCTCAGAGACTCACCATTGTTTTTCCTATCTCCCCCCCCTTTGTTGTCCTAGGTTACCAAAGTGACCCAGGTAGATGGAAACAGCCCCGTCAGGTTTTCCACGGAGACCACTTTCTTAGTGGACAAATACGAAATCCTGTAATACCAAGAAGGGAAAGCTGAAAAGGAAGGATTTCAGATTAATAAAGAAGAAGCCAAAAGTGGCTGAAGAGTTTTTCCACATTTACAAGCCATTGGAGATCCCCCCACCCCCTTTTCACAGTGCACGTACTCTGCGCGCAAGGACCCTCAACTCACACCCAGTGTTGTGGTGTCACAGAGACATTTTTGACAAAGAAATGACACTGACATAAAGGGGAAAGGCTGCTGATTTCTTTGGCCAGCAGGAAGCCAGCTCTCCAGGGAATGCCCCAGTAAATAGCTCTTCTGCCTTCACCTAAGTCTCCCTTTATTTTAAGCCCTAAATATAGGTATATTTCATACTTTGTTTTAAAAAGTTTTCTCTATAGATTTGAGTCTTTCATACCCCTTTGCTTTCTGTTTTCTTTCAGTACACTTAGCACACACTGGGGTCATCTGTCTGTAGTATTGTGTTCAGCACTCTTGAGAACAAGGTTATCTAATCCATTCTTGACGTTAGATAGTACCAGTGAACTGTTTAAGGGATATAGAGTCTAAAAGTTGAAATACAAGGTTGTCTTGTTTTCTCTCCTGTATCCATCCATTGCTCCATCTCTTTTTGAAGTCGTCCTTGTGAGCCCTGCCCTTCCAGTTGCAGGCAGTGCTGTGAATCCCATTTGTATCAATATTAAAGGTAGCCAGCTGGGAAGCAGCTTTTATGTGTACACACCTTTTCAAGATGCCGAATAAGATGGCTACATCCATTTCCACACAAAATCATGTCTGCTGCTAATGCTACCCAGACTTACAGTTCTCTACGTGCTTCGGGGCGACTGAGTTGAAGCACTGTAGCCCACTTAGATGCCGAGTGTCCACCTCTTCCCCTTCCCAGATGCTCTTCCCTCCATCAGTCTTCTTTCCAGCAGAAATGAGTCTAGTGAGTCTGTGTCATTTCTCATTAGCCCTAAACCGTAGGAGAGTCCCCATCTTCACCGTTTGAGCGGTAGCATTTTGAGAGGCAGGTGATTATACTGGTGTTTAGTGAGGGGTTACTCAAATATACCCCATCTAACCTTATTTACCACCTTCCTCTCTGTCCTTGTTTCTGAAAACCTTTTTTCTCCTCCTCAGCCTTTTTGGTGTCATCATGTAATAATTGTAGGAGTTTCTCAGCTCATTTTGATCTATTACTTTTTCAATAGGGGCTGAATCAGCCAATCCTGCCAAGCACTGGATTGGGCGGGGTGGACGATCAGTTGCTGCAAGGCTGCAAGCAGTAGCAATGGGAAGCAGTAAATGACAATAGATGACCTCCACTCTCGGGTGGCTGCAGAGCAGAGATCTCTGAACACCTGCCTTCCCTGGCAAGAGTATATTATCCATGGAGCAGAGCGGTCCCACAGAAGGCTGTGGCTGGGACAGCTTGCCAAAGAAATTTCTAGCCTTTCCCTTTCCCCTAAACTGCATCAGGGAAGAATCCTTATCTCTAGCTTCGTTTTCACATGAGGTTTTCTGAGGAAGGGGACTGGGATAAGAAGTCTGTCATGTAGTAAAGTAGAGGAGAAATCTTATTAATCCAGTTGTATTTCAGAGTTGTTTGTCCCTATGATTTTTTAAGTCAAGTTTAATTTCACAAGACTTTTTTTCTGAGATTACTTTTGGGGTAATATTTAAAATGAGAGACATTTTGTAACCCTGTAAAATACATAGGGAATATAACATTCCAATGTACACAACGAAGGCAAATTCTTTAATCAAATAAAAGAGTATTATAAAATGAGATGTTTACTGGACTCTTAACTTTGAGGTCTGCTTGCTGATTCATGATACTGTAATAGGATCTAAAATTAAAGATTAATGATATGCTTTTTTAAAAGAAAATAATCTATCCAAGTGTATTCATTGCCTTATCTCCATTTCCCAGGTATTGTGCCTCTGTTGTGTGTTTGAGTACACACTCAATCCTGAAAGAGTTTTTTGTAGGATTAAGGCTTCTTAGAGCTTTTGCCAGGTCTGGAGTATTCCAATTTTTAGCAGTTTGGAGTCAGTCAAATGAAGCATTTTTTTTAAAGGATATCATTCTGCAGTACCCTGGAGCCTTCCCTTTGTCAGACAGTGATGAGTAAATGAACCAGGAAGGTATGGGGATGCTTTAGAAATTTGCTTATTCCCTCAAATGGCGCCTTGTAAAAGATGGTAGTATTCGCCTGTGGTCTCAGCACTTGGGAGGCAGAGGCAGGTGCATCTCCATGAGTTTGAGGCCAGCCTGGTCTCCTTAATGAGTTCCAAATACAGCCCAACCCCACCCAAGTAAAAGGTAATACAAAATGGAAATTAAAAGGGGGTGGGGACTCCAGAGAGCTCAGTTGGCAAAGTGCTTCCCATGCAACATAACCTGCTCCCAGCACCCTTGTAAAACCCGGGTTATGGTGGCTGCACAGTGTCGAAGCCAGCCTGGTCTAAAGAGTGAGTTCCTGGACAGNCAGGGCTACACAGAGAAATTCTATCCCGAAAAACCAAACCAAACAAAAAACCTCTAGGGGCCAGAGTAATGCTCAGTGGTTAAGAGCACTTGATGATGCTCTTATAGAGAACCCAGGGGGTTGGTTTCCAGCACCTATATTGTGGCTCAGAACTATAATTTCAGTTCTAGGGGACCTACTGCCCTCTTCTGGCTTCTATGGGCACCAAGCACACCCACAGTGCACACCTTTAATCCAGCATTTGGGAGGCAGAGGCAGTCAGATTTCTGTGAGTTTCAGGCCAGCCAAGATTACACAGGACAGTATCTTTAAAAAGCAAGAGTGAGGAGTGGAGAGATGGCTCAGCACTGACTACTCTTGCAGAGGTCCTGAGTTCAATTCCCAGTAACCACATGGTGGCTCACAACCATCCGTAATGGTATCTGATGCCCTCTTCTGGAGTGTCTGAAGACAGCAACTGTACTCACATACATTAATAATTATTATTTTTTAAATGGAGTGAGGAGTATGTTTCTTACCTTGTAAGCTTCTTAGAAGCAAGGCCAGGGAGTGATGCCTTACTACAAAACCGTCTCCCTCCTTTTCTTGCACCCTTTTGTAGACATACTTGCAGCTCTCGTGCTTTTTCAACACAATGTAGAAAAACCCACAAATTGTTGGCTGTACATTGCTGTTATGCAGTAGTAGGACAAATCTCTAACAACACCATGCCTCACTTTGTACCAGCGACTTTGTGACTGATACAAAGCAGGCTTTTATAAAATTGAGGCCACCTTGCCCAACTCACAAACAGAAGTCAAGTTGCCTTGCAGTTTTAACAGGGACTTCTCGTCCTGTCCCCTACCAAAAAGGAAAGGTCTTTTACTTTGCTACTCATTGGGCAGGGCTAAATGATAATATATGTCTGAGATAGCAGCATGGCCCAACAAAACCATAAACCTAAAATATTTTCTTTTTTGGTCTTGCTAGATTTTGTTTTGTTTTTTGGTTTTGGTTTTGTTGTTGTTGTTGTTGTTGTTGTTGTTTTTCGAGACAGGGTTTCTCTGTATAGCTCTGGCTGTCCTGGAACTCACTTTGTAGACCAGGCTGGCCTCGAACTCAGAAATTCAATCTGCCCGCCTCTGCCTCCCGAGTGCTGGGATTAAAGGCGTGCACCACCACGCCAAGACTGCTAGATTTTTTAATTTTTAGTATTTTTAATGTGTTTATGTCTGATTGCCTGGGTGTAGATAGGTCCGCATGAATGCAGATGCTGGCAGAGGCCAGAGGTATCAGCATCTCTGGCATTAGGGTCATGGGGTGATAAATCACTTGGTGTGGATGAATGAAATTCTGGTCCTTCCAAGCAGTTTACTAAGCCCCATCTCTCCAGCCCCATTTGGTTTTGTTGTTGTTGTTTGGTTTGGTTTAAAAATAATTTTTATTGCCACCAGGTTTGGCGGCACATGCCTCTAATCACAGTGGCAGAGGCAAGCACACCTATATGGGTTTAAGGCTAGCCAGATCTACAAAGAATTCCAGGACATCCAGGGCTACACAGAGAAACCTTGTCTCAAAAAAAGCTTAAAAAATAATTTTAGCCGGGCAGTGGTGGCACATGCCTTTAATCCCAGCACTTGGGAGGCAAAGGCAGGCAGATTTCTGAGTTTGAGGCCAACCTGGTCTACAGAGTGAGTTCCAGGACAGCCAGGGCTCCACAGAGAAACCCTGTCTCGAAAAACAAAACAAAACAAAATTATTGTCTTATATTTTTTTTACAAATTACTTTATGTGTAAGGGTGTTTTGCATACATGTGTATATGTGTGCCAGAGGAGGGCACTGTATTCCTCGAGACTAGAGATGAACATCATTATGAACCACGTGTGGGTGCTGGGAATCAAACCCAAGTCCTTTGGCCATTTCTCTTAACCACTGAGCCAACTCTGCAGCCCCTAAATATACCCTTTTAACTCATTTACATGATTTTTTGAGTTCGATCTTTATAGATGACAAGTTGTGTTGTAATATCAAACAGTTGAAAATACCTTAAACATCCTAGTCCAGCTCTAGGAAACACCGGTGTCCCCAGTTTGACCAGGTGTATTAATAAACCAGAACAGGAACTATCTGAGAATGGCCCTGCAAATCCAAGGCAACGAGAGAAGCAGAACTGATTTTATTTCCCAAATAAGGGTGTATGCAATTCTGGGGATGGCATTCAATACTGCATACCAAGCAGCACGCACTCTACATGTGCTGCACTCTCAATCCTCAGTGCTTGCTCTCAGGCAGGTCCTGAGCCACAGAGGCAGACATGACCAGTCTTCAGTGCTGGCCAAATTTTCCACACTGTTTGATTGTATTAGATTTGCATACAAGTGTGGACTGTGCAAATTTTGTAAGACCAACTGATAAAATAGTGACTTACCTCGGTTAAGGTAAACTTTGAGCCCTCTTTCCACCAAACTGGATGGAGTGAGGTGGTACTTGGCATCACTGATGCCACCACACCTACACCAATGGTGGTATTTAGGACCCAAAGGGGTCACAGAGGTGTATGACACAACTTTTCCTAGGGAGACACAACACACAGGTCTACTTACTCCAGAAAGGGAACCCACAACAGACCAAGGTAAAGATCCCACCTGTCTTAGGGTTTTCGTTGCTGTGAGGAGACACCTTAACCAAGCAACTCTTATTAGGGACATTCAACTGGAGCTGGTTCACAGGGTCAGAGGTTCAGTCCATTATCATGATAGCAGAAAGCACCGAAGCATCCAGGCAGACACAGTGCTGGAGAAGGAGCCAAGAATTATACCTCTTGATCCAAAGGAAGTCAGGACAAAACTGACTTCCAGGCTGCTAGGAGGAGGGTCTCTAAACCCACCCCCAACAGTGACACACTTCCAACAAGGCCACACCCTCCTAATAGTGCCTCTCTCTGGGCCAACCACCATACCACCAAAGTCCAGTTTAGTTTACCAATGAGTTTCCCTGGGGTTACTTTATTTTTATTGTAGTTACTTGTGGGTGATAGGTTACTTACAAGAGTAGAAATGACTCCAAGATAGATGTATCAGAAAGCCACCCCAGCTTGAGAGCTCACAGAGCTGGGAACTCACAATACCAACGGAGCATGCAGGCTGCTCAGCGGGCTAGAGAGCAGCTTTTCTAAATGATTTGGTTGGTTTAAACCTCTTCCAGGCAGCTGTTGTGGTCTGTCCGGTTTGAATCTCGTCCTGTCTGAGAAGCACTCTTGGCTTTTTAAAAATTCCTTACTCTGGCAGGGAGGGACCTAGAGAATCTGGTCAGTTTCAGGGACTTCCTGGAGCTATTTTGAGTTGTTTACTTTCCTTAAGGAACTTCCCTGCAGGAAAGAATGTTTCAATCTTGAGGAAACTATTACACAACCAGAGGGATCCTTTCTGGGAGAGGGAGTAGACTACAGAGGCTGTTGGCCAAATGAGTACCGTTCACCCTCTTCTGGAGCCAGAGGGAGCACAATTTGAGAAGAGGGACGGAATGGGAGGTGTGCCAAGGGAAAGACAGGAGGAGTGAGGAAACCCACTCTTGAAATTCACAGCTAAGTGCAGAAGGCTTTGAAGAACTCACCCTTCCTTCCACTCCCAGCCTCTGCCCTCTCCCCCTGCTTCCATTTCGGAAAGTCTGAAGCTTGCTTGGAAAGCTGGTTCGTCTCTGCTTTCTTCTCTTCCTCCCCCTTTGCAGCTCTGCACTGAGCTCCCAGCTGCTCGACCTCTTGCATAACTGTGAGAGAGCACTGGGCTTCTTGATGGGCTCCAGATGTGGAGTGGGATGAGGGTGGAGGGGTGGGGGCAGGAGGTCTTTAGTCCCCTGAGTGCTCTAACTGTGGGAACACAGAGGCTGGACCCAGCAGGAGATAGGACAAATTTCATAGAGCCTTGATCATAGGGTCAGCTGGACAGTGAGACACTGAGAAAAAATTAGGTGCTTTTTTAGAGCCCCCTGCCTCAGCGTCACCTGCCTCTAGGGGGATTAATGATTGCCTGACAGTCGTCCTGACCAAGTCAGTCAGCAGCCGCCGGAGGTTAAGAAAAAGATGGAAGAGTTTGAGATCCTGCTAATCTGAGCCCCTCTCCAAATGCTAGATTTGGAACAAGATGATTTTGGTTTGCTTTCTCTTTTTGCTCAAAAAAAAAAAACAAAAAAAAAACAAAAAAAACAACAACAAAAAAAAACAAAACCCACACTAGAGCAGCATGAAAATTTCTGCTGTGACTGACACGTGCCTCAGGAAGGTTGGCCAGAGCTGAAATTGTTCCTTGAGCCTCAAATGATACGAAGAGAGGTAAAAAGAAGCTGCTTGACCGGCGGCCTTTAATCCCAGCACTCAGGAGGCAGAGGCAGGCGGATTTCTGAGTTCAAGGCCAGCCTGGTCTACAAAGTGAGTTCCAGGACAGCCAGGGCTATATAGAGAAATCCTGTCTCGAAAACAAACAAACAAACAAATGCTTAAATCTGGTGACCACAGTGCACTTGTCACCTCTGTTGGCTAGAGGAGTTGGCAGGAGAGCCTTTCTCCTCCTCCCTCTTGTTCACTGCTCGGCAGTCTCAGGCTTAATTGGCAGCTGTGGATGCCCCCTACTAATGCTAGTTCTGTCAATGAGTGACTAAATTCCTGCAGTTCAGTCTCTTGCCATTCCTGGGAAAGAGAGAGAGAAGAGAGAGAGAGAGAGAGAGAGAGAGAGAGAGAGAGAGAGAGAGAGAGAGAGAGAGAGAGAGAACAGAACAAAAGCCACTGGAACAGAACAGGGTTTGTCCATTCCAAAGAGGACTTTCATTTTAAAAATTTTTCCAACCCATCCCATCTGGAACTTAGGCCAGACTTGGGGGCTTCCTGCTCGTTCCTTCACTGAGGAAGAGCCTCTGCCAATCCTTTAGTGCAGGTTAAAGAGGCCCAGTCTCCTCTGAGTTCAGCTCCCCTGAGGCCTCCCAGCCGTCTCCTGGGGCAAGAGCAGGCTTTGCAAGGTGCAGCTACACTGTCAGCTTGGATTTCGGGGTGGAGGTTGGATTGCTGAATGACTTCCTCAGGCTGGGTTTATAGACCGCTCCCCTCCCTCTTTTCTTCCTCAAACGCTCACTCTTCAGCCAACCTGGTGTCTTTCAACCCTGCTTCCAGCTCCAGCTGTAACCCCACAAGTCTGTAGTGGAGGTGAATGGGCAGAGGCAAAAGAGCCAGCTCCATTCAGCTTTCCTCGGTCCTGTGGTTTGCACCACACTTTTTTGTTTTTCGAGACAGGGTTTCTCTGTGTAGCCCTGACTGTCCTTGAACTCATTCTGAGACCAGCCTGGTCTCGAACTCAGAGATCCACCTGCCTCTGCCTCCCGAGTGCTGGGAAAAAAGGCCACCACCATCTGGCTTACAGTACACTTTCAACAGACCTTGCCTTCACGTTCATTTCTGAAGCCTGGTGTGCAATTATTAATTCGACCGACAGCTCTCTATGGTGGGGCTTGGAACAGCTGACCTGCGTGTCCTCAGTAGATGTTCTGAAAGGAAAGTTGAGCATCTGTGGTAGGACTGCGCTAGGGCTCATGGGGAGTCAGGGGAAGATTCAAGCATCTTGGGTAGGCGGGGGGTGGGGGGGTAAATAAAGAAGTGCTTCGAGGCCCAGAGTGGAGGGTGGTCTAGGAGGGTCGGAAGGGGAGGGCGAGAGGAGAGTTTGCACGGTGGTGGCCATGGTGGTGGTGGTGGTGGAAAGCCCAGCTGTACAGATGAACAAAGCGGGCGCTGTGCAAGCGGGGGAGGTGCTGCTGTGGGAAAGGCTGGGTGGGGGCCTTGGGCTCCAGCACCACAAGGGCGTCTTCTCTAGCTGGCCAGGCGGACAGGACGGGATGGGGGCGGGGACTCAGGGAAGGGGGGCGGGACAGTCTCCCTCTCCTCCTACTCAGCTGGCTCCAGGGGAAAAGCAACAGAGTTCTCGCCAGCCGGAGGCCGCCGCGGCCCACTTGGGCAAAGGGACCGGTGTCCCCCCAACTCCCCACAAGGTAAGCGTGCCCCTCCCACTATGCCTTGGGGTTCCATTCGCCGTCTGGCTGGGTCTACAGAAGGGAAAGTCCCCGGGACCAGACGAGACCAGTCTGGCCCAGAGAACTGGGTAGAAAGGTGCGGAAAAAGGGGGCCATGCCAGGTGAGTGCGTTGGCGGAAGGGGCTTTATGGGCCGCCCTCGGCGAGCTGCTTGCTTTTGCCCTCCTGAGTCGTTGCCAGCGCCACCGCCAGAGGGGGCCCTGGTATTAAGCGGAGGGATCCCCCCCTCCCAGACTTGCGGGATCTCGATTCTCCTGTGGGCACCCCGACGGCCAGTATCCTACACTCGCAGTCTCGGGTTGGGTACGCGCGCGGGACCTTGCCTACAGCATCGCACATGGTTCCTCTCCACATCAGCAGGACCACAGGAAGGGGGATCCCCTAGGCGTCTCCGCTCTTGTCCTCGTTCCAGGTGCCTGGATGGACTCAAAAAGATGTGGAGTCCAACTCTGAGGCGTGGGAGGGAATCAAGGAGGGATCCTGGGGTTTCCACGTCTAGGGTCTCCTGGGCACTTTTCCAGGACCCCCGTTATCTATGAGGGTCCCCGGCGACCTGGGATGACTGAGCCGCTGGCTCTCGCTCCGCCTCCGCGGTCTGGATCCAAATACAGCGCGGAGTTCCCCAGCCGAGGTCGAGCGCCGTCATCAGGCTCCCCCGGGATGGGGAAGCTCGGGCAGGCGGCTGGGTGGGGTCGTGGGGCGCGGGGTTGCCCTGGCGCCGCGGACGCTTCCGGCCAGGCCAACGCAGCGGGGATTTGGCCCGCGACCGCGCGGCCCGGCGGGGGACCCAGTGAGCCGGGGTGGGGCTGCATTCTGGGCCCGTTAGCTCAGCGGTCCCGGAGGCTCCCGGAGACTGACTCATCGCACTTCGGGCTCAGTCCACGGCGGTCACACAAACAGAACTGGCCACTAAAACGGGCGTCCGCACAGCTCCCACGCACAACATCCCACGCCTCACCTCCGCGCACCCGCAAGACACGTCACACCGACAGTCCAGTGTCACCCCACGGGTGCACACGTGAATCCTTCACATGGGCCTCGACTTCACACACTTAGTCCGCTTCACACCACGCACTCCACGCGCTAGGAAGGGTCGCCCGGGAAGGCTGCTCCACTCATGCAACCTCCCTGCACGCACGCATCTCCCTCCACATGCCAGCCCCCTTCCTGCAGCTGCGAGGCCGCCCCCTTTCCCTGCCGAGCAAACAAGCGACTTCTCTCTCTGCCCTGCTGAAGAAAGGCCGCTTGTCCCCGGGGCCGGACGGGCGGGGCAGCCGCAGCAGGCGACCCAACACTGCTGCCTTGTCCCACCCGGTGGCCTGGGGAGGGCCGAGCTTCTGCTGTGCGGAGATCCACAAACCCTGCGGGTTTCCGAGAAGTGCACCTTTCCAGAGTCGCTCCCCAATACTCTTCCACCCCAACTACTCTTCCCAGCTCTGTCTTCTCTGTCCCCAGACTGTCCAAGACTCTGTTCTCCTGCTTCTGGGATTCTTCTTTTCCTAGCTGCCCTCCGGTTCCGTCCCCCCCCCCCCCAAAGACACTCCGAAGCGCCTGGTTCTTCCTCTCCTGTTTGGGGACTATGCTAAGTTGTGCCCTTACCCCCCCCACACCATGCGCGCTTATTAGGGTCCCCTGGCCTCCCCTACAATCTATTTTCCTAGTTCACTATCTCATCCCCAGAACTGCTGTTATTTTTTGAGACAAGGTCTCATGAAGCCCAGGCTGAGGCTGGCCTTGAGTGTCTGCTATCCTGTCGCCACATCCGGAGTTCAGGGAATTGGGTTTACAGGCATGTACCACCACACCCAGGCTCTCCTCACCAGCTTTCGGTATTTCCTCCTGATTTCACACTCTACTATCCCTGTGCCTCATCCTTTCTAAAGACCCCCTTTTTTTTTCTGCCTATTTTTCTTACTTCTAATTTCTTCTCTACATGCTTGGCCTTTGGACACTCGCCCTGCCTCTCCTGGGCATTCTGCCCGACCGGCCTCAGTTTCCTTCCCGTCCTGACTCCTTCCTCTGCTGGTGGCCCTTCCTCTAGGGCGGATGTGAGTAGGGAAGGCGAAAGAAAGTCATTGTGACTAGAAAGGCCTTGGCCTACTGCTATGCATTGCCCCTCTAGAGCCACCAGTTGGCTCCTATGAGACCCAGGTGAGGGAGGGGACCTGGCTTTTTGCTCTAAGGCTTTGGACCTTTCCTCTTGGGCCCCTTGGGATCCCAAGGACTTTCTTCAGTGCTTGCTGGTGTCAGGGCTGGTTGGCTCTTTCTAGAACTCCCTTCACCTTTGTTCAGGTGCTAAGACCCGGAGAGCGGTGGTGTTAGCACATTGGGGTTGGGGCTAGGGTTAGCTGGGTCAGACCCCAGTCCTTATACTCTAGGGTGGCTTTCCCTATCTCGATAATACAGGCACAGCCAGACCCCTGCTACCTAAATGGCTGGCTAGGAGGTGCTCGGCCTTCTACATCAGGGTGCGAGAGGGTTGCAGAGAGGGCTAGGCCGGCTCTTCAGCAGTGGAAGCCATACCACAAGGACTTTTTTTGTTGTTGTTTGTTTGTTTGTTTGTTTGTTTTGCATTTGGGCATAGCTGAGTGGGTAATTAAAGCCCTGGATCTAGATAGCCACTCAATGGGACCATAGCAAGCCAGCCAGTGGAGGGTGTCAAGGGACAGCACTGCTTCTCTGAGAGACATGGGATTAGGGTCAGAGAGGAGGGCACCTAGGCCACAGTGAGATCCCTCTATCAAAGCACTGTCGGAACCCAGGTCATGTTGGTCCGGTGTCTTTTTCCTCTGCTGTGGGTTAGGTTTCTGAGCTGAGGCCATAGCCTCGCACCTTCCAATTGCTGTGCGGTTTCTTATCTTCTCTTTACACCTCTCTCCTTATCTCTGCCTCTCATTTCACCTCCTTATTCCTGTCTAGCCTCTCCTTGAGTCACTCTTATTTCCTCACTAACCTAATTCCTTTACAGCCTTTAACTCCACTTGAATTTATTCTCTGTAAATAAGTAAGGGCTTCGCAGGTGACAGTGACAGTATGGCAGCTAGGGAAACTGAGGCATAGACCCAAGTGCCATCCACAGCTAGTCATAGCTGCTGTTTTAGATTTCTTTGTGGCTCATGGAGTGTGATTTAGTATCTTTCCTGGATCTTCAGATACACTTGAATTTAAATTTTTTTATTTGTATTTTATGTGTATGGTGTTTTGCCTGCATGTATGTTTGTGCATCCTGTATGTGTCTGGAGCCCACTGAGTCTAGAAAAGAGTGAGGAATCCTTGAAACAGGAGATGCAAATGATTGAGAGCCACTGTGTGGATGCTGGGAACAGAATTCCTGTCTTTTGGAAGAACAACAAGTGCTTTTTTTTTTTTTTTTTTTTTTTTTTTAAAAGATTTATTTATTATAGCCGGGCGTGGTGGCGCACACCTTTAATCCCAGCACTCGGGAGGCAGAGGCAGGCGGATTTCTGAGTTCGAGGCCAGCCTGGTCTACAAAGTGAGTTCCGGGACAGCCAGGGCTATACAGAGAAACCCTGCCTCGAAAAACCAAGAATAAAAAAAAGATTTATTTATTATAGCTTAAGTACACTGTAGCTGACTTCAGACACACCAGAAGAGGCCATCAGATTTCATTGCGGGTGGTTGTGAGCCACCATGTGGTTGCTGGGATTTGAACTCAGGACCTTTGGAAGAGCAATCTTAACCACTGAGCCATCTCTCCAGCCCCACAAGTGCTCTTGACAGAAAGTGATTTCTCCAAATCCTAGTCTCTCTTCACAGTTTCTTTCTTTCTTTCTTTCTTTCTTTCTTTCTTTCTTTCTTTCTTTCAAGAATTATTTATTGTTATATGTAAGTACACTGTGCTGTCTTCAGACACACCAGAAGAGTGTCAGATCTCTTTACAGATGGTTGTGAGCCACCATGTGGTTTCTGGGATTTGAACTCAGGACCTTCGGAAGAACGGTCAGTACTCTTAACCGCTGAGCCATCCAGCTTTTTTTTCCCCCCCCCTTGATTTTTCAGGACAGGGTTTTTCTGTGTAGCCCTGGCTGTCCTGGAACTCACTCTGTAGACCAGGCTGGCCTCGAACTCAGAAATCCGTCTGCCTCTGCCTCCCGAGTGCTGGGATTAAAGGCGTGCGCCACCACTGCCCAGTCTTTTTTCACAGATTCTTAAGAATTAATCTGTATAGCATAAAATCAACCCAAATTAACTCTGCGATTACTTTTAGAGTATTTACAGAGCTATGTACCTATCATTGAAACTTAATTTTAGAGCATTCTTGTTTCGGGCAGGGACAATGGTTTAGTAGATAAAAATGAATGCTACTCAAGCATGAGGAACTGCGTTCAGATCCCCAGCACCCGCGTCTTTAATTTCAGAGCTGAGGGTGGGAAAGAGGCAGGAGGATTGCTGGGGTTTGATGGCCAACAGCCTAGTTCAGATTCAATGAGATAACCTTAACTCAAGGGAATAGCAGGGGGAGGGGGGGTACCTTACATCTGCCTCTGGCCTATGCATATGTGTCCTAGACACATATGTGTGTACATGACAACCCCCAAAAAGAACATTTCTGTTGCACACAGCTCAAACATCTTGTGCTTATTCACAGTCTATTTCTGTTCCACGCCTAGCCCCAGGCAAGTACTATTCTAGACAAGTCCTGTTCTGGCTAATTTTTCTTTTAATTATTATTATTAAGGTTTTGTAGAAATTGACTTGACAATGCGAGAAGTTTAATGACTTGTCCAATCAAGGCATAGTGGCTTACCTGTGTAAACCCAGCAATTAGGAGGGGTAAAACAGGAGCTGTAGACCAGTCTGGTTTGCATAATAAGTTCTAGACCAGCATTAGCTACAGACTGAAACTCTGTCTCAACAAATGAGCAACAAAAAAGCCACCCCAAGGTCCTGGGATTGTAAAATGGTCTCTAGAAACAGCAACTACAAAAGTCCTGGATTTCATCCCTAGCACCACATAAAAGAGGGCATGATGTCATACACCTAAGGTATATCAGGAAGTTTAGAAAGAAATTCAAGGTCTCCTCCGCCGCCACCACCTTCCCCCACGCCCCTTACACAAGATTTTTCTGGGATGAAACTTTAACTGGCCTGGAATTTGCTGTGTGGACCAAGCTGGTCTCAGACTCCTAGAGATCTACTTGCCTCTGCCTCCTGCGTGCTAGAATTAAAAGCATGTGTCACCACATCCAGCCTTCATTTTTCATTTTACAGCCAACCTGGGATATTTTTAGGCAACTAGATCTTGCCTAAAAAAACAAAACCCAAGTATGTGTGTGTGTATGTAAAATACGTTGTACAAGATCATACAGGTAATGAAGTCGGTAAATTTTAGGGGTCTTGCATCCTAGTCTAAAATTCTTCCAACCCAAGAACCTTTGTTGTCTTTGGTTTTGTTTTCTTTTCCAGTCTTTTTACATAATCCCCCAATTTGAACCTACTCCCTTGCCATTCCCCCCCTTAAAAAAAAAAAAAAAAAAAAAGATGCTGAGAGATTTCAATCCTGTACATAAGAAAGACTTTGGAACTAGAGGGATGGCTCAGTGGTTAAGATATCTGGGTTCAATTCCCCTCACCCACATGGCAGCTCACAGATGTCTGCAACTCCAGTTCTCAGGGATTTGGCACCGTTACACAGAACATGCAGGCAGAACAACAATGCACATCGAAATAAATAAATCTTTTTTTTTTTTTTTTTTAAAAAAAAAAAAGATTTATTTATTATATGTAAGTACACTGTAGCTGTCTTTAGACACCCCAGAAGAGGGCATCAGATCTTGTTAACGGATGGTTGTGAGCTACCATGTGGTTGCTGGGATTTGAACTCAAGACCTTTGGAAGTGCAGTCAGTGCTCTTAACGCTGAGCCATCTCACCAGCCCCCGAAATAAATAAATCTTAAAAAAGAAAAAAGAAAGAAAGACATACAGCTCTGACTCTAGGAAGACTCCCGTGGCTAGTGCTTTTGGAGAGGGGCCAGTGAGGGCCAGTGAGGGTGAGTGGCCTATGTCTTCCCTCCTCCCAGGCAGTCCTAGAGTGGGTCCCAGGCATTCACTGTTCCTGCCTCTTTTCTGCCAACTCGGGTGGAAATAGTGACGGAGATGATGAAGGCCTGGCCAGGAAGAAGGGTGGATGTGGGAAAGCTGCATTGAGTGACTCCGTGCCTGATTGCCTGGAGGTCAGGAGGGGACAGTCCTTGGAATCCAAGCTCTCAGCCTACTTCCTTTGAGGGTCACTTGTGTGACAGCTGGAAGAGAAAGTGGGAAGGAACCCTGAGGAGCTGGTATCGTGCTCATACACAAAAGGTCAGGCACCAGAACACAGCCTAAGAATGAGGGCTGGTCAGTTGGCTTAGCCTTCAAGCCGTTACACGGCTTGTAATTGCTGCCATTTCCAGAGCAAGTTGAGTTGTATCCGGTGGGACACGTGACCTAGTATACTGCTTGGCCTTCATACACTTTAAAAATATAACTAACAGATTTATTGAGGTATACTAGATAGTCAGAAGGTTCAAATTTGGGCTCAGGAATCTATTTCTGCTTCGTCCAGCACCAAGCCACTGAAGAGCCTCAGAGGTCTGGACTCAAAAGCACAAACAGTTTACAGCTGACTATAATAGGTGAGGTAGCTTTCAAGGAAAAAGTTACAGGAGCTGAGACAGCTGTGTGACAGGAATGGCTGGGTTTCCCCTCTCAGTCTCCTTTAAGAAAACATCCCATTGAGACCCTTGGGAAAAGAGACAAAGGGAGAGGAGGAAAGGGGGGGGAGGGGTTGTAGTTACATCAGCCCTTGCACCCACCTGGCTGATCTCTGGGTATCCGTGTCCTTAGAGGGGCTTCCTGCTTCTCTTGGTAGGCCCTGCCTGCTCCATTTAAGGCTCCAGATGGCAAGGGGTGTGGGGAAGGAGAGGGGGACAGGGGTCAGGCATCTTCTGCTAAGTCCTGGGACCTGGGTAGTATAGAGCAAGAAAATGCAGGTTCATGGTTTAGATCTAGTGGGCGGTTTGCATTTGTTGGGGCAAGGATCAGGACTGGAGAGGCGTAGCGTCCACGCTGTAAGCTGGAAACTAAGTGGAAACAGAGAATGGACATGTCACCTCTGCTCCCCCTTCCTCAAGCTCCTTAGCATCTCTCCACCTTTTCTTCATCCTATGTGTCCTGAAGATAGTTGTGGCTGGCACTGGCTTTGCCCTGAGAACCCCACCAAAGAGCTGACTTCTCTCTTCCGTTCCCAGCCTTCCCGCTTACCAGCTTTTTATTGTGTTCCCAGGAGCTCTGGCGCCCTTGGACCATGGATCCTCTCAATAGGAGCCAGCTAGGCCCTGGATGCAAGACCCAGGCTGTGGTGCAGGTGAGTGGGACCAGGACCATAGGGTAAGAGGGCTCTTGGTAAGGGTGGTTCAGATCTTTCTCTTTTTGAGTTTTATTTTTATTTTATATTATGTTAATTTATGTGCTTATGTGTATGTGAGGTGCAGGTGCCCAAAGAAGTCAGCGTCAGGTAACAGGAGTTGGACTTACAGGGAATGATAGCCTTCTGATGTGGGTGCTGGGAATTGAACCTGGGTCCTCCACAAGAGCAGAACACTCTCTCACACCACCGAGTCATCTCTCCAGCTCTTTTACTCATCAGTTGTCCAAGTCTGAGGTTGAGAGCAACAGCAATTGCCCATTGCCCTTCCCTAGTCACAAGCCTATTACCAGCTCAGTCACAGTCTGAGTCAGGTTAATTGGTTCAGCCCGGCACTCCTCTGTGAAAGTCTGAATTCAGTTTACAGGCGCTGGGGCAGGATCACTCTCCTGGTTCATGCCTTCCTGCTCCCTTGCAGTTCAGTTTAGGAGGAGGAAGCAAGCCACGTGGGTAGTCATTACAAGCCTTCCAGGAGCTAGACTGGCCCTCCTACTAGTTATGGCATTCCCTCCTCGTTTCTGTTTTAATAAACAAAAGGGACACTTGAGCCTAGCCCGGAGATAATTCCAGTGGGATGAGCTAGGGACCCAGATTCAGGTGTAATTAGAATTTAGTGCAGCAATGCTCTGCATAAGATTTTTATGCTAAGCCTTCCAGACCTCAGAGCCTTTGGAGACGGCCAAGGGCTGCAGGGGCTGTTGGTGTGACAGGGAGTAGGGTGCTGGCCAAGAGTCTGTGCCTCTCACCTCCCATCCATTACCTGCAGAAAGGGCCATTGGATCTGATTGAGACGGGTCAAGGACTGAAGGTGCAGACGGACAAACCTCATCTGGTGAGCCTGGGCAGCGGGAGACTCAGCACAGCGATCACTCTCCTGCCGCTGGAGGAAGGTGAGTTAAGGTGCCAGCAGGACAAGTCTCCTGCCCTCTTCATCACTATGTGCATTCCTGCCCTGGAGGCTGGGACTGCGGTGGCCCTTCTGCCTTATGCAGGCAATGCTTGTTTTGCTTCGTGCCTGCCTCCCCTGGCTGCCGGCCCTTTTTGGCAGATGAGCTGATTAAAGTAAATAAATAAATTTGAGTTCAGAATCAAGGGAACTGGCAGAGGGAAAGAAGAAAGCTCACTGCTCTCAGCAGTCTATGGGATCGAGAGCCAGCCCCCACCCCACCCCACCCTTGCTCCAGGATGATGGCTGGCATGGGAGACTGAACTATGTGGAACGTGAAAAGATTGAAAAGATGGGTGTATATCCTAACAGGAGGCCCTGGCATGGCTTCTCCTGCCCTTCTCCCTTCCTGGCTGCACCTGTTGCCTGGGTGACACTGCATTCCCCACATTCTCCAAATGCCAGTCCCAGGGGCTCTACCAGGGAGGGATGGAGGGGAGAGGCTGTGCTGGAGAGGGAGAGAGGACTGGAGAGAGGAAGGGAGTGGGTAGGAGAGACAAGGGGGGCTTTCTAAGAAGATAGGGGCTAGAAAGGAAGTATAGACAGCCAGTTAGGGGAACAAAGGGAGGCCCCCCTCTCTGCTGCCAAGGTGTCTTGAATCCTGTGGCCTCTCTCTGGATCCCATTCAGACACAGAGTTTTCGCTGCTTGCTTGAGAGGAATTTCTACCCCTTACTGACCTTCAGGGGGTAGCCAGAACTGGACAGGGTCAGTCTCAGCATAAGTAAGAGATAGACATATACTGCCACCCACCTTGGTCCTTACCTTCTTAGCCTGGATAATTGTTCTGACTCAGTTTGTCTCCTGTCTCCAGGGAGGACAGTGATTGGTTCTGCAGCCAGGGACATCTCCCTGCAGGGTGCAGGCCTGGCTCCAGAACACTGCTATATCGAGAATCTGCGGGGCACTCTCACCCTGTACCCTTGTGGCAATGCCTGCACTATTGATGGGCTCCCTGTTCGGCAGCCCACCCGGCTCACTCAGGGTAAGGTTTGATACCTCCACACCAACGAGGGTGGGTCTGTCTATCTGTGTCTGTCTGTCTGTCTGTCTGTCTGTTTCATAGCTTGTGCGTGTTAATTTGGGGGAGGCCTGACATGGCGGTTCCCATGTCAGTTAGATGGTTGGCTATCCTTCAGTGTAGGTGTCAGAACATCTTAAAAATACCACCCCACCCCCATCCCAGCACCCAGCCTTTCCCAGCCCACCCCCAGCCCACTATTTCTTCACAATCACATAGAGAGAAGAGGTTTTAGTTCCTGCTTTCAGAGGGTCCTGGGTATAGTATGGCTTTTGGTGTTTGTAGGAGGGGAATGGAACAGTGGAGATAAAGGACCTGAGGTTTCTATGATGTCAGCAGGGAGTCGTATTGAGTTGCCCTAGAGGATGAAGTCCCCTGAGGGCATGCCTGTTCTGCTGCATAAAGCTGAGGGCCATGGCTTTAGCTACCCCCATTTCCTAAGGCACCAGACTGCTCTGTTGGGTAAGGGAGGCCCAGGTGGGTAAAGTCCCCTAATTGCCATGGTTACCAGGCAGGCAAGCAAGGGCTGGCTGGGTGGTACTTTGAATAGGCCCAATGTATTTGCCTTGGAAACACTGAGCATCCTTAGTTCGTGGGTGGGTCTTTTTATTAACAGACTGAGAAGAGAGGATCCGACCAGATGTGACTCTCAGTAAGTCAAGTTCACCTAGGAGAGAGGGTTGAGCCTGGCTGTCTCAGCAAGCCCACTAGCTGGATTGCAGGGGAAATCCCACTCGCCCCACTGTCTCTCCGGCTCCTTGGGGGGGGGTCTTCTGTGACACTCCCTCACCTCTGGCATGGGAACTACTCCTGCCTTCTGCTTTTGGGGTGTAGCAGAACATGGATACTGTGTTTCAGGGAGGTGAGTCCTACAGCAGCTAAGGGCAGATTCACCTTCTCCTGGGGCTCAGGTCTCTGACTCTGGAAGAGAGGAGTGAGTCCCCACAAACTGGGGCTTTGGCTGGGATGCTGTCCCTGGCCATCCTGTTCAGGGTCGGAGAGAGCATCTGCTCCAGGCTTCAGTGAGTCACAGAGCAGCAAAGGAAGAGACTGGGCAAACTCCAAGACCTCCTTCCCAGCCTGTACCTCACATCCCCCAATCCCATTGTTTCCCTGGGGTATGAGCACTCTTGCCCTCTCTGGACAGTGAACGGACTGGAAGCATCAGTTCTGTGGTCCAGGTTCCTAGGGCATCATTTAGCTCTTGAGAAGAGGGAGGGTCTGAGGCCATGGCAGAAGGCTCACACATTTCCTGTGGCCCTAGTGACCCCACTTTCCAGATCCAGAAGCCCATCTTACCAAGTATGTACCCTCCTACATTCTTCTGACCCCAGGCTCCCTTTGCCACCCCCCCCCCACCCCAGTCTTCTTGTCTGGGCTCGCCCGTTTCAGAAGCTTGGCAGGGTAGGCGGAGGCACAAAGGGATGGGTGTTCTTCCTAGCCCCCACCCCTCCCCTTGGGTTCTAGGAGCTGAGAGTTTCCTTGTCTCATCTCTGGAGCAAGGCACCAAGCCCAGCCCTGCCTGGCCCCAGTCCGGACATTCTTGGGAGTTCGTTTCCTTGGATACTGGGTGGTGCGGGGGTGATGTGCTATCTCTGTGTGTCTGTGTGACTGGACTGTGTTTATGTGTCTCCGGATATGTTTGTGTCTCTGGGCTTGTGTGTTTTGGTGTTTATTTGTGCCTTTCCTCGTGTGTTTACAGACCTGTGTATTCAAATGGGTGGTGGGTGAGCACAGAGCTGATGTCAGCAAAATGTCTGTGCGTGTCTTCCCGTGTGTCCATGAGAACTCTGTGGCACGCCATGTTTTACAAAAGGATCACATAAGGCTGGAAGTGTAGCTCAGTGGTAAAGCAACACAGGCCCTAGGTGTAGCATGCGTGTGTGTGTGTGTGTGTCTGTGTGTGTGTGTGTGTGCGCGCGCGCGCGCGCGTGCACTCACACACTTTTTTTCTTGTCTTATTTTCTACTCTGGCCTTGAATCCCGGATCACCTTTGAGAGGTAAAGGGATATCTTGGGAATAACAAGGAGCCTTCTTTGGCTGGGCCAGGCCTCCCAAGCATCATTCTGGGCACTGTGCCCAGCCATAGGCAACTTGGAATGCCACTCTTCATGGCGAGCAGAGATGGCAGTGACAGGCTCTTGTCAGGAGTGTGCTTGGGCTAGGGGAGGGAGAGAAGGCCAGAATACAGATGCCAACCTTTAGCCCAGAGCAGTGAGCATGTGAGGTTGCCACCCTGGTACCCAGGCATCTTGGCATATCCCATGCTGCCCTCTTCTCTACAGAGCAAAGGGTGGAGCTGGGAAAGGGACCAAGGAAACAAATGGGGCGACTGCATCTCAACCCCGGGGTCTAGGCTGCTCCGCCCTGGGACCGCAGCACCAAACCACATGAAACATCTGGGAGGGGACTCCAGAGAGCCCCACAGCTCAGGGCCTGGGCTGTGTAGGCAGGCGGTCCGGTCCTCCATCAACTCCTACCACAGGCTGCTGCCTGAGTGTCCTTCACTGCTGAAACCCCCGTTGATGGGAAGGAGCTGCGGTATAGCCAGGATCCCCAGGGTGCCTGCTGCCACCTGAGATCCAGAACACCAAGCTCTCCCCGTCCCCTCCGGCTATGTTATGTCTTCTGTGAACCAGACAGGCAGGAAGCGTCCAGGCTTTCTCTGTTAGGGCTGATAAGGATCTTTACTAGGGAAGCTCAGGGAAGGAGAGCAGGAGTGAAGGCCGGAGCGCCCAGCTTCCTTGTGTCGGTCTCCTGCGCTGCTCCTCACTGCTCCACACTGGCAGCATCCTCCTCCCTGCCTGGTCTTCCAGCTGGCCATCACAGTTTCCAGACTGGTGAATCACTCTTCCTGGGGAATCTTTGTTTTTTAACGCCTCCCCTCGTTTTTTTTTACATTTGACCCTATATGGGTCTTCCTCTTTTCTTCAGAAGGGAAACCGGTTTCCTGTGTACATGTGAGTGTGATGTGTGTTTGCACACGGGCATGTATAGTATGCCGGTGAGTGGGCGAAGCAGTGACCTATTCAGCAAGAATGGAAAAATCCCTTCGTATTTCTTTAAGGAAGCTGGCTTTTTATTTCAGAGTCCCCCCAGGGGCTGCTTGGAAGACTAGCTCTGTTCAAATAAGTGTATAACTAGGAGGGGGCTGAAACTGTGACAGTAACTGTGTGTGATAGAGCATGTATAATGTGGGGGCCTGTCTGGATCAGCGTGCAGGCGGTGTCATTGTGACTGGGCAGTGTTGCTTTGTATTGGAGATGACAGTCAGACTGTTTCCCCGGGGGCTGCTGGGAACACAGTGTGTCTGAGAGAGTGTGTATGGTGTATAAGTGAGGTCTGGTGTCCAGGGCCAGGTCCTTAGGTTAAAAGCAATTCCCTGTGGCCCCAGCTCAAGAATGTTCTAGTCTGGGTGACTGGTTGACAATGTTTACTTGACTTCTTGACCTTGGAGGCTCTAGATAGCAAGGGTCTTTAAATTTATTTTTATCCATACATGCGTACGTACATACATATGCATGCATTTATATGTCTGCATGCATGTATTATGTATGTATATAATGTGTAGGGGTGTTTTACCTACAACTATGTCTGTACACCACATGTGTGCCTAGTGCCCACAGTGCCCAGAAGACGAAGGTGGGTTCCCATGGAACTGGAGTTACAGACAGTAAAGGACAGTGTGGGTGCTGAGAATTGAACCCAGATCCTCTGGGCGCCCTCAATCACCTAGCCACCTCTCCAGCTCTGGCAAGCGTCTTAATAGGGGACAGCTCTCTGTGGCAGCCACCACAACTTGAAATTGTGACTAAGTGAAAGGAGGGCTGCTGCCCCGTGGAGTGGCCCTGGAGGAACAGGACATTGATACAGCCTGGGTCAGTGCGGGTGAGCTCTGGCAGGTGGGGGCCAGAAGGAAAAGGGTTAGGGTGCTGACAGGAGCTCAGATCGGTGTTGCTTGCATTGCACAGAACACTGCCTTGGCCTGAGCTCTCAGCCCAGGGTGACCTTGTCACAGTGCCGGACTGAGGATCGTAGCTGACCCTAGTGACCCTAGCTGGATCCCATGGTGATTCCCACTTTTTTTCCATCATGTATGGAGTCATAGAATGGCCTCCGCTGTCACTGAGACCATCTCCCTCATTCTGTGGGTAGGAACCCAAGGCCACCAGGCCAGAAGGTGTGGCTGCCGTAAGGTGACACTGGCTGGCCCCACAGCCGTGGGCTTCAGTCATTGGCTTCCTACTCTAGAGAGCTTTAGGTGAGACAGAACTCTGACCTCTGGCTCTCCATCTTCTGGCCTCTGTTTACCTCTCACCTTAACTTTTAACGTCATGTCCCCAGGAACCTCTCCTGCCTGCCCCACTATCCCTCCAGCCCCGAGCGCGGGTTCTTCATCCCGCCGCCTGGTGGCATCCTCCCTCCCACCCCGCCCTCTCCATCCAGCTCCACACTCCTCCATCACTTCCTCTTCCCCTCCTCCTCGCCTTTGTCCCTCCCTCTCTGGCTCCCTTCCCCCGCCTGTGGTGGCCGGCCCGCCCCTCCCCGGGCATTGGCGGCTGCTCGCTCCCTGGCTGCTCGCACCGCGCCTGGAGCCGGCGGCGCGGGAGGTCGGCCCGCCCCCTCAAAGGCCCAGGGCGGGCGGGCGACCTGCAGGGCCCGGGCTGGTAGGAGCGAACAGTCCGGAGGTCCTGGTTCAGCGGTGAGTCCTCCGCCAGGTCAGCCACAGCTCCAGGCAACCGGGCGTAGACGTTCCAGCTGGGAGGGGCGTTCTGGGACGGGTGAGCGCAATGAGAGGAATGGGGTCTTCGCCCCCCAGTGGGAGCCTGAGACTGTTAATCTGATGGTTTGTGTGCTCAGAACGTCTGTGAGCGGTGGTCTGAGTTATTGAATGGCTGTGCAGACCCCATCTTCCCCATCTCTGGGGAATCTGCTCCTTGGGACCCGCCTCCGGAGCCTGTAGAGGGGTCCTGCATAGGTTGAGGGAGCCTATGCTATCACCAGAAGGAGACTGATGAGAAGAGCTAAGATTCTCACATTCACCCCTCACCCAGCTTCCCTCTGGCCAGTCCATTCTATTTGTGTGGCCACCAGGTCGGTGACTGTCACTGTGAGTGTGCAGCATGTCTGCCCATATGGCCGCGAGTCTGTATGGTTTCTGAGTGTCTCTGTGTGAGGCTGCGTGGGGTGTTTCCCTTCTGCATCTCCCACAAACAGGATCCACCCTCTCCTTTGCCCCGTGTTTTCCCTCCAGATGTGCAGTTCCTCCACCCACCTGTACACAGCTGGACCCTGAGTCCTTCTGGGCAGAGAGGACAAGACAGGGACTGTTGACTCTGGCTGGATGGCCAGAGTGCCCAGGGATTCTGTGGGGTCTGAGTGAGCAGAGTAGGGGCTTCCTGACATAGATGGGCTGGCCAAGTCTCTGGGGGCAGTAGGTGCCAGAGTTGGAGCAATGCCTGGGGCCCCTGAGTACAAATAGTAAGTTAATTTGGGCTAGAGCTGATCTGCTCTCTGCTCCGCTGCCCTCCTGCCCACTCTATTAATACAGCGCCAGTGCCTGGCACCACTATTTATAGCCCAGAGCAACATGGCCACACCCCCTGGGTGTGAATGGGGGGAAGGGCAGGGCAGTGTATGTAGGCTGTTGGTGCCAGGGAAGAGGGTCCCTAGATACCCAAAGCCTCCTTGGGTGGCACTGCATGGATGGAATCCACCCTGCCTCTCCACCCGGTGCCTGGTTTGGACTGTGCGGAGAGCCATAGCCTTTGCCCCCTCTCACCCTAGAGTTGAGTGAATCTGTCTAGACCCTTCAAATTCATCATTAATTAGACTGTTAAATATTTGTCCGAAAGGGGAGGGGTGACTGGCTTTCTCTGAAGCAGCTGTGCTTGTAATTAGGTGGGTGGCTTGGGTGACTATTATTTATCCCAGTTATGATTGCTATGGGATTAGCTCCTCTGATTGGTGGCTTGGCAGGGGAGGCCTTCCCTGTTCTCTCAACTACCCATCAGCCTTTAGAACTAACTGTTGGTGCTGTCTGCCTGGGAGGGCCTGTGGGTGTGCCAAAGTAGTGGGTGGCTTTGTCTGCTACAGTTTTCTGCTATGGTGGGCTTCTTAGAGTGCCAGCCTCTCAGGGTCCAGGGTCCAGGGTCCCAGGATCAGACCTTTAAGCTCAATAGGGGACCTCCTGTCAAAGTACCCCCTTGTCCTGGGATGTCCCTTGCCCTTGCAGCCTCCCTGAGCTGAAACTGCCTCAACGTCCTGGAATGTAGACTTCCCTGCCAGTCTTATCCCAGACTGGCGTGAAGCACGGGGCACTGTGTGGCAGCACATCGGGTAGCCAAGAGGTTGGTTGGGGCCGGGAGTGTGGAGTGTGGACGGATTGGAAGGCTATGCAGTAGAGAGCCCTAGGACTCTGGCTTCTTTCCGTAGAGCATCTTCTGCAGGAGCCTGGAACACCTGGCATAGCCAGAAGGAGGAATTCTGCCAGCCAGGCTTAGGCGCCTGTGGGCACACCTGCTGCTGCGCACACTCCCAAGCCCCTGGCTACGTTTTCTGGCTCCCACATACCCACCTCTTTCTATGCACTCATACTTCCTGGGCAGGACTGGGCTTGCATCTCTTGCCTGGGAATGTGCTTGGCCTAAAGGAGCCCAGTGGCGGAGAACTGGCTAGAGTCTATGGGGACCAAGATATAGCCAGGGGATGCTTTGCCTGAAAAAGAGAAGAGTTTGTTCCCTAGATGCTCAGAGGGTGGTAGCCCTCCTGAAGTCATACCATGGGCAGGGATCAGACTGGATGCTGAGCCCCACCTGCCCGTGCACCTGACTGATCTGTGGGGTTTTATTTGTCCCATATCTTACAGGTTTTGTGTGTGTGTGTGTGTGTGACTCTGGAAGATACTGCCTCTAAAACTAACCCTTTTACCCAAGAGGCAGTTCGGTGAATCACCGGTACACATTGATGTTGGATGTTCATTTTTTCCTTTTTAAAATGTATTTATTTTATGTGTTTTGTTTACTTGTTTTATGAGTGTTTTGCCTGTGTGTTGGGGCACCACATGAATACCTAGTGCACTCAGAAATTAGAAGGCATCACAGCTCATGGAACTGGAGGTACCGATGGTTTTGAGCCACCTTGTAGGTCCTGGGTACCATGAACAGTAAGAACCGCAAGTCCTCTTACCCACTGCCATCTCTTTAGCCCCTGAGCATTCTTCTTCTTCTTCTTCTTCTTCTTCTTCTTCTTCTTCTTCTTCTTCTTCTTCTTCTTCTTCTTCTTCTTCTTCTTCTTCTTCTTCTTCTTCTTCTTCTTCTCTTTTTTTTCTGGAGAATTTTTTTTTCCACTTCTGGAATATTTTCACATATACAGTCTTATTAACCCCGGGAGATCTAATAGTATCAAGTGTCCCATTTTTGGGGAGAGAACTAGCTTAGAGGTGTAGTGACGTCACCTGAAGATTTCACAGCTAGTGAGTAGGACTCCAATCTGGGGAACTTGCCTGGCAGTGACCGTTCCTATTCTGACCTATGCCTTGGAACCCATCTTAGGACTCCATTGCAAAGAGAGGCAGGGCAGGTAAGCACCATGTGGATACCATGTGAGTGCAGGCAGGGATGGCTCTTGAGAGCTGAGGGTAAGCTTGCTGGGATTGTGGCTGGGGTAGCTTCGTCCCTGCCTGCACTTTCTAAGTGAGTGCTTTCTCTGCAGGCTGCATGTTGTGTCTGGGTCAATCCACCTTCCTGCGCTTTAACCATCCAGCCGAAGCCAAGTGGATGAAAAGTATGATTCCAGCAGGGGGCCGGGCCCCAGGGCCCACCTACAACCCCAGCTCTGGTAAGTAGCCAGCTGGGGCAGGTGGCTGGGTAAGTGGCACCCCTTGGACATGTGTCCTTGCCTGTTCCAACCACTCTCGGAGTGTTAGAGTAGGACAATCCCAATGGTCTGGGCTCATTGCCACCTGCCACGGGCTGGTAGAGAATGCTAGGCCATAGGGCCACTGGAGAAGATCCAAGGCGTTGCTGTTTGGCTCAAACTGGGAAGTCACGTGCCTTGAGGGCACATACAAAGTTCTGTTAGCCTGGAACCCTGCTGCCTCGGAAGATGCCACTCATTGTATGGGACCCTTGTCATCTCAGGAGTGCCTCACATGACCTCATGACCTCAGTAGCTTCTGGGGTGGGGGGGTCCCACCTGCTGGCGATCATGTCCAGAGTAGGCACTCGTCAAACCCTCAGGCCATGCCATGCTGACCAATGACTCAGAGAGCAGCTGCAGCCAGCTGCAGCCTGTGTGTGAATTATTGATCCCTAGAAGAGAATTGGTGATTGTTCTAGCACTCTTGACACAGGCCCCTCAGCAGGCTGCCAAGGGGGCAGATGGGGAAGCTAGTTAGCTGTAGATGCTGACCCAGACTCCTCCACAATGGCGTTCCGATGACTGTGGGGCTAGAGGGCCAAGGCTGGTTCTGTGGCAGGTGAGCACAGTAGTCAGGTTCCCTTGATGGGGTGGGTATTAGTGACCTACATAGTCTGATGACTTCAGGAAAGGCAGGTGGTCACTGGAAACACATGGGGCTTCCCTCTGACTAGGACCCAAACACAGCCTTGCAAACCCATTCTTCTCTTCACTCCCCACACCTATGACTTCCAGTCCCCTGGGGACTCACTTTGCCCCCAACCCAATCCGGGTCATGCCACTCCTTTAGCTGTTTATTGGTTCTGAGGATTCTGAACTCCTGGATGGTTGACAGGGGCTAGGGCCAGGCGAACGCCAGCTCTTGCTGGTGTGGCTTAATGGAACAATTGGAGACACTGAACTGAACCTCGAAGCTCCTCAGCCAGGCTTCCAGGCACAAGCCGTTAGCTGATCCTTCTCTTGTGTTGGATCGGATAAGCTGGTCATCAGCCCTGGAGCCCCACCCCCACCCCAGCCTCTGACTGGTTTATTGAAAGGCTTTGCTGTCCCTTAGACTGAGAAGCCTTAGAATGTCTGGCCAGCTCCACAGTAGGTCCACATCTCTTTGGTAGTGTGCCTACTTGATCTTCCTAAAAGAGAGGCACAGAAAGTTGGGGAAAATGAAGGCAAGGAGGACCGTCTTGCTGGAGCGAGTTAGAAATGACTAGACTTAGAAGTACATACCTGGTACTGTTGCTCTGTCCTGAGTCATTCAGAGTTCGAGCCAGGGAGGCCATGCCATACCATTTCCCTTTATAGAAGGGGAACCCAGGGCAAGAGAGTTTGGATAAAGCTGCAGAACAGGTCAGTGGCAGAGTGGGTTGGTACCAGAACTCGGCTCTCCTGGCTCCTCCAGAGCCCTCGCTGCCCCGTTGCCCTACGATGAGGTAGGATGGTACTTTCTTGCTTGTGCATGAATGCGGCTCCCTAGAGCCAAAAACCGGAGCTTGAGGCCTCTTTGCGTTTCCCCCTCAGCTGAATCAGACACCCTGGTCAATGGGAACCACACAGCACAACCTGCAACCCGGGCACCGTCAGCCTGTGCCAGCCATAGTTCCTTGGTGAGCTCTATTGAAAAGGACCTGCAGGAAATCATGGACTCACTGGTGCTAGAGGAGCCTGGAGCTGCAGGCAAGAAGCCTGCAGCCACGTCCCCGTTGTCGCCAATGGCTAACGGCGGGCGCTACCTGTTGTCCCCTCCAACCAGCCCCGGTGCCATGTCAGTGGGCTCCAGCTATGAGAACACCTCTCCAGCCTTCTCTCCGCTTTCCTCACCGGCCAGCAGTGGGAGCTGTGCTAGCCACTCACCAAGTGGGCAGGAGCCAGGACCCTCTGTGCCCCCACTGGTGCCTGCCCGCTCCTCTAGCTACCATTTGGCTCTGCAACCTCCACAGTCTCGCCCAAGTGGTTCCCGCTCCTCTGACAGTCCCCGGCTGGGCAGAAAAGGGGGTCATGAGAGACCTCCCAGTCCTGGTCTCCGGGGTCTTCTGACGGACAGTCCTGCCGCTACAGTCTTGGCTGAGGCCCGCAGAACCACTGAGAGTCCCCGGCTAGGTGGACAGTTACCTGTGGTGGCTATCAGCCTGAGTGAATATCCATCTTCCGGTGCCCGCAGCCAACCCGCCAGTATTCCTGGCAGCCCAAAGTTCCAGTCTCCAGTGCCTGCTCCCCGAAACAAGATCGGCACACTCCAAGACCGCCCTCCCAGTCCTTTCCGTGAGCCCCCAGGCACGGAGAGGGTACTAACAAGCAGCCCCTCTCGACAACTGGTGGGCAGAACATTTTCAGATGGGTCAGCAACTCGTACCCTCCAGCCACCTGAGAGTCCCCGCCTGGGCCGGAGGGGCCTGGACAGTATGCGGGAACTGCCCCCGTTGAGTCCATCTCTGTCTCGAAGGGCTCTGTCACCACTGCCAGCCCGGACTGCCCCAGATCCCAAGCTAAGCAGGGAAGTGGCAGAGAGCCCCAGGCCGCGTCGCTGGGCAGCCCACGGAACTTCACCTGAGGACTTCTCCCTGACTCTAGGAGCACGGGGTCGCAGGACTCGGAGTCCCTCGCCCACCCTCGGGGAGTCCCTGGCACCTCGCAAGGGCAGCTTCAGTGGCAGGCTGAGCCCAGCCTACAGTCTGGGCTCTCTTACTGGGGCTTCACCTCGTCAGAGCCCCCGTGCTCAGAGGAAGCTTTCTAGCGGGGACTTGCGGGTTCCCATCCCAAGGGAGAGGAAAAATAGCATCACAGAAATCAGCGATAACGAGGATGATCTTCTGGAGTACCACCGTCGGCAGCGCCAAGAGCGGCTCCGGGAGCAAGAGATGGAGAGGCTGGTGAGCCAATGCCAGGGAGGCTGCCGCTGCACAAGCCAGTGCCTCTGCCAGGGTGTGGGCAGGCCAGCTGGCAGAACAGGAGGGACCATGTACAGGGCCTGGGTGGATTCAGGATGAACCATCAGGTTAAGTGTCCCAGGTTAAGTCTCACCATCCTGGTACCCTGGAGAGAAACTGTCTTTGAAATCACTAAGGCTTTCTAAATTTTTTAGTTTTGGATATGTGTGTGCAGGTGTGTGTCTGTGTGCGTAGGCCAGAGATGAGTGGGTAGTGTCTTCCTCAGTTGCTCTTCGGTTTTGTTTCTTGAGATAAGTCTCTCGTTGAACCTGAGACATACTGGTTTAGCTGAACTGGCTGGACAGCAAGGCCCCAGGTTCTTCTGTCTCTGCCTCCCCAGCACTAGGGTGACTGGAGGATTGAACTCATGTCCTGGGCGCTTTGCCAGTAGAGCCCATCTTTCAGGCTCTAGATCCTGGTTTTGGATTCTTGCTAATTTTGCGTCTATTCTATGGCAGATCATTTGTTTTGTTGTGTGAGTTAGGTTCATAGGGCTTACCCTAGCGCAGTGTTTCAGGAAAGCATACATGTGGTGGCGTCTTGCATCCCTAAGTTCGAAAAGCGAGTTTTGAGGCTGAGGCCCAGACATTAATTTATTTGGCCTTTTATTTTGATGGTGCGGGGCCTTGAATCTAGGACCTTTGGCATGTCAGAACAGCACTCCATCATCGAGCTATATAGCCCCAGCCCTAGAATTATTTTTCTCTTCTGCTCTTTTTTTTTTTTTTTTTTCCCAGTTGTGTAACCCATCGTGGCTGTGAGCTTACTGTGTGACCCAGGTTGAGCTTGAGTTCATGATCTTTCTGATTGCCTCCTGAGCAGACATTACACAGGCTTGTGACCATGCCCCATGTGGGCTGGGGTTGGGAGGAGTCCTTCTTTTAAAGCTTTTATTTATTGAGTGTGTGTGTGTGTGGTGTGTGTGTGTGTGTGTGTGTGTGTGTGTACTTGTGTGTGTGTGTGTGTAGGCCAGTGCCGTGATGAGTGTGGAGACCAGAGGACAGTTTTGTGGAGTTATTCGTTCCTTTCCCTATGCATGGGTTTCGGGGGTCAGACTCAGGTCATCAGTCTTGCACTCAGGCACCTTTACCTTGGACTTATTCTTTAGGGAAACGTTGGTACCCCTTTCTCGCTTGTCTTTGGCATCAACAAGTGGGCGTGAATCACTGACTGTGGCTCATATGGGTTCCCCCCCCCCCCCGAGCATGGTGCTAAGGAGGAGGGAAAGGCAGGGTGGGCAGCCCCCCCCCCGTTTGTCTCCCTGATTGTATGTGTCTGCATGCATAAATGTGGGTGCTGCCGAGTCTGGGTGTGGTTCTGGGCAGCTGTTCTAGAGATGGCCTCTGAGCAGGGAGGGGGCAGGGATTCCCCCAAATAGCATAGGGAGCTGCAGGGGCATTGGCTGCTGTGTGCATGCTCAGAGCATGGGTTTCCCCCTTTCCCTCATGAGCATAAGCCCTGGGTATTTTGAGACACAGGTACCCTGGAGTTGGTTTGAAGAGGAAGTTTGTCTGAAGAATCTGGGAAGACACTGGTCAGGGCGGGGTGAGGGTATGGGCTGGTATAATTGTGGGAGTCAGGACTCCTGGTCTTTCTTTGTTACACCTTCTTGTCACTGTGGTGCATCGGTGACCCGGGATCCTCATCCTGGAAGGGCTGGTGAGCCTGACATAATAAAGCACTGGGCCCAGCCTCCCCACCCCCGTCCCCACACACAGGTACCCCACCCCCATCCCCACACACAGGTACACACCTCACCACCAGCCCCAACCTGCCCCACCTGCCACTTTAAGTCAGAGGCCGCCCGCACCCTGCCCCTCCCACCTCAGCCAGGCTGCTTATCTGGGTCCTAGGGCGGGGGTGAGGCATTGGCGCAACCTCCTGGGTGCTGAGGCTTGGTTCCTGGATCTTTTGCCACACAACTGGGCAAGCAGCAGGAAGGAAGCTGGGTAAGTGTTCTGGGATGGGAAGGTGAAGCCAAAGTAAATGTACATGGTGAGAGATACGGGCGACCAGAGACCTCAGAACGCACTGTAAGGCTCCGGGCTTGAGAGCCAGGGCTTGGGTGTTACAAACGGATGAGCAGGATAGGGACCAGGAATATGACTGCCGTAGTGCCCTCAAGTCCTAGGCACCTGAGAGGTGACCATGTCTGCATCGGGATTTGTAGTGAGAGGAGAGAATGCCAGCACAGAGTTCTCGATCTCGCTGGCCAGCTTGCGCCGCAGCCTTAAGGAGCAAAGGGATAGCATCCTGAGGGACTTGGAGCTGAGGTGGGGCTGGAAAGACAGTGTCCCCTCTGCCTTTTCTCTCTGCATCTGGACTGTCAAGTCCTGTGGCCTGTGCTCCACTTTCCAGCCCTGGCTGTCTTCAGATGCCCACCCAGCTGTAGATAGACTATGTTTATCTCTATGTGTGTGTGTGTGCGCGCGCGCGTGCGTGTCGGGGCTGGTGTCGTAGTGTGTGCCTACCTGTTGTTAGTGCTGATGTACCTCCCAGGGCACATGGAGTGTCTGTGTGTGCCTGCGTGGCAGAAGTAATGTATCAGTGTGCCCTTGTGCCCGAACCTGTATATGTACCTGTGTCAATATGAGCACTCGATAGCTCTGTGTCTCATTATGGTCTTTTTGGTTTTTCTGTGTAGCCTTGGCTGTCCTGGAACTCTGTAGACCAAGCTGGCCTTGAACTCACAGAGATCCCCCCTTACCTCTGTCTCCCGAGTACTGGGATTAAAGGTGTGCACCATCACCACCTGGCTTCATTATGATCTTTAGGCTGCTTACCCTGTATGTTCCCATGTGTGTTTGGATGTCTCTGTGTGACTATGAAGAAGCCTCCTAGGGAGAGTAAAAAGGGAGATGGGAGGGGTCGGCCAATGGACAGGTGGCATATGGCCACATTCTCTTGCCTGCTTTTGAGGAACCCTCTTTCCCCTCTACCTCCCATAGATTTTTTTCTTTTTCTTTTAAGACAGGTTCTCTCTATATAGTCTTTGGTTGGATGGCCTGAGTCTCACTCTGTAGACCAGGCTGACCTCAGATTCTGAGATCCGCCAGTCTCTACCTCTCAAGTGCTGTGTATCACCACCTGCTCTCCCACCGTTCTTACGGTTGAGGTCATTGTCATGATGCTGAGCCCAGAGTTTCTAGGGGTCAACACGCCCTGGCTCAAGCTGCACTGGGCCTCAGACTTCTGCTCCTCACAGCCTGCTCTGTCCGACGTCTCTAGGAACGCCAGCGCCTGGAGACCATCCTGAACCTGTGTGCTGAGTACAGCCGAGCTGACGGGGGACCTGAGACTGGAGAGCTGCTCAGTATTGGAGAGGCCACGGCAGCGCTGGCCTTGGCAGGCAGGAGGCCCTCAAGAGGCTTGGCAGGAGCCATAGGAGTCTCTGGAAGGTGCGGGGAGGAGTCTGGAGGTGCCTCCCAGCGCCTGTGGGAGAGCATGGAGCGCTCTGATGAAGAGAATCTCAAAGAGGAATGCAGCAGCACCGAGAGCACCCAACAGGAGGTGAGGGGGCCAGGGCGGGGGCCGGGGCGGGGCTGGTGTGGAGGTAGTGAAGGGATCAAGGCTTGGGTGAGACCAGAATGAAGAACTGTGGGTGTCAGGAGGGAAAGGAGGTGACCATGACTTTCCCAAGCTATAAATGTGCTTTATGACCTGTTTTTCCTCTGAGCCCCACCCAACCCTGGCACTCTGGTAAATCCTTTCCCCGATAGCTGAGCTCTCTGACTGGGAGGAAAGTGGCCTCTTGTTTTGGTCTAGTTACTCTTTCCAAGTGCTTTGAGGAGCGTGTAATCCGCCCTCTTAGTCGGATCCTGGAAGGTTCTAGACTTCTCCCATGGTGCCCTCCTCCCCTCCAGCATGAAGACGCTCCTGGCGGGAAGCACCAAGGAGAGGCGCTGGCTGTGGAAGAGGAGCGGGCTCAGGTGCTGGGGCGAGTAGAACAGCTGAAGATCAGAGTGAAGGAGCTGGAGCAGCAGCTGCAGGAGGCAGCGCGCGAGGTGACCTGGCTGGGAGGTGTGCAGGCCCTGGGATGGGGCCCCACCCTTCCGTCCCCGCCTTGACGGGGGATGCTGATACCTGCGTCTAGGCTGAGATGGAGAGAGCACTGCTGCAGGGGGAGCGGGAGGCAGAGCGAGCGTCCCTGCAGAAGGAACAAAGGGCGGTGGACCAGCTGCAGGAGAAGTTGGTGGCCTTGGAGACAGGCATCCAGAAGGAGAGGGACAAGGTAACCCATACCTGACTACCAGTGGCCCAGAAGGAAGGCGGTACCCCTTCCCTGGCGATGCACATCCCTCGGCATCCGTCCTGCAATCCGGGTGGTCTCTCTAGCCCTCTAGGGACAGGGGGCCTTGTTCTCTGTGGAAGATACAAGCTTGGATGGTACTGCCAGGGGACTGGGCTGGTGTTTGTGGTCTAGATCTCTGTGCTGCCTCTGGTTGCCTGGGTGCCTGCCGTTCTGGAACCTCCGTGGTCCTTCTAGGGAGTGCCAAAGCCCTTTCTTGGGCAGTGAGCACAGCCTGAAGGACTGGTGCTGCTGGGGCGGGGGGCATGACTCGGGTTTGGAGCCCACCATGAGGAGAAAGCTCCCTCCAGCATGCCTCAGGTGCTTAGGGTGTGGTCTTTGGGAGATGGCCCACAGGCCTCTGTTTCCTATCATCAGGATCTGCAGCCTCCCATCCCAGACGGTCCCAGCCCTGACCCTGACCCTTTCAGATTGAGTACCAGTCTTCAAGGGCTGCTCCGTCCCCCGGGGGTTGTGCCAGCCATGCCCAAGATGTCCCAACGGTGTGCCAAAAGCCCTGAAGTGGAGAGGGTTCATCTATTTCTGGATTTGACAGTATTTTTCTAGGAGGTTTAATTTTCCTTCTGGATTATTTTTGAGACTTATCTTCCTCTTGTTCTCAATTTTGAGGATCTTAAAAATTCGTTGCTCCCCCCCCCTTTTTTTTTTTCATGGAGCTTTGGCTCTGGCCCCCAAAACCACACTCCCAGATTCTGTGCCAGATTAACCCCATGCTTGCCGACCAGGCCTGCACTAATGCCCCCTCTAATCACTGTCCTGGGCTCTTCGCATGCCCCTAACTGCCAGGCCGCCCAGGCAGGGCTGACTCATGCCAGCTTTACTAACCCCATGGGTGCCTTTGTGCCCTTGGCCTCTCCCCTCTAATGTTGCCTCCTTTTCTTGGTGTGGGTCCCCATTATCAGAAGGGAACTGGCAGGAAGGCACAGCTAAATTTTGCTTAGTGGAACACTGACAGGAGAAGAGAGAGAGAGAGAGAGAGAGAGAGAGAATTTTGCAGGGAGATGTGCATGACCAAGGAGATGCTCTGCCTAAACAGCGCCTCCTACTGGAAAGGTCTGGGCTTTGCCTCCAGAATGTTGGCTGCTTACTGCCAGGCAGGGGTTGGAGGTGCAATGAGCTGTTTGTCCCTCCTGCTTAGCCCTCCGGAGCTGAATAATAAGGAGGTCCAGATGTGGGCACAGTCTTGGAGAGCTTGGACAGGGCCTTTCTGAGTGGCTGGCTACCCATTCTTGCATCCCTGAATTCAGATGTCCCTTTCCCTAACTCTACTCCTGGAGGCCACCTAGAACACAGGATAACTTAGAGGCAGTACCGTCTAGACTTCAGGACTGGCTTGACCAAGGCCTTCCCTCCAGGATGGGTGGGTGAACTGGCGGGTGCAGCATAGGGGTAAGGCATTCCACAAGCAGCTTGGCTAGCCTCACTTAGCTGAGATTGCTCCCCGGCCTGGACTTTGCCTTCCCTCCGGTCCAGGTGTTTGAGGCATCATGGTGAACTGGTTGTTGGTGGTGGTGGTGCTGATGCTGATGGTGGTGTTGGGAAGGTTCTCTTGACTTTCCCGCCCAGCTTCCAGCCCATGGCCCCACTCTGGCTTTGGAATCAGTAATCACAGTTTCTCCTCTGCCTGTCCTTCAGAGGGGTGACTCACCAACTCCTCCCTCGTCCCCCTTTCCGCCCTCAGAGGTGTCATCTCACCCCAGACAGAGCCATCCACCTCCTCCCTGTATCCACTCCTGGGGCTCCTATTACCATGGCAACAGGCCGAACTAATTGCAACCCTCATTCCTACTGAAGTTCAGCCTGCTTTGCTGGCACCCCACCCCCACCCTGGGCAGGAGGGGAGGGAGGCCATGGGGGTTGGGCTGGGGTCCCCTTGCTGCACCGCTGTAACTCTAACAACTTTAGCTCCACGTTTACTCCCCAATCCTGTATTTAACTCTTCCCACCATCCCCATTTCCCCCAGGGTTAAATTTTGGTCTCGGAACAGTGATAGAACTCGAGGCTCGGTACTTGCCTTGTTGCATCAGCTTTAACTTTAGTTTGGAGCGGAACCGGAAGGTCCTGTCTTAGGATCTTCCTAAACACATCTAAAGGGACCAACATTTCCACCCTGCCCCCACACCTCTGCCTTTGTTACACCGTCCGTTGCCCAAGTCCCGTCTTAAACCTCTGCTTCTCCTGCTCTCTTCCGTCTCGCTGCTTGCCCCCCCCACTCCCGGTGTACCCCTGTGCTCGCCCCTGCCCCCCGCGCCGGGCCGGAGTTGAGGAGTGTGTGTTCTCTCTCCCCTGTGCCCCGCCTCCCTCCCCTCCCGCCGACCAGGAGAGGGCGGAGCTGGCCGCGGGACGGAGGCACCTGGAGGCCCGCCAGGCGCTCTACGCCGAGCTCCAGACGCAGCTCGATAACTGCCCCGAGTCAGTGCGGGAACAGTTACAGGAGCAGCTGAGAAGGGTCAGTTCCACCAGCCCCCTCCCCCGGCCCCCGTGGGCCACGGCCCAGACCGAAGATAGGAGAGCGGTGGGCCAGGACCACCTGGCCCCTGCAGTACTTGCCGGACAACAGGGTCGGTGCAGAGGCTTGGAAGGGGACCGGCAAGGTTGGGTGGGGATCAGCGCTCCAGACCGGGATATCGGTCCCGCGAAAAGGGCTCAGCCAAAAAAGTAGAGGGAGTTGGGCGGCGGGACCGGTTCCTTCCCCAGTTTCCCCGGGTTCAGCCCCACCTAACTCCTGGCTCTGTGGCCTGACCTTCCTGGCCCAGAGTGGCGTTGTAGAGCATCCCCACACCCAAACACGATGTCACTGTCGTTGAAGGAGGCAGACGCTCTAGAGACTGAGACAAAGCTCTTTGAGGACCTGGAGTTCCAGCAGCTGGAGCGGGAGAGTCGCGTGGAGGAGGAGCGGGAACTGGCTGGCCAAGGGCTGCTGCGGAGCAAGGCTGAGTTGCTGCGCAGCGTGAGCAAGAGGAAGGTGCGCACTGCTCACTCTTGGCATAGCCTGGGTGCAGGATGGAGGCTAGTGACCTGGGGTTGAGTCACAGGCTGTGAACGACACAAAAGACACCTTTTTGCCTCTCTGTTACTTAGTGACTGTCAGTAAGAATGAGAACTATAGGGCTGGTGTGAAATGAATGTGGAAAGGCAGAAGAATGGATGACGAGGTGGCTCAGCAAGGAGAGTTAGTTTTACTAAACCATGGCTCCCCGCAGTCTCTCAGGGGAAAGTGTAATTGCTCATGCTGGGAGCTCTTAGTAGTTTGTCCAGGAAAAAGAGTGTGGAGGAGGAGTCTGCAGCTGAGGTGCCTTGCTACTGTCCTTGAATGTCTTCTTACAGTGTTGGAGTTCCATCTCAGAGCTTTCTGTATGCTAATAAGCACATATTTGCCATTCAGCTATAGCTCTCTCAGCTCCATCTCTGTCCGTGCCCTGCTAGAGCTGTTGGAGGTTCTGGGATGCACACAGAGACCTAAGATCTGGATGCCTAGCCTGGATGAGTATCCACTTGGGTTCCTGCTTTGGTCCCACTCAGACTGTATGCAAAGAGAAAAGATGGAGCATTTTCCCTGGTCAGCTCTGATTTGCTAAAGCTGTAGACAGTGACAGAAGATGGGCCATGTGTTAGCAGCGAGAAGCAGGAAAGGGTTAGGGGCGTGGCTTAGGTGATGCCAGAGTCTGTGGCTGACACCAAGGCCCATATAACGTGCAGTTTCCTGGCTATAGTGTATGTGGAAGATAAGGAGAGCAACGTCTGGGCAGTAGGGTTCAAATGGGAGATGGGGACTTGCTGGCCAGCCTGGGGCTCGATGGTAAAATGGAGCCACCAGGTGTCATACATTCAGATCCCTGTTTCCTTTCCTGAGCTGTTCTGCCATAAAAAAATGTGCCCTTGGGGACTGGAGAGATGGTAGTTACGAGCACTGGGGGCTTTTCCAAAGGACCCACATTTGATTCCCATCATCCACTGGGTGGTTCACAATAATCTCTAACCCCGGTTCCAGGGGATCCAACACCTTTTCTGACCACCTCTGGCTGTATGGTACACAGAACACAGATACACATGCACACAAATACATGTAAAATAAAGTAAGTAGATATATTTTTTAAATGCACTCATTGTCCTGATAGAAGACACAGGAAGGGAAGAAAACTCGAGTGTCCCAGGCTCATGGGGCAGATCCTCCTAGGACCGGTCCCTGAGTTTTCTTGTGTTGTTCTTAGGGTATTGCCTAGTTTTATAGATGAGTACCTAGGACTCAGAAACTACTTGTTTGCACAGAGCCTTTTATCATACAAGCCTCAGAGTCAGGGTAGGAACCCAAGCCTGCTAGACTTCGCTAGACTGCAAAGCCCAAGGCATTTCTGCTGTGCAAGATGCGATCTGGTTTAGCATTTCTTCACTGTTCCTCCTCCTCCTCCTCCTCCTCCTCGCTTGGAGAGGATACAACCGGGAGACCCAGATCAGCTGATTCCCTAGAGGTTCGGGAGGGTCCAGGAACTCTGTCTCTTTGTGCCCAGCCTAGGGCTGGGAAGCCAGCTCAGGCTCTTAACGCCTGGAGTGTGTATGCATGTGTGCGTGTGTGTGTGTGTGTGTGTGTGTGTGTGTGTGTGTGCGCACACGTGTATGTGTACAAATGTGTATGTGCATTGTGACATTCTTTCCTATACTGCTGAGCTTTGTCCAGCCCCTGTCCCTGCAGAAGTCCCCTCAAGCTCTGACTTCTGTAGAGTGTCTGTCCACTGTGGTTCAGAGCCGTTGAGAAAGCTGCCCTACAGCTTTCTCAGCCCCAGGTTCTAGTCCTAAGCCCACCACTACTACCCAGCAAATCTTAGCTCCTAAACATGTCAGTGTTCTCCTCTCTAAAACAGCCGTAAAAGCACCCACCGCATAAGGTTAGATGAAGTGACAGATAAAACACTCAGCAGCACTTCCAGCCCTCCTACATTCCAAGTAAGCTGTGGCGGCTGCTGTAAGGATTCCTGTCTGCTGTTGCCGGTTGTTGCGTGGGCTAAGGCCCAGGTTTAGGATAGCTTCCTTCTTCGTGCCTCCCCCTCCCGTGTGCTGCTCCTAAGTGATGGTCGAAGACCTCCTGAGATTAATCCAACATGTTTTGCCTAGCTCTCATCTTTTCCTCTCAGAAATATTTTCATTTTCTTTTAGCACGCGGTTGTTGAGCCAAGTCCTGTGCTAAAGCCCTGTTGGGGTTCTGGAGACAGGAATGACACTGGTCCTGCCCCTGATCTTAGAGAGAGGGCGGGGCTAATTTGGAGACAGGGTCACAGATCACAGTATGATGAGGTAGATGGATATAAACTAATGTGAATGCACGGGCAGGATCAAGGAGGCGGCATTCAGCCTGCCTGGCCTTGGAGGAGGAGCCTTGGAGTAGTGGGAAAGACTGGGATGGCCCTCATCCCAACAGGGTGATAGACTACAAGTCTACAGTGGCACAGTTGAGCTTACAGCAGAGTGAAGCTAGGTGCCTGGAGGGACAAGCAGGCGGGCAATGGGTTCTCAGAGCCCTTAAGTGCTGGAGAAGGAGTTTGTGTTCTAGCCTGTGCGTAGTGAAGAGCCTCTGAAAGAGTTTGAGGAGAGGGCTGATCGAAGCCTTGCTATGTTTTTTTTTTTTTTTTATTTGTTTGTTTTGTTTCCTTGGCTTCCTCTCCTTGTTTGTTTTGTCTGAATGGGTGTTCTGTCTGCATGTGTGTCTGTGCACCATGTGTGTGTTGGATCCCCTGGGACTGGAATTACAGGCCGTTGTAAGCTGCTGTACGTCGGGTGCTGGGAGTGAATCCTGGTCTTCCACAAGACCAACCAGTGAGCCCCACTGAGCCATCTCTGCATTCCCAGCTTGTTGAGGGCTTTACTTGTAAGTTACTGAAGAACCAGTGTTGTGGTCCACACTGGGGTTCTAAGGATATGTCCCAGTTTCTCTGGTGACTGAGGCAAGAAGAGTGCCCGAGCCCAGGAGCCACGGCCAGCCCGGGGTGTGTGAGACCTGGTCTCAGAACCAATGGAAAACTGGGGCGTGGTAATTCAGAACGCAGGAGGCTGAGGCAAGAGGATTGCCGTGAGTTCAAGACTTGCCTACACTCCAGGGACAGATGAAGTCCAGCCTAGATTGCAGAGTGTGTTAAAGCAAGCCTAGGCTGTAGTGTGACTTTAAAGCTAGTTTGGATTATATAGCAAGACCAAAAAACCAAAAATCAAGCAAACAAAATGACTCAAGTAATATGGAATTCCTTTCAGGATGGTTAGGAAATTCAGACAAGCAGACAGGGTTCAAAGGTTATTTTCGGACCATGTAGAAATGTGGAGTGGGTCTAGAGATGGTGAGAGAGATGGTAAATGGAGCAGGAAGCCGAGAACCTGGATTCCAGCAGTGACGGGGATGGGCAGAGGGATAACTTGGTGTCACCAGGATTTGGGAGCCATTGGCTACGGGGTGAGGGGATAGGGGCCAGGGGATTGGGTTCATCATGCCTGATGATACAGGGTCACTGGCTGGGGGAGGGAGGGAGGGAGGGAGGAACAAGAGAAGGAATTGATGTCCCTGGCCAGAATTCTCCTGGGGTGAGCTGAGGCCAGGCGGGAGTGTAGTGGCAGTTGCCTTCACAGCTTCCTGGGTCTCTGGACAGGAGACTCCATCAGGCTGTGGGCTGAGTTATGTCCCTCCAGGGCCTGATTGCATCCCGTTTCCTCAGGAGCGCCTAGCTGTACTGGACAGTCAGGCTGGACAGATCCGGGCCCAGGCAGTACAGGAGTCAGAGCGTCTGGCCCGGGAAAAGAATGCTGCCCTGCAGCTACTGCAAAAGGTAGCTGGCCTTGGGTCCTGAGGTGCTAGGAGTGGGTGAGGGGAGAGGTGGTCCCGATGTTGGGGTGGGAGGGAGGGATGGCAGCACAAGAGTGGGGTGTGGGTCCTCGCAGGGATCTTCCCTCCTGTGTCTCTGACCCATCATGTCTCTGACCCCCGCTGTTCTGGGCTCCAGGAGAAGGAGAAGCTGACTGCGCTTGAGAGGAGATACCATTCGCTCACAGGTGGCAGGCCTTTCCCGAAGACCACCTCCACCCTCAAAGAGGTAATGTGGCGGGGTTAGCCCCAGCTATAGGCTCAGAGGGGCATCCCAAGAGGCTCCAGAGTTTGGTGTGCACCCTTCTTCCTGGGTGGTTGAGTTCCGGGTGAAGTTCCTGGGCACTTTCTGAACTGGAAGAGCTTTGAAGCGGATGGCCCTGGAGGCTGACCTTCAGCCCTCCACAGCCGCTGGCCTTTTACTTAGCTTTGGGACCTCACCCTGTGGCTGAGAGGCCCAGGGGCCTTGTGGAGGAGATCTCAGGATTTAGTAAGTTGCGGGACTAGATGGACCCTACCTAGGATCCTGGGGTCTAAGGCTCCTCACTCGGAGCTCCTGATCATCTGTCTGAAGCTAGGCTTTCAGCATGGAAGCGGGCCTTGAATGGAATGGTCCTTTCCCAGACCTTTACATCTGGCATGAGAAGTCCAGTCAGGATGTGCCTGTTTTCCTGACTTTTATTTCCCCTTCTTCTGTCTCATTGCCCGAGCAATTTCGGTCTGGGATAGGGTGGTTTTGAGTTGAGCATTAGGGGTGAGACTCACTCTCACCGTGTTTCCTCTTGTAGGCTCAGCTACTCATCTCCGAGGCCTCAGAGATAGGGCTGGAGACCAAAGCTCTGGGCCAGTCCCCAAGGTCTTCTGAGGCTGGGGCCTCCTCTGTTCCCTTAACCCCTCCTGCTTCCACTCAGCTCTGTCCCAAAGCACAAGAGGTAACCCCAGCTCACTTGCTCTGGCTCTGCCCACTGCCTGTTTGCCTGCCTCTAGCTCTTCCCAAGGAGGGCTCAAGGGTGTGTGGCACATCCTCGGAGAGTTTGTGTGTGCACCATGATGGTGTTCATGGCCTAGGCAGCCTGTGCAAAATAATAGCATTAATTTGCATGTGATCTGCATGCCACTCTCCTCTCGACTGTTCACGAGACTTTGAGGCCCATCTTCCTTTTCTTTGACCCTAGAAGATCCTCTGGTTGTGGCGCTAGATGGGAACCTTAGATAGGCAGCCTAGGGACCTCTTTTGGTGAAGGAAGTGTGGATGACCAGATAATCTCAGGACTTAAGGACAGGTGATGGAGAGTCACAGTCCCTGTGTTCCAACCTCCAGGGAAGTGGGCTGTCATCTTTCCACGCACTTACCCTGAACAGTGGGCCCACTTTTAAGCTGGCAGAGAAGTTGCTCTCTGTTAAGGCCAGGCCTGGTTCTCCAAGCTTCTCTTGCTCAGGCCCACATGGGATCTCCACTCCCCTGCCTCCGTTCTGATGATCGTCCCCTGGGGACCTTTTCCCTTCCTGGGCACTGCTTAGTCCTAGTGCTTAGTGCTGCGTGTTTGTGCCCAACCTGGGATGCCCAGTGTGACAGGCAGATGGGGTTCTAGGGTCTGGGTCCTGCTTTTTCCCTGTGCTTTTGGAAGGCTGTCATCTTCCTCAGCCCAGGGCCAATCCACAGATGGTTATATTGGTTCTCTGGGCAGCAACTAAATGCTATGCTAACCTCCAAAGCTGAGGTAGAGTGGAACTGTCCACTGTTGGCTCTGTCTGCCCCTTTCAATCCTGCTTTCCCTACAGCCTTTGTGGCCATAGTCAGCTTCTGAGCACCCTACTCCATTCTGGTCTCCACATCAACAGGAAGTGATGAATCTAGCTTGGCACAGAGTCTGGGGTATTGACTACTTGGTTGAAATTGTTTATTTCTTCTCTGTCTGTCCTCCACCCTGGGCACCCTAGGAGTGTGTGAGCCTGGTTGAGGTTCTCCAGCTGTGTGCTCTTGCTTGGGTCCCTATGCTTCTGCTTCCTGCCCCAGCAGGCTCCCCCAGTCCCTGCCTGACAGCAAGGTACCAGCCACAGACCATATGCACAAGGGCCTCAGTTGCCTCTCAGCCTGGGTGGGGGCCAGGGGCAGACAGGTCTTCACTTGGCATTGAGGGTTGAGCATGGTTCGCTTTCTTCCATGGGACCATGGGAGCTCTTCTCAGCACCTAATGGCCTGGGAGAGGCAGGCCCTGCCTCTTGATCTTCAAGGAGAGAATCCTGCCTGCCATGAGAGGATGCTGGCTCTCTCCCAGGGTTGGTCTCCCACTGTGCTCTTCCCCTCCCCCACGGTCAGGGCCATCTCTTGGGTTCTACGTCCATTAATCTTTTGTATTCCCTCCTGTGGCTGCCCTTCTCTCAAGTACGTGACGCTTGAGCAGCTAAGAGTGGTGTGGGGCACCCCACCCATGCCCCCACGCCCTTCGCCAGGCCTGCCTTCCTGGGCTTCCGCCTCCCAGGACTTGGCTCCCATCACCTGTCTTCCTCCCATGCTGCCCTCTTCCTTCGCTTCCATCACGCGTTCGTCTAAGGTTGGTGGTCTGTGTGTCCTTCCCACCCCCACCCCCCGTCCCACCGCTGCTGGGGCTGTGTGTTGCCCTGCTCACTGGCCTCCCTGATGTGTTCTAAGCCAGCCTAGGGCTGTGTCTGACGCCTGCAGGTGCTGGCTGTGTGGCTGCTGACACCGCACAAATCTGTGCTCCTCAGCTTGTACCCTGCCTGTTTCTCTTTGCTCTCAGCACCGTTGGCGCAATTGTCTTACTCTTTTTCTCTTCCTTCTCCTTATACACTCCTCCTCCCTCCCTCCCTCCTTCCCCTCCAACCTTCTGTCCCATGTCCCCAACATGGCCTCCCTCTACCTTCCCTTCCTTGCCCTCTTCCTCCTCCTCCCATCGCTCCCCTCCTTGTCTTGGCCCTTCCTCTCCATCCTTGCCTTTCCCCTGCCCCTCCAGATGGAGAAGCTGCTGCTCCCCGCTGTAGACTTAGAGCAGTGGTACCAGGAGTTGATGTCCGGGCTGGGGACTGGCCTTGCTGCAGCCTCCCCTCGCTCCTCTCCCCCGCCTCTGCCTGCCAAAGCTTCCCGTCAGCTGCAGGTAACCCTCACCGCCTGTCTCCTTCAGGTCCTGTTCTGTCTGCTCTGAGCACCCCTGCCAATCCTTCCAGCACAGTGTATACCTAGGGTCATGGGGTCAGCCCAGCAGAGCAAGGAGGGGGCACCAAGGCTCTTTTCTTGGGCAGCCATGTTGTCATTCTAGTACATTGGCAAGACCTGAGTCCAAGGGGGTCAAGATTGACTGACCAATGGAAGAGAGTTTTCACCAGAGGTGCCCACTCAGACCGGGCACTTGACATGCCCTTTTGGGCCTGTTTCAAGTAGGACTAGTGTGACCCGGGGAAGCTATTTTGGTGTTCCGTTCTCCTGGTCTTCCCAGGGTAACTTGGAGGCAGAGGAAAAAGTATAGGTTCTCTGAAATGACAGCCCTGCAGAGTTACCTGTGTGACCACCGTAATATGTGAGTTGCCGACTGTCGCGGGCAAGGGTACTTGTGTATTCTTCCACCAAATTCTGCTCAGCTGACATGCCTTAGTGCCTATAATCCCACCTTCAAAATTCGTTCTTCAGTGAAGGAGCTGTATCTGAGCCTGTAGCCTCAGCTAAATCCTTCCTTCTGGGGAGATTCCGACTCATGTAACACGTGTGGTACCTCTGCTGGATAGAGGCTTGGACGGGTTTTGATGCGTTGAATCCCCTCCATAGGCCTTGGAGGTAGATGGTGTTATCGCTCAGTATGTAGATCAAAGGCTAAGGCACGAAGGGACAAAAGGTCCTTCCCCCCCACCCCACCCCCCGCCCCGTGCTGCTCGGGTGAAGCGCTGGAGACTCAGAGCTCCTGACTCCAAAGAGCAGATTCACCGCGTGTCGGTGCTGAGAGGGAGTTCGGCAGTTACCTGTCTAGTTCTGCCCTTGCCTTTGCAGATGAGAAAGCCCAGATGCAGGGTAGGGAGGTATGTGGCTCAAGGCCACTCAGTCTGCTAATGACTGACCTGCGACTAGGAGCCTGGCCTCCACTTAGCCTCCTGGACAGCTCTGCCCAGCTGACACTAACTTCTTGCATGGGTCAGTTTACAGGTCCAGGCTTGGGCTGGAGACTGGCTCGTGGAGGAAAGGCCGGGAAAGGAAGCTTGGCTGTTGGCCAGTAGCATCTGCCCACTGTTCTTGCTCGGGAGGCTCAATCTTACTGTCTGCTAGAGACAGCAGGTCTTGGGCCCTGGGCCAGGCTGAATCACAGCTTGGATCGCAGCTGGGTTAGGTGCTGTGACGTGGCAGCCAGTGGAGAAGCTGGGGGGTCACTGGGCAGTGTGTCTTTCTCCTCCAGGTTTACCGCTCCAAGATGGATGGTGACACAGCCAGCCCCCTGCCCAGGACCCGTAGCGGCCCTCTCCCTTCCTCTTCAGGCTCCTCGTCCTCTTCTTCACAGCTCAGCGTGGCCACCCTGGGCCGTAGTCCTTCCCCAAAGGTCTGGGGATATGGGCGATGGTGGGGATGGAGGTGGCCATGTTGGGCAGAGGCTAAGAGGGGTCTGGTGAGCCCCAATACCAGTGCTCTCGTGCATCCCCAACCAGAGTGCTCTGCTCGCCCAGAATGGCACCAGTAGCCTTCCTCGCAACCTGGCAGCCACGCTGCAGGACATTGAGACCAAGCGCCAGCTGGCCCTACAGCAGAAGGGTAAGTGGCTGTAACGCCAGCCTGTCCCTGCTTCCATTCCCTGGGCTGATCCTTTTGTCACCTCACCCATGTTCGGCCCTCTCGAGGGATATCTTTCCTGCTATTGGGATCTAGGCAAGAGCAGAAGGGATTAGATCTCATAAAGATCTTCTTGGGACATTTCAGAAGACCCCAGGATAGGACGAAGGGTGGGGGTGGGGGGCTGTAACATCTTAGAGGGCCCGTCCAATAAGGGGAAGTCTTGGTTGACCAAGTAGGGTAGACTTTGGAAGCAGAGGGGCAGGTGTGATGTTGACCTTCAGAAGTGGTTCCCCAAAACACCGGCTCTTCAGACAGGAGTCCTATGGCTATGTGTTTCAGTTGTTTTGGAAGCCCATGCCTATGCTTCTCTCTCCTCTTACCCCCTGTGTCTCTCTCCTGCACCCTCTTCCCTGGGCCCCCCCACACCAGTCGAGTTACCTCCTGCCGAGCCCCTCCCACCCGAAGACCCAGCAGGTAGAGCATTGGTTCAGGACATTGCTTTGGCCAGACAGCCCCTGCCCTGACATTAGCATGATGTGTTCTGCCCAGGCTGTGCTGCCTGCCAGCGTAGCCCTGGGCTTTGCTGGGCTGGGGTGCCTGGCTGGCTTCACCTCCAGCTCACCTCCCACATCGCCCTCCGTCTTGTTCCCAGTCTCCTTGCCTCTCCTCGCCATCCCCCCTGCTCTGGCTGTATTCGCTTCCGCACTGTTCAGGGGTTGTCACCAGCTCTCCTCCTCCCTCCCCAGGAGATGTGGTGGGTGCATGTGCCCTGTTGTACAGGCCTCAGCCGAGAGCTGGTACCGCTGACTGGCGCGCCGCCTGGGCACAGCTAGGGCAGTTCTGGTGCCCCGTGTGTGCTCAGGATGCGGAAAGAGGCCTGAAGTCAGACTGCAGACACTGGCCTGCACATCTGCCCAGTTGGTAGGGCCACGGTCTGGAGCTGTGGGAGCTATGTGGAAGCTGCGGGGGGCAGGGGCTGCTCTGTGTTAGCCTCTTCCTGCTTGCCTCCTCTCTCTGTCTGTGACGCTCCAGTGTCCCCTTCCCTGGTGAGCAAGGAGCCCTCTGTGACGCCCATCGTTCCCCCTGCAGGACACCAAGTGATCGAGGAGCAAAGACGGCGACTGGCGGAGCTGAAGCAGAAGGCGGCAGCAGAGGCTCAGTGCCAATGGGATGCCTTGCATGGTGCAGCGCCCTTTCCAGCAGGCCCCTCAGGCTTCCCTGCACTCATGCATCATTCCATCCTGCATCACCTGCCAGCTGGCCGGGAGCGCGGAGAGGAGGGCGAGCACGCTTACGACACCCTGAGCCTGGAGAGTTCAGACAGCATGGAGACCAGCATCTCCACCGGCGGCAACTCTGCCTGTTCCCCCGACAACATGTCCAGGTGCCTCCTACCTCCAGCCCTCCGCTTTTGCCCGACACTCCCGAGCCCACCCGACACGCTCTCTCTTCCCCTTCCCTTCCTAGCACCAGTGGTCTGGACATGGGCAAGATCGAGGAAATGGAGAAGATGCTAAAGGAAGCTCACGCAGAGAAGAGCCGTCTCATGGAGTCCAGGGTGAGGCTGACTGGAGCCAGGAGGCAGCAGGTGGTGAGCACGGAGCTGCCCTCCGCCTTCCAGTGCCTGTACTCTACCCCCAAAAGCCCTTCCACCCTCGTTAGTTATGCAGTGAAAAGTTTGCATCTCTCAGGTGTGGCATGGGACACTTGGGCAGGCTATGGCGTCCCAACCCTGTGGAGCATAAAATAGATGTCACTTTGTTTAGGGTAGCTGGGGCTAAACAAAGAGGGATCTAGGTTTATCCTGGGCACAGACAGGTAGGCAGAAGAAATCAGAGCCTGGGTGGCAAGTTTAAGAAGGGGTTTGTAGAAGCCGTCCTAGCCTGCATTTCACTCCCTCCCTCCCCGAAATAGTGGTCTTGCTGGCCTCAAAGTTCTGATCAAGCAATGCCTTAAAAAGAAAAAAAAAAAAAATCTGTATCTGCCAGGAGTGGTCGCGGACGCCTTTGAGAGGCAGAGTTGGGCAGATCTCACGTGAGTTTGAGGTTAGCCAGGGCTACACAGGGAAACCCTGTGTCAAAAAGCCAAAACCAACAACCAAGCAACAGTAAAAACCCCTCTCAGTCTCTTGGTTGAGAAGCAGAGAATTTGTAGGGTGGCAGCCCATAGACGGGTGACAGAGGCCGGGAGAGGGTGACAAGCCTTTGAGGTCCTGCTTGCTCGGCCAGGCCATTGTCCAGGGTCGGTGCCCCCTGCAGCTCTGGCCAGGCTTGAGGGCACTGAACCCTGGCTTTCTGGTCAGGAGCGGGAGATGGAGCTACGGAGGCAGGCCCTGGAGGAGGAACGGAGGAGGCGGGAGCAAGTGGAGCGGAGGCTGCAGAGCGAGAGTGCCCGCAGGCAGCAGCTGGTGGAGAAAGAAGTCAAACTCCGGGAAAAGCAGTTCTCCCAGGTGAGTGGTGGTGGGCCCAGGTGCGCGCTGCTCGAGGTGGTGGTGGGCCGTGCGGCCGCAAGCGTGCGCTCGGCGTGGTGGTGGTGGTGGTGATGATGATGATGATGATGAGGGGTGTGAAGGAGGCAGGATGTCCCAAGCTCCTCTGCTGCACAGTGGGACCTGTCCTCAAGAAAAGACGGCTGTGGGCTTAGCACAGACAGGATTCTACTTGGAACTCATTGGCCACAAAAATGGACCCACTAGGGTTATGTATGTGTGCATGAGAGAGTGAGTGTGTGTGTTGGGGTGGGTGGGGTGTGAAGCTATGGCAGACCACCTCTGTATTTCTGGAATAAGATAGGGTCTATAGAAAAACACATCTAGACAAACGCTACACTAACATATATGTATGTATGTATATATTTGGAGAGACACACACATACACAGGACTTTGAACACCACTTTAAGTTGGTAGAAGCTGACTTGGAGAAGCCAAGGCCTTGTCGGCTTTGGGAGCCTGTGCTGCACCTTACACCAGTTGCCCGTCTTGCACGTGGCACTGCTCTGTGTCCCAACCCTCTTCACTGCACAGGGCCTTTGGGCTTTGGTCTCCATCTCCTGTGGAGAGCCTCACTTTTAACATTTGGTTTTCATCACTGAGAGACACCAGCTTCTCCTGGAGGAGAAATCTCTCGTTGTTCAAAACCAGTCCTTAGCTGGGAGATCTGAGCAGAGGGTGAGAGAAAGGCAGCTGGCCAAGGACATCCATCCACCTGTGTCCCTGACTGGTCCCTGACTGAGAACTATAGAACTCAGCCAAGCCACTTCTTCCTGGTCTCCATAGGCTGAGGTCTTCTGGGATCTCCTGTAGAGGTGACCAACAACCACAGTTCTCTCATCTCCTGAGATGCTATAACACAAAACATAAGGAATAGGACCTCATACTAGCCTTTGATAGATAATTAACAATCAGGAGCTAGGCAGGGAGGTACATGCCTTTAATCCTAGGACTCTGTAAGCAGAGGCAGGTGTCTCACTGTGAGTTCAAAGCCATCCTGGTCTACATAGTGAGTTACAGGACAGCCAGAGCTACATGGGACCTCGTGTCAAAACACAAAAACACAGATAGAAAGGAAAGATGCTACCAGTGGGGCTGGGGAAATGGCTCAGCTGTTAAATGCATTTACTAGTTTTGCGGAGGACTTAAGTTTGGTTCCTAAAAATCATACAGTGGCTCACAGCCAGCTGTAGCTTTAGCTCCGGGGGATCCTATACTAGTCCCTTTCTGGCCTCTGCAGGTATACTCATACAGCAGTGTGGTATACAGCAGGTACACACTAATGCGCATAAAATTAAAATAAATAAATAAAAAATCCCTCTAGAATTTTACCTCAGAGTCTGACCTTCATCAGAGATCTTGTTCCTTTTCCTGTCCCAGCTCCTAGCACCCCTCAGACTCCCTTCTCCAGCCTCCGTCTTTAAGGCTGGGCCCTGGTAGGAGAGGGGGCAGGGTCAAGCCACCCTCAATCTCTTTGCAAGTGTACATTTCGTGTTTAAGTCATGTGTGACGTTGTAAGAGTACGTGACATTTCAAGGTCTTCCTGGAAAAGCAAGAGTAGGAAAAGAATTATTTCAGTTAATGGAGAATTCTCCTCAGTAACAGAGGCGGAGTGGGCCTTCGTGTTTGTCTAGTTTATAGACAGAAACTGGAAGACCATGACTCAAAGTCACTGAGCTAAAATGAGGTTCCCCTGACTCTCTTATCTCTCTATTAATTATGTATTTTGTGTTTATGGGGGGAGGGGCTGGTGAGAGGTCAGAGAACAACTTGTCAGATTGTCACCTTCTATTATATGGGTCATAGCAATCAAATTCAGGCCATCGGGCTTGGCAGCAGGCTCCTGTACCCACTGAACCATCCTGCCAGCTCTGTTTATTTGTCTTTTGATTCAGGGCCTTGAGAGTGCCGGGGAGGTGCTCGCCCGCTGAGCTGTATCACCCCACCCCTTAGTGCAGGTCTCCCACGGGCCTCGTTTTCCCGGAACATGTTCCCATCTGGCTTCTTGTTGGTTCTGTCAGGAGGGAGAAGAGGGGCAAGTAACAACGGTGGCCGTGCCATGGTCATAAGTGGGAGAACTGAGACAAGGAGCTGTCAGAAGAGTCAGGCACGCTAGGTGTCCACTCTGGTCACAAGTGCTGTGAAACCAGGGAACATCGCAGGAGCCGGGAGGGGGTGCTGTGAAATTGTGGGAGGGTCAGGACTGAAGCAGAGGAACAAGAACAAGAGAACCAGAAGAAAAGAAAAATACCTCCACTGTCCCTGCACTTTCCCTCCAGGCACGGCCTCTTACACGGTATCTTCCCAACCGGAAGGAGGACTTTGATCTGAAGACCCACATAGAGTCATCAGGCCACGGGGTGGACACCTGCCTACACGTGGTGCTTAGCAGCAAGGTACCAGACCTACGTGGCTTGGGGTGGGGGTGCGGGTGCAGGCGTGGGGCATTACTCATAGTCAGGTTCTAATCCGAAGCACCTCCGGGGACCTTGGGATTTGGTCTCAGTCTGTCCCAACGTTGTCAGGACCGGCTCAGTGTTAGCCGGGGATAGCCTCTGGAAATGCAGACCCAGGCGGGTGGCTAAAGGAGACAAGCTCGGGGCTCCACGTTCACGCACTTCTTTGCTGTTGCTCCCCACCAGGTGTGCCGTGGCTACCTGATCAAGATGGGGGGCAAGATTAAATCGTGGAAGAAGCGCTGGTTTGTCTTTGATCGGCTGAAGCGTACCCTTTCCTATTACGTGGGTGAGTTCCCACAGGCTGCCCTTGAGCCTGTCAGGGAGGGTGGCTCCTAGGTTCCAACAGCTGGGTTGTCTGGTCTGCTAGAAGGAAGCCAGGCTTCCAAGTGGAGGGCCAGAGGCTCTAATGGGCTTTAGCTTTCCACGCCTGAAAATGTACAGAGTGTACCTGGTTCACGTTCGTTTGTTCTTCATTCGTTCACTCATTCATTCATTCATTCATTCATTCATTGGTGGTGTTGAGTATCTAAAAAACTCCAGTTCCTGTTTTAGACTGGAGTGACAACAAAGTGGCCATGCCTTCTCCCTTGGGGCATAAAGTCAGGAAGTTGGATGCTGAGCAGAGAGTTAGAATAAATACAGTGAGTGAGTTTACTGACAGGAGAATAAACACCCTGAGGGTGGGCTTCGGACTGCCCCTTAGTCTTGCTCAGAGACTTTGAGGAATCACTTCAGCAGTCTCAAGGACTCCCGGGACAATCCAGGAACCAGGAACCTTAACCACAATGCTCTCCCTCACCCTGTCTCTGGCATAGACTCCTGTCCCGGCATGCCTTCAACCTTTCCCATTAGGTCCTGAGGTTCTTTGTGGCCCTCTAGTCAGCAGAGAGGCTCAACTGCAGTGATCGGCAGTCCCCCATATGTACAACATGAACTCACTGTGCGCTGCGGGCTGGCTGTCTCTGTCGCACAGTGCCACTTTCTGGAATGTCACTGGGCATATTGGCAGAGCCAAGAGGCGCTTTGCTTTGACATTAAGGGTCTCAGTGGGGAGGTAATGTGTGACAGGCACATCTGCCTACCAGTCACTCAGACCTGCCACCTGCAGAGCTGGGGAAAACAGCCCTACCTACCAAGAGCCTGGAAAGGGGAGGGCTTCCAGGTCACGAATGCACAGGCCCAGGGCCTTGCTTGCCCCTCTCGACTTTCTGCCCGTTTAAGAAGCCTTCCCCAGTCACCGTGGGTCCTGGATGTGGAGAGACACAAGCCTGAGTGAGTGTAGCTAGGCCGAAGCAGTAGAGGGACGTTGTCAGCCTGAGAAGCAGAGCCACTTCAGGCACATTGGAGCTGAGATGCATCTAGCTAGGTCCAGGGAAAAGGTTAGGCTGGGAGGCAGACCCTAGTTGAAAGTCTTGGCATAATAATCATAGGAAATTCAGGGCCTGTCCATCAGACACTTGAATGGTCAGTACTCTGGATGCATCGGCTCATCTAATTTTTGCCAAAAGCACTATATTGACACCTCCTTTATGTATAACGAAAACCAGGGCTCAGGAAGCCTTTGCCCACAGTCTCTCAGCAACGACAAGGCAGAGGAGAGGGGAGGGGCAGCCACTTGTGGAGAAGAGGCAGGATAGAAAGCAGCAGAGGCAGATGGGCAGGAAGCAGGAAGCTGGCTCTGACTGTGAGCCAGGTGCTGGGCTGGCACTTGGCAAAGGCGATCTGGGTTCATGTCTAGGAAACAAAGGAGACCACGTTTAGACGGGCAGCGGAAACAGAAGGAAGCCAGCCAAGGGCACAGCCAAGGGCACAGCCCAAGGTGTCACCAACCATGATAGATTCTACCAGAAGGTCAAGAAGGATGTGGCCCAAAGGCCGTTTGACTCTGGGTCTGAGATTTGTGGAGAGAAGGTTTTACCACCATGCAAGCAGGCAGAAGCCAGATTGCACAAGACCAAGGATAGGTGGGCGGGACAGAGTGTGTGAAGGCTGCTGTTTCCCTCTTACTATTTCCAGGGAAAGAAGAAGGGGGGCAGGGCACAATACCACTGGAGGATGGCCAGGAGGAAATGCTGAGATGGGTTTAGGGCTACACTAGGACCTGGGTGTGGCTTGCCTGTTGAACCCGCGCCCTCCACCTTCCTACAGCAGGAAAGCACATTAGATTAGTGTGGGTAAACCCTTCAGGCGCTCGCCTTACCTGGAACCATTCCCACCCTCCTCAGCACTCCAGCAGTCTTCTCTGCCTTGCTGTGTGACATCAGCCCAGAGTGTAATGCTGTAGTGACAGATGCCGAGTTCCGTGCCAGACTATGCTGGGTGCTCTGAATGGGCTCTTGCTTTTCACACTTCTTCCCTCCCTCAGATGTGGCAGAGTACTCCTGAGCTCCAAGCCACTCTGGCAAGTGACGAGGCTGTGTGCCTGTACCTCCTCGCCACGTTGTAGCTTCCGAGCACAAGAGTGTAAGATCCCTTTCCGGGTGTCAGTTCCTAGGACTCAGTCATCCTGCCACGAGCGAGCACCTGTTCTGTGCCTGGCACATAGCGGTTGCGGTTGGAGAATGATATAGGTGTGGATAGCAGGGGTTCACAGTGTTGCGAGCTCTGTGTTGAGAATTCGTTGTCTGTAGTGGTCTGCAGTGGGTCTTAAAGGTTGGTTAGGAGTTTGTGGTCAGGGGGTCCTGGGGTGTGAAGAGCTGAGTTAATAAGGGGACAGTGAGAAGCTCAAGAGAGTCCACCTAATTCAATGTGGAGGAGGCTGCAAGGCAAGGATGGGGGGATGTGTTGTCGGCAGTATGTGTCAGGACACAGGCAGCTGACTCCCCAAAGAGGAACCATCAGAGAAGGTTGTGTGCTGAAGCTTTTAAAACTCATCCCTCAACACCAGGTTAGATGAGAGGCAGGGCTGGAGGCTGGGGCAGGACCTTCAGGAGGCCGGAGGGAGGAGGGACCCATGTACCCCGGGCCCAAGTACCCCAGAGTGTGGGGAGGGACCCATGGGAAGAGCTTGCTGATAGCTGTCACTTCTGAGCCCAGTGATTGGCATCATCCTCTCCTGGAGGACTTGGCTGGAGGCTGATGGTGGCAGTTGTACCATGTGATCTGTGTTTTCGATCGCCTGTTTCCCTTCCTCCACACCCAGTGCTCACCTCTGCTCTCACGGCTCCCCTCCCCCACCCTGACCTTGAATGTTGTGTACTATGTGTGTGCTCCATGCAGTTGACGTGAAGGGAGTGGAATGGCCTGAAGAGCCCATTAAGGGCTCATTGTTTGTCCGTCCTCCTTAACCCCGCCCCCCAGAGGTGGGGCAAACCCCGCCCACCACGGAGCTAGAGCTACATACGGGCCCCAGCTCTGTGGCTGCTTCCTTCTGTGTTTTGTTTTGTGTTTAGGTTTTCCTTTTTGAGACAGACTTTAACATAGCCCAGGTTGGCCTTAAATTTGCTATGGTAACAATAACCTTTGAACTTCTGATCTTCCTGCCTCTGCTTCCTAATTTCTGGGATTACATGTGTGAAACGTAATTTTAATTACAAAATAATTTAAAGGAATACGTGTGTGTGTGTGTGTGTGTGTGTGTGCGCGCGCGTGTGTGTGTGTGTGTGTGTGTGTGTGTGTATGTGTGTGGTTCGCGAGCTGTCTGAAGTGGGAGCTCTTCACCGCTGAACCGCCCCAGCCACCACCATCCCGGGGTTGTGTGACATTAGGAGCTCAGGGCTTCATGTGTGCTAAGTAAGCAAGCACCCAACTGAGTTTTGCCCCTGCCTTCCTTATTTCCTTTAATAACACGAGATTCACATCTTTATGGTTCAAAATCAAAACATAAAAAAGTTTACTTTGAGAAATATGTCTCCACCAAACACAGGTAACATAAACTTTTTTTTTTGTTGTTTTTTTTTAAGTGAGACACTGTCTCTTGTAGCCCACGTTGGCCTAAAGCTCACCGTGTAGTCAGAACTGGTCCTGAACTCCTTACCCTTAAACACTAGGATTATTGATGTGCACACACTCAGATGAACAATGTTCTTATCCCCAGTGGCAGCTAACACATTCTCCTGGTTGCCTCTTAAGTGTCTTAGCAGTCTTTCTGTTTCCAGGACATCTATGAATGTATACTGACATTTGGTGCATTTTATCGATTCACCCCGCACCTGTATGCCTGACGGCTGTTCCTTGGGGCTGGAGCGATGGCTTGGTGGCTAAGAGCACGTGAGGGTCAGGCATGAGACCTGAGCGCAGGTCACAGTACTTAGGCATGGTGCATCCCTGCTACCCGAGTACTGCGTGTGACAGAGGGAGATGGGGAGTGCTGGGTTTGCTGGGAGCCAACAGCCCGGGGTCAATGAGAGATCCTATCTCAAGAAAATATGGTAGAGAGTGACACCCTCCTCTGGCCCCTTGAGTGTGTGTACGTGGGCATGCACATCCTCACACATCCCACATACACACATTCTGTGTCATCTTAACGTAAGAGCAACCATGTAATATTCCATTGTGTGGTACACACTCTAATTTATTAACTCATCTCCGCTTGAGGGATATTAGTGTTGCCTACACAAAGCTGTGGCAACTATTGTAAGTCTGTTTATGTAAGTCGGATGCACGATTTCTGTTGTTTGCTTGTTTCTTGGTACAGGGTCTCTATGTAGCTCTGGCTGGCCTGGGACGTACTAGGTAGACCAGGCTAGCGTCAGGCTACCTGCCTCTGCCTCCTGAGTGCTGAGATCAAAGTCTTTCTAATCTATTTATTATTTGTATTTATGTTACAATGTATTTATTTTAGAGATATGTATTATGTCATTTAGGCAGGCCAGGAGCTCAATACCCTCCCGCCTCTGCCTCAGCAAACTGCCAGGATGCCAGGTGCGTGTGAGAACACTGTAGCTGTCTTCAGACACATCAGAAGAGGCCATCGGATCTCATTTCAGATGGTTGTGAGCCAGCATGTGGTTGCTGGGAATTGAACTCAGAACCTCTGGAAGAGCAGTCAGTGCTCTTAGCCACTGAGCCCTCTCTCCAGCCCCCAGGTGCCTATTTTAATCGATGAGGTCAGGTTATCCGTATGAGCCTCACCAGCTCTGCGTCCAGCTGTCTTACGGTAGATCGCATCTCAGCAGAGTTCTGATTCCCGTCATCCCTGCCGTCAGGCTCCCCTTTAGACTCTGTTTTGGAGTCCTGTAAGCTATTCCCCAGATGAGGACATGAGCTCAGGCTCAGAGGCTCCGTGCTGGGTCCAGCTCTGCCCATCCCTCCCCTCCTTCTTTGCAGACAAACACGAGACGAAGCTGAAGGGGGTCATCTATTTCCAGGCCATCGAGGAAGTGTACTATGACCACCTGCGCAGCGCAGCCAAGGTGAGGCAGGGAGGACCAGAGTGTGGCTACAGGAATACCACCGGGCGGGGTGTCGTGGGCACAGAGGCTTCGAGTCCATCCTCCGCCCAGACTCTGGCTCTGCTTCACGCTCCTCTCTTTACCTTTTGTCTCTTCCTTTCTTCCTCTCCCCTCCCAGAAAAGATTTTTCCACTTCACCATGGTGACTGAGGTACCCCAACCCCACATGCCAATAACCAGAGCTCCTCATATTAACTGTTCCCGTGTCTTCTGGCCCCTGACTGCTGACTCCCTGCATCCCTCTAACTTGTTCCAGGCCAGAGAGAAGAGCAAGGAGCTCCTGTCGATTGAAGCCCACTTGTTGCCTTCCTCTCTGGCCAGGACAGCTGGTGTAGCCCCCGGGCAGGGACAGTACAGATGGGAGCTACGGGGCTGGCTGGCGGGGAAGGGCAGGCACTTGATTGGAGAGGGGGGTATTGATAGAAGGTGACCTTGGAGGCTGAGCCAGCTCACCTTACAAAAATTGCCCTCTCTTGCCAGCCCTTAGACCTCACCTAACCCTGACCTATGCCCTCTGGGGTCTGGGCCATCATCCTACTGACAGCCTTCTTCTGCCTCTTTTTGGCTTAGAGGAGAATCTGGTTCTCATTGGGACAACCCTTGTGACAGATTCTCTTGTATTAACTTTGGAACTGAGGTATGCCCCTGTTGGGGTTATGAGGTTTTAGAGAGCCTTATACTGTCAAGTGTTAGAACGCAAACCTATGAACTCTTGGGGACCAGGGTCTGGCCTGTCTGAGACTCGGCCTTAAATTCAGGGCTTCCTGGGGACTTGGAGGAGAAAGACTAGGCAGGTGAGCAGAGTGTTCTAGGCATGGAGTCACATCTTAGCACTTACTGTCTTGCCTTCCAGAGTCCGAATCCAGCCCTCACCTTCTGTGTGAAGACCCACGACCGGTTGTACTACATGGTGGCCCCATCTGCAGAGGCCATGCGCATCTGGATGGATGTCATTGTCACCGGAGCCGAGGGCTACACTCAGTTCATGAACTAACTACCATGCACCTCCTGGGTTCCCCAGCTCAGCCCCAGGACTCTGTGCCCTACCACCTGCCACTCTACTTGTCCCTGGGGACAGTGGCACATTGGGCACGGGGCCCCGCAAAGGATCGGGATGTGGTTGAGTACCCCAGGGCCTTTGTGCAAGAAGACAACTTGTGTTATGAGGAGGTTGGTGCTTGGGAATCGCGCTCCGGTCCCTAAAGAGCCAGCAGAGAGGAAAGGAAGAGGGAGAGCCCTTGTCGGTCCTGGGAGTCCAGAAGTTCAGGTTCCCTCCTGGGTCCAGCAGGCTGAAGAGGCTGCTGAGCTGCGCCCTCGGCTCTGTCACCCACCCACCCCAGCTTGTTTTCTCTTTGTAAAGGACAAACAATGGTACCAGAATCTGCCAAAGACCCCCTTCTCATCTCATCCTCTCTGCAGGGGCTGGGAGGGGTCCTGAGCAGAGCCAGGCAAAACTGGGGAGCGGCTCAGGCCTGCACTTCCCACCCCACCCCCATCTGCCTCCTCCTCCTCCTACCTCCCACTTGTCACTACTCAGCTCAAGGACCAGAGACCTCAAGGGTCACTCTGGAGGTCCAGCCCCATCATCCTGTTACAAGCCTGTCATCCTTGTCTCCATGGTGACTGCTTCGTCACCATGGTTACACACTAATTGCCATGGCCACTCTGTGGCTCTGCCCACTGCTTCTGGCTGTGGGCCACATGAGGGTACGTGCCATCATCTCTCCAACCCAGACCTGGGGGCATGTCACATGGTGGGAGGAGATGGAATTCCTCCCGGCTGCTGTGTGTCTCCAGCCCCCAGCCCAGCCCTCTCCCTTTTACTGTGCCTTGCTTAGAGCCAGAAGGGATGATGTCCGGGGATCCAAGACCAGAGGAACAGCATCACTGAGGGGAGAGGAATCTGAGAGGTCTGCCCTCCCATTCTGACAGGACTAGTTCCCAATGAGGAACAAGGGTAGCTCAGAGTGCCTGGAAAGAAACCGAGCTGGGGGTGGGGCGGGCAGAAGCAGAGGCCCTGAGCTGTGGTAATCTCCCTTCAGTTTTCCAAAGGTGATGGGAAAGGAGAACGGAGGAGAAGTCTCCAGCTGGCTGGCCTCAGCCTTGCGCCTTAACACTAAGCCACCTTCCCTGCCCTCCCCAGCACTGGGCTCTTAGTTGCTGGGCCTGGTTGGGTGTTTTGCAGTATTTGTAAGCATTTCAGCAGAACAATAAAAGCATTTTGACTATGTACGTGAGTGTGGAAGTCTGGGCTGTATGTAGTACCTGGTGGGACACTTTAGATATCAGGATTCAGTTTCCACCCGCGTGAAAATTACAATCTTGACCTCTTGGTCACTTCTTGGCTCAGAACACCATGAGCAGGGTGGGGCGTGGGGGTGGGGCTAGAAGAGAGGGAGAACAGGGGTTTAATGAACCATGAGTTGGGGCCAGAGGAGAGGCGCAGGCAGTGAGTCCATTCTTGTCTTTGTCACTGTAGCAGAAGACTGAGAAGAAGGGCAGCCACTAGGCAGTGAGGTCCCAGGGAAGCTAACTGGGTTCCTGACGTCAACTGTCCACCATAGCGATCCAGAAGCATCAGGGCCAGTCCGTTTGTCCAGCCAAATCCTTCCTAGAGAGAGTCCGGGACAGTAGGGTCAGATCACTGAGGCCCTCAAGCCCTGTTTGGGGGATCCCCTCTTGCCAGGGTTTATGTCCCCAGGGGCACCAATGATTACCATTCAGACTCCCATAGGCCCACTTACTGGGACAGCAGATCCCAGGAGTTGCCTGTAACTGGATCAGCTCACCCTAGCTTGCTCACCTGAACTTCATACTCCCCTCCTCCACCTGGATGTCCACCGTTGCTGATGTCATACTGGGGACAGACATGGGAGTTATAGGTGGATACTGCCCCTAAGCCGGACCACCCTAGCTGTAGAGTAACAGCCACTGAAGCAAAAGATGTACCGAGCTGCAGCTCAGACCCCTGCAGTGCCCAAGAAGGGCCACCAGGGGTTGCACTGTACCGTTTGTTCCGTCTTAGGCCTGGCCAAGTCTGACAGCCCCCACTTCAACCATGGAGTGAGACCCCGATGGCAGACATACCCCAGCCAGCTCACCTTCTCAAACATGGCTGACTTTTGGGAGAAGACATTGAAGTTGGTTTTGATCCAATTCTGGGCCAGCTGGAAAGCCACCTCCTGAGTCCGGGGGGAAGTTGACTTGGCCAAACCTAGACCCCACCCCAGATAAGGCCTGAGTATTCAGAGACCCCATCCTGGGCAGGAAAGCTTTGGCCTTTCTCTCCCCAAGGTAGGGAGAAGATCTAGGCCCTCCGATCTCCTTTCTGGACCTGTGAACCCCATGTTCTTAATCCCAGTCCTGGGGTTGGCGTGAAGGGGAGGAGGGAGGGTCTTCCAGACAAGTGAAATGGGTCTATCAGTTATCCCTTTTCTTACCTCTGATGACCAGGTCCTGCAGTGGGGCCCAGGCGTTGGGGAAGTCCCACTGCTGGCCTGTGTTACGAAGAGAGGTTGGGATCCCATACTGGTAGGTCAAGATCTTGCTGTCCTAGAAGGTTCCAGACATCGATGTGACCGTGAGAGGCGATGGCTGAAGCAGGAGCCAAGGACCCAGCACCCTCAGGGAAGGCAGGTCTGTCCCTCCTGACCCTTCCCATCCTGCCTTGCAACCACTCCCAGTGGCCTCAGTGAGACTTGCAGGGAAGGGAGGGTCCCGCCTCCAAGATGCCGGGCCTGCGGCCCGCCCACCTGCCCGTCCACTGTCCCCTCACCTCCAAGTACTTCAGAGCCCTGTCGGCAACACTAGGGTCTGAGAAACAGCCAGCCCAGAGTGGGGTGAGGTTGGAGGGATAAAACTCTAGGTTCTTCTTCCCCTTTTCCAAGTCGTAGTCGAACCAGGCACCTTTCTGCTCGTCCCACAGGATGGCCTCCATGGCGGCCATGCGCTGGGCCCGCAGGTTCCTGTACTTTGTGGCCTCTGTGTCGTTCCCTGTGTGGTTCTGCCTTTAGTCTCACCAGGCAGAGCACTGGGCACTGACTGCCTTTGGGTCCCTAGCTTTAGATGTCTTTATGGTGTCCCCTTCCATATGTGGTGCCCATACAGACTAAGAATCCTAAGGACCAAGGACCATGATTCCCCAGTGCCCACTAGAATTCATGGCTCTTTGAACTAATAGTCCTGCCCCGCTCCCTGGGACTTGCCACTCCGTCTCCCAGGTCCATCGTTCTGATGGCTCTTGCTCTGAAGAGGCTAAGGAGAGCTACAGGGAACGGAGAGAGAGCTGATGTATGCACCAAGGTACCCTTCAAAAAGGACAGTAGTGTGAACATAAGTGTGGGATCCTATCATTCTCTCTCTCACTCTCTGTCTCTCTCACTCTGTATGTCTCTGTCTCTGTCTCTCACCCACTGTCTGTCTCTGTCTGTCTGTCTCTGTCTCTTACTCACTGTCTCTGTCTCTGTCTGTCTCTGTCTCTCACTCACTGTCTGTCTCTGTCTCTCTGTCTGTCTGTCTCTCACACTCACTCTCTGTCTCTGTCTCTCTGTCTCTCTCTCTCTCTCTGTCTCCATAGGAGTGAAGGCTTGCACTGGCTGAGGAGACGTCTCTCCAGTCCCATGGCCAGGCTGATGCAGGGGCCCACACTGACCTGTCTCCTGACACAGGATGCTCACCTAGTGTGGAGTAGAAGTGACTCATCAGCTCCTCTGCTTGGCACAGGAACGCATTCAGATCAGCGGGTACCATTTTGCTGGTTCGGATGCTGCTAAGCAAATCAGGGTCTGGGCCTCCAACAAGCCAGCGTGAAGAGAAGTCCCACCCAGACTCAGCTCCAGCCTTGAGCTCAGCCCACAGAGTCTCTCGGTCCCCTGTGAGGACAGAACAGTAACCCCAGGTCACTACTGACTTCAGGACCAAGCAGCCACAGATCAAAGCCAGACAGTCGCAGAGGCTAAGCACCACGCCGTCGCTCCTCCCTCCTCCTGTTCCTGCTTACCTTCCGGCACAGAGTTTGCCAATTCTGCGTCTTTCCTGTAGGACTCTGGCCTAGCCAAGAGAAGGACAACAGCCCAACATTGGGAGGTGCTAAGCCCCTCTGCCAACCAGAAAGCTAGGTCATCTTAACTCGGCGGCTACCCTGCCACCCGACATGCACAGGCTCGCAGGGTCCACGTCTGATGAGCTAAGTCACCCCTCCAGCTTGAGGTTGCAGAGATGCTCATGTCAGAGTGAGCTGATGGCAGGCCAGTTTCTCACCTGGGTCCCCCATAAGGGACATAGTAGCGATTTAAGACATAGCTTTGTCCTCCTGAGACGACAGAGACAGTCCTGTTCAGAGTCCAGAAGTCCAGTTCCGAGGCTAGAGTCCCAATATTCTCCCTGGGTTGAAGCAAGCAACACCTCAGCCCAGGTACAAAGCCATTGCCCTTGGCCCTGGGAAGTCTCCAGCACTGGCAGAGCACCCACCGAAGGAAGGCGACATCCTTGGTGTGAGCTACGTATCGATCCATCATGAGAGTCAGGAGTGGGGGCTGGCTCCGTTGCAGGTAATATATGCGTCCACCGTTGGGGATGTGTCCGTAGCTGCCCAGAGAGACTCTGCTTAGGTACCTCCTGGCCCCCAACAGCAAGGCGAAGGCAAGCCTAGTTCCCTGCCCAAGATCCCTTCTTACGTCTTCACCAGATCCAGAAAGTTCTGGAGCATACCCTTCACCGTTGAGGCCATCTCAGAGAGAAGCAGGCCTTCCATCACCCAGTACGAGTCCCTGAGAAGGAGGCAGCTCTCGTCAGCCAGCTTGCGACCTCTGCCCAGCACTCCCATGTTGGAGGGTGCTGGCCCTGGATTCTCCACACCTCTGCCAGCCTCTATGAACCCCCTAGCCTTTTAGACGTGGGTACTCACCAGTAGTAGAATTCAACAAAGCGCCCTCCGGGCACAATGAAGGGGTGCTCTGAGTAGATCAGGGAGGACTTTTCAGGGTGGCTGAGGAGTTCTGCTTTCATCTGGAATCAGGGAAGAGGGCCCAGAGCAGCCTAGCATCAGCCAGGAGGGTAGAAGTTGCAGACGGTAGGAGCAGAAGGCCTGGCAGCCCTAGCCGGGGAGGCTGTGCTCTTATTCCTTTAGTTTTGCTGTGTGGTGAAGGCCTGAAACTTAGTACCCTCACCCTCCGTATGCCAGCCTCCAGGCTCCTGGCTCAACTGGGTGGCGTGCTGAAGCCTGCGCCACTCAGCACAGCATCAGGCAGATGACCCCTGGCAATATCCATCGTTGTGGCCCAGATGAGGCCAATGCTATTCAAGGTTTCCTTTGATCCCTCCAAACCCCCTCCCCACTCCCACTCCACCCCTGTGCCACTTGAAACCAAACTCGGAAGGTGGTGGACCCTCTCCCAGTGCCCCTCCCAGGATGATGGAACCCGTGGCCTTTCCCCAGGGACAGTTGAGATCCGGAGCAGTGAAGACTTGCGTGAGGCCCCTCCCTTGGGTCCTTCACCCTGTTCCTGCCAGTTCCAAGTGCATTAGTGGGGGAGCTTAGCCTTCCTCCATCATTGTGAGCAAGCAGTAGGATGGGGTCACGTATGTTCCTACTAGAGTGGCTAGTCCTGAGCAGCCTTAGGGCAGACGGCCAGGCAGGAAAGCGTCCCTCTGCACTGGACTTAACATCGGCTGGCCACGTGCAGCCCAGATGACTGTCCTTGGGACTGTGCTTGGCCCAGAAGCTCAGGAAGGGAGAGAGGCAGAGGCCGTGACCCCACCATGCCCTTGGCTGCAGGAGGCAGCGCTGGCTAGCCCTTGGGCAGTAGGACGAGCTTGGTTAATATGGGAGGATGTGAGGGGTTAGAAGCAGATGTTCCCTTCTGAAGTCAGAAGAGCATTCTAGAAGGCTTCTACTTAGGGCTCAGGGATGTGGGCTATGTTCTTAGGAAATATCTGTGCTCCCAGGCACTGTGGGCCCCAGCAAGTAGGGCTCTGTTCCATGCCTGGAGCCATCAGCTAGGCCATAAAGCAGGCCCAGGCCACTGCTACCTTCTTTCCCAGCTTTTTCCAGATCTTGTGTAGCTCCTCCGCCCAGACACGCAGCTTAGCATCTGAGATCTTCTGCAGGAACTGGGGGCTAGAAGAGACGGTCCCACACATTTCCTGGAGGCTGCCCCAAGTGAGGGGCCCTCTCCTGTCTTCCCTCCAGGGCAGTACCTGTCCTTCCAGTCTTCAGGAGTCCAGGACTGCAGCTCCTGCCCCACGGGCTGGAAGTGACGCTGGACAAATTCCTGAAGCTGTTCCTTGGGGATGCTGTGGTTGTGGGCCATGGCCAGCTCCCTGAACTTCTGCAGGACTTCATCTGGAGAGCAGGTGACATGGAGGGTCAGTGGGTGCGATGAGACTCACCCCGATCAAGGAAGCCCATGCTTCTCCCTCACTTGCCTGGTACAAGATTCAGGACAACAAAGGTGGCTTTACCTGGAGATGTGGCCAGTGACATGTCCACAAACTGCTTGTCATCTTGGTAGAGCTGGGCCATCTGAACTTGGTGCAGGAGCTCTCCATGGCAGTAGATCTGGCTGTAGAGACAGTCGGGGTGGAAGTGGTCAGAAGAGAGGGCTGGGGTAAGGGACAGATAACTAGTTGCTGCTGTTGTTATTGTTGTTGTTGTTGTTGATGATGATGATGATGATGATGATGATGATGATGATATAAGATATCTCTATCACACAGCCCTGGCTGTCTTGGAGTTCGATATATAGACCAGCTAGCCTCTTACTCAGAGATCCACTTCTCTTTGCCTCCAGAGAACTGGGATTAAAGCCACGCACCACCTCTAACCCTGCCTGTGGAAATGCCTTGATAAATCTTCCCAAGCTGGCTGTGGGAGAACACACCCTTAAAATATCAGGGCTCCAGAGTCGGGGGCAGGCAGATCTCTGTGAGTTAGAGACCAGCCTGGCACATATGGAGTTCCAGGATAACCACAGCTACATAGTGAGACCCTATCTCAAAAAAGAAAAAGAAAAAAAAAAAAAAAAGCATTAGATAAAGAATCTCAGGCCAGCAGGGCGTGGTGGCGCACGCCTTTAATCCCCACTTGGGAGGCAGAGGCAGGCGGATTTCTGAGTTCGAGGCCAGTCTGGTCTACAGAGTGAGTTCCAGGACAGCCAGAGCTATACAGAGAAACCCTGTCTCGGAAAACCAAAAAAAAAAAAAGAATCTCAGGCCAAGAAACAAACAAGACCAGTGGGCTCGTTTTCTTTAAAAGAATGAAGTAAGGGTTAGAGAAACGGCTAGACCATTAAGAACACTTGCTGCTCCAGGACCTAAGTTCAATACTCAGCGCCCACAGGGCTGCTCACAACTGTCTGTAACTCCTGTTTTAGAGTTCTCCGATGTCTCTTCCAGCCTCCGTGGGCACCAGTGGTGGATGGATGTGCATGCAGATCAATTATCTTTTATACACTTTTTAATTAAAAAAAAGAAAGGGGGGGAGTTGTGGGAAAGAATACAGTCCCAGAGGCCACCAGTGGTCCAAGTGACATCACACTAAGTGGACATACAGGGAACTGAACTTTAGGACCACTGGGAACTAAACCCGATGGTCTAGTCTTAATTGAGGAGCCACCTCTGTGGTTTCTTATGATGTCACTTGTTTATTCCGAAGATGGGGTCTCGCTCACTTTGTAAACTAGGCTGGCCTTGAACTTACAAAGACCTACCTGCCTCTGCCTTTTTTTTTTTTTTTTTTTTTTTGAGCTAGCTCAGGCTGGTCTCAAACTCTAGATCCCCTTGCCTTGCGCAGCCTCCTGGGCGCTGAGATTTACAAACGTGGGACACTGAGCTCAGCTGGAACTCGCTTTTAATGAGGAGAAGCGTTCCGAGGTAAAGATTTATTCATTAGGGCACTTCGGTCTCTCCCCAGTGGGGAGCAAAGGTTGGACAAGGAGAGGGGAAGGGCAGCTCAAGTCGATGAATAACGCCAGATAATGCCAGGACCCACCCCGGGGAGGGCAGTGCACTGCCCCAGCAGGGAGGGCCTCCTGAGCATTTAATACATATTGAAGCCAAAGTAGTTATGGACACCACCCTACACCCCAGCTGCCAGGCTTGAGGGACATCTCCCACCCTTCTGCCATATTTCCTGCAGGCTTACAAGATGCATCGATGCTCTCTGACCTCTCTTGCTGCCAGTCAGAAGACACACCCCATGGGACACCAGGGGGAATGGTTAGTCACTCTTCTGAGGACCACTTGTGTCTTCCCTTTAAGAAGGCCTGGGTTCTGTCATGCACTATGGGGACCCAGTTTGGTCCAAGTTTGTGAACTGAGACCAGGTGACCAATTTTGTTCCCAACCAACATAGAACCCAGGAAATAATCAAAGCCCCTCCTCCCCCTCCCACCAGACAGCAACATCTGCACGCCCACATTTGGTAAATAGATGAAAACAGAAAATTTCTCTGTAATTTTTGCAGACTTGCCTATAAGGAAGCTGAGCACCACTGCGATGGGGAGGGGGAGGGCATGTAGGCATCGCTGGTAAGCTTTATTTACTACCTAGTGTAAATAACTCATTTAACAGCACTCATACTGGGAGCTCCAGCAAGAGCATCTTCTGGACTGAGTGCAGCAGAACAGACTGTCCTGAGAACTCTAGTCACTCTGAACCCAGTGCTCTACCACATTTGTCTACGGCACAGTAACAGACCAAGGAGATCAATCAAGTTATTGCAAAACACATAAATGTTATTAAGTAAGATTGATCATTTCTTTAAATCTGTCACTAGTGTTAATCGATGCCTTCAAATACTGCCATATACCAACTGACCAGCTCTGTGTCTTTTATGTAAATTCTACGTTCAGTGGGAATGTTCAGGCATACGGGCTGGTGCTGTTATAGAAGTCTTGACCAGGGCTGGTGAGATGGCTCAGTGGGTAAGAGCACCCGACTGCTCTTCTGAAGGTCCGGAGTTCAAATCCCAGCAACCACATGGTGGCTCACAACCATCCTTAACAAGATCTGACTCCCTCTTCTGGAGGGTCTGAAAACAGCTACAGTGTACTTACATATAATAAATAAATCTTAAAAAAAAAAAAAAAAAGAAGTCTTGACCAGCTGGGCTGGAGAGTCGGCTGATCAGTTCCAAGCATTTGCTGTTCTTGCAGAGGACCTGGGTTCTGTTTCAAGTACCCACACGGTGGTGGCCCTCAACCATCTCTGACGCAGTTTCAGGGTATCTAATGCCCTCTTCTGGCCTCCATAGGCACTGCATGCATGTGATGCACTTGCATACAGGCAAAACACTTCTAAACATAAAACAAATGGACAAACAAAAAAATAAAAAGTATGGCCCAGGCATGCTGGCAAATGTCTTTGTTTTAAAGATTTGTTTGTTTGTTTATTATGTATAAAGCATTCTGCCTGCGTGTACACCTGCAGGCCAGAGGAGGGCACCAAATGTCATTATAGATGGTTATGTGCCACCTTCTCCTCCTCCTCCTCCTCTTCCTCCTCCTCCTCCTCCTTCTATTATCATTTGGCTTGTCCCAGATTTATTTATTTTATGTATATGAGTACACTGTTGCTGTCTTCAGACACACCAGAAGAAGGTATCAGATCTCATTACAGATGGTTGTGAGACCCCATGTGGTTGCTGGGATTTGAACTCAGGACCTCTGGAAGAGCAGATGGTGCTCTTAACCACTGAGCCATCTCTCCGGCCGCACAAGGCAGCTCTTCATGTCTTTATATCTCACTGTTCCCGGCTGCACAGGACAAATGCCTGTTCCCATCCTCCTCTTCCTCCATCCTCATTCAGGCTCTTATCCTGGAGCAGCTGTGAACTAGATAGGAGCCAAGGATGCCCTTAAACTTCTAATCCTCCCACTTCCACCCCCTGAATGCGGGGATTATAGGAATGGACCACGCTGCCCCATTTAGGCACAGCTAGGGATCAACTTCCTGTCTGCTAGGCATGTATTCTACTACCTGAGCTATAGCCTCAAAACCTTAAGGGCAAATATTTTTCTATTATCTTTCTGCCTGTCCATTATGATCCAGGCCATTAGCCAGGACTCCAGAGTTAGTGAAACCCAAACTCGTTGGCAGAGTCTTAATTCAGCCCATAGAGTTGGTTTCATATTTCTTTTAACCAAAACAGCATGCTACATGTTCATCTTGGAATAGACACTCATAAAACACACGGTGGCTTTCTTGAGGCCTCTTTCTGAGAACATTTATTTCAACATTAAGCAGGATGCCTTAGTCCTTCATGTGTCAACAATATTTCATAGCCTTTACTTTAAGGGAAATTTCAACCAATATCTAATAACTACTGGTTAGCTAATAGCCAGCCTGTAATTCTCTAGTTCAAAGTATCAGCAATTATGGGGGAAAGGTGTTCAAAGGCTGCTACTCCTCAGATGGTGAACAATCCCTTTGGGTGTGACTATAATCCCATACTCCAGTGGATGAAAGAGGAGGATGGAGAGGCAGGAATTAACCCGGACTCCACAGTGAGACTCACGGAGTCTTCTCTGTTAAAATAGTTTAGTTTTTGAGATGGGGTCTCACATAGCTCAAGGTGGCCTCCAACTTGCTATGCAGCTGAGAATAACCTACAGGCTGACTGAATTTGTCATTCTCCTGCCTCCACCTCCCAAGAGCTGGGATTAGAGGTAGGGACCACCATACTTTGCTTATGCAGGGCTGGGATCAAACCCAGGGCTTCACTCATGCAAGGGGCTCTACACATGAGCTACACCCCATGACCCACTGGAATATATGCTTTAAGCTAGAGAGAGAGGGAGGGAGGGAGGGAGAGAGAGAGAGAGAGAGAGAGAGAGAGAGAGAGAGAGAGCGAGAGAGAGCATATGGGTGTGGATATCTAAGTGAAGCTGCCCAAGGACACAGAGAGGGTATTAGGATGTTGGATTACTTGGAGCTGAAGGTATAGTCAGGTGTGAGCTGCCAGGTGTGGGTGCTGGGAACCGAACTCCGATCCTCTGGAAGAGGTGGAGGTATTCTTAAGCACGGAGCCACCTCTCCAGGCCCTGCCAGTTCCTTATTGATGTCCTTTGCCTCGAGCATCAGGGAGTCAGTTCCCTAGGAATTAGATCTGTCACCTCGAAATCCCATCATTAACTCACAACAGCAGAACGATTCTGTTTGTTTGGGGTTTTGCTGTTGTTTTTGAGACAGGGTCTCTCTGTGTAGCTCTGGCTGTCTTAGAACTCGCTTTGCAGACCAGGCTGGCCTCGAACTCACAGAGATCCTTCTGCCTCTGCCTCCTGAGTGCTGGGATTAAAGGTGTGCACCAAGACTCACAGAAGTATTCTTCAGTACCAAAGTGGTCACCCAGGAATGAAAACTTCCTCATCACCCAATCTTTTGCCCTTCCTTTCTCTAAATTGTCCTCTAAGGGGTTAATGTCATTCTCCTAAAACACACATTAACTGCAATTTAATTCTGGGGCAAGCCACCTGGAGACATGCAGATTCCATACACAGGTTAAGGGAATAGCCCTTCCTTTATGAAGAGGACAACCATAAGTTTAGGGGGGTCCTCATTTCACCTGCAATTAAATGTGGGGGTTCCCATAATCCCCTCAGATTCCATAATTTGCTAGAACCCAAGAAACCACTATACCTGTGGCTAAACTTTTCTCTTGTTTTTGCTTTTCGTGACAGGGGTTCTCTGTGTAGCCCTGGCTGTCCTGAAATTTGCTCTGTAGACCAGGCTAGCCTCAAACTTAGAGACCGGTCTCCCTCTGCCTCTTGAGGCATTAAAGGCATGCGCCACCATGCCCAGCTGATTATATTTCTCTTATTGGGAGCAAATCAGGATGAGCCAGATAAAGATGCACATGGGTAGAGGTAGAGAGACTGTGACATTTCTAACGGGGGAACCACAATGCTCACCCTACCAACCCGCTGCTGTGACTGCAACCAGAAAGTTTCACCAGTGTCTGGAATTTAGAGTTCTGGTCAGGGTCTCATTACAAAGAGCCCAGTTAACCGAGTCATGTGGTGGAATTTTCCATGTGCAGAAACCTTCCTTTTCCTGAAGGTCAGATGGTATCTTGTAACTCCAAGGTCCAAGTTTCTAAACACCTTCTTGTGTTTCGGGAGTGCCTGTCCCCATCCTGAGTCATGCCAAAAGCTCCTGGGGACAATGCCACAAATCACTTTATAAGCCATAAAGGCCTATGCTGTGCAACAAAGGCAGTCTAATCCCATGAGAAATTCCAAGGGCCGAGAGACAACTTGCCAGGAACCCAAGAGGAAGGCCATTCAGATTCCTCATCACACAGCAAAAACGTGCTGCTGCACAGGTGGTCATGTTCCCGCCTCCACGTCGCCAAGTCCCAGAGCCACCTGAGAGAACGGGGCTAAGACATCAGAGTATGCTGCCTGATGGAACCTGGAGCACACCGGCTATCCTAGGCTAACGCTGTCACTTGTGATGGGGACAGTAGGCTTCCCAATATCAGGTTAATCTCTGGAGACCTACAGGGGTCTCTGTGAAGGATCTCAAGAAACTCAACATGAAGACTCAGGGGTCCCTCCTGATGGGTACGTCCGTGCACGTCCTCTGGGAAATGCTGGAAGTCTGAGTTTCTTCTCTCCTGGACTCTACCCTATCCATCTGTGCCTTCAATGGCTTCTGTCCACAAGCACACGTGTGACCGTCCAAGTGGACCACTGACATGCCCTCAGGGACCAACAGCAGCGTCAGGGTAGGCACTCTGCAAATAGCCCAACAGGACACAAGAGACTGGACGGAAGAGCCACTCTGAGTCCTGCCTACTGCTGAACAAACAAGCCCTGGTGATTATTCCAGATCCTTCCACGCTGCACAACTGGGCATCAGTGAATAGTCACAACTCAGTCTTCATGCATCCCTAATTGGCTCCTCAGCCCCACCCCCACCTCAGCTCCACCCCCACCCCCCAGCCCCCCCAGCCCAGTCCTGCCATCCTAGGGCTTGGTCTTCTTTCCTTAGAGCTTCTCCACCTCATAGCCTGGTTCTGCTTCTGTCCAGGTCACATGGGACTTTGTGACCCTTGGAGGACACCTCAGAGCCTTTGCCCTGCAGACTCTTTGCCCTGCTCTCCCCTTCTGTTCCAAGATGGCTCCTTCCACATTCCGTCGACCCATTGCCTCCTCTGAGGCTCCCCCTTCTTCTTCTTCCTTGCTGACTTAGCTCCCCAGCTTCACATTGCTCTTCACCATCCTAGGCCTTATTTTTTTACCCTTCTTGCAAGAACTGGTGGAGGGAGGGTTCCATGAGTCCAAGTGGAAGAGAGAATGACAATTCCATACCCAGGAAGCAGGGTGACGCCCCCCCCCCCCCCCGCCCCACACACATCTTTGTATTTGCCGGTAGAAGCTGAGGCTCAGAAGAAAGGATTGATTTGCCCTTGGACACAGAAAGAGCATCAGGGTAGGCTGAACTTATGGGTAAGTTCTTGACAGGACCTAGACTCCCCTCACACCAGGCTAGGAAAGCTTTGCTAGAACAGTGGAGAGAACAGCCCTGCTAGGTCCAAGGAGCAGCTTGGCTGGTGAGCTCTGGTCAGCAGCACAGAGAGCAGGCTTTGGTCAACAGCTCTCCAGTCACTCACAGGCCTGCCTCAAAGTCCCAGCTTGTTCCAACACAGTGAGTTTGGCATCTGGTTTTGGTCCTTCTCCAACTACAAGCCTGGCTTCTTCCTTCATTATCCTCTGAGAGGCTAGTCCTCAGAGGGTGAGCTCTCATCCCAGCCCTCCACCCTTGTCTTCCTCCCCCACACATCCCTACCTCTCACAGGGTGGTGGCAGGGCCTCCTGGGACCTAAGTACCAGCCCCAGCAGAAGCAGCAGGTGCAGCTCCCAGGTCATCCTGGGCACGGTGCCTAGAACCGAATGAGCAAACCCTGGCACCTCTGGCTTGCTGAGCACGGCCTGCCTCACCTGCTTACCCAGGTCAGCCAAAGTCCAGGCCATGAGGTGTGGCCACCTGAGGGGGGAGATGTGTGTTCCAACTCCCTGAGGGCTGCTTACCACTTCTGCCCTCCAGCTACAGTGCTCACTACGCCATCAGCCATTTTCTTCCATTTCTCAATTCTCACCGGTGTTACATGCTCAGGGACTTTGCTCAGCGTCATATGGGTGGGCACCCAAGGGCCAGAGCCACCACTGAGGTCACCCAAGTATGATTTAGACACCGAGTCTGGGTGTGGCTCCCCAGTCACTAATGCCAGAAGGGACCATTTCTTTACCATTTTAAACAGAATGGCTCGAGTCTTCTCCAAAGTTTTATCAAACTCACTGTTATCTACAGGAGACCCTGTGAGGACACAGAACAACCTCTCGGGGGATGGGTCAGGAAGCCCCACCATAAGATGATATCTTCACTGAGTCTTGAGGAATAGTCAGGAGGCCATGTTGTCACATGAGACATCCAGAGACTTGGTGCAGAGGTTGTGTGACAGGCTAGAGGGACATCTTGGCACCCGTTAGTGAAGTTTTGCCAAGGAGCTGGTGAAATGGTTCAGAGGTTAAGAATACTGGTTGTGAGGAGGGCAGCTCAAGAACTTTGGAAAATTCCACCTGACCCCTCCCCTCCTGGAAGAGAAAGGTCATGGAGCACATAGGCACCCTTTCCTCCCCTCCAGAAGGGAGAGGCTAATTACATTCCTCAGACCACAGGGGGGACCAACCTCTGACCACCTGCAGATAAGGGAAGCCCAGAGCACAAAGACAGGCCACCCCCACAGACAAGGAAAACCCTTGTCACCGCATTCCCTAAGGACCAATCAGTTTAAAAGGCACACTCTTCTACCAATCACATTGTGCCTAGTGGCTGTTGCTCTATTCTACCTCTGAAAGCTGTATTAAAAACTGGCTGAATGGGTTGTCTGAGGTCAACACTTCTCCTATGGGTGAAGGATGCAACCCCAGTGTGCTAGAACAATAAATTCCTCTTGCTTTTGCATCGATCCCTAGCTCCTAGTTGTTCACTGTGGGGGGCTGGGGTAGGGGTCCCAGGTAAGCTAAGGCTCCTTAGAGTCTTATGTTTGGTGCATGGGCTGGGAATCCAACCCCCTATGGGGACACACCAGAGAGCGATGAATCAGAGGTCTTGAGCAGGTGCCAAGGGTCTATCTTGTTTGCCTTGCCGTTTTTTGTCAAAGTCTGAGTCTGTAAGTCTGTTTGAATTTTTGGTTTGCTTGCAAGTGTCTGGGGCTTAGAGAGTCTATGGTGTCTGGGGTGGTTAAGTGCAGCCGGCAGACGCGCCTTAACATCGAGACCGCTGGGGGATGCTCCAGAGACTCTGGATGGAGCCGGGAGGGCTCCCCTCCTTCTGGAAACAGCAAGACAGTGTTGGCGGGAGGGAGCCGAGTCTTCCTATAATCTGGCTCCTGCTGCACTGGCAGGGACGCCCGGTTTGTCTTGGTGGGGCTGGAGCCAACCAAGCAACTCTGTTCTGCATCCGTGGAAGGGACGAACTGTCTGTAACTGTGACCATGAAAGGGGTGAACTGTGTGTTGATTGTCTTTCTCTGTGTCTGTTGGTGTTGGTTATCTCATTCTGAAAGACCCACAACGTGAGGACTCCAACATGTTTTGACTCAGGAGAGGTGACACCCCAAAGCACTCACAAGAAACGGTCTTGATGCAAACTGCACGAGGATTTTTATTCCAAGAGCGCTCTGGGACCCACGATCGTACGCCATGCAGGGGTAGAGGATCGTGGGCCATGAGTAGTGTTTGAGGGGGGTATTTAAAGGAAGAAACCATAACTCAAGGGGGTGAGGAGGGCGTTGTTGGAAAATACCAAAAATACCAGTTAAATGCCAGGAGGAAGTGCAAAGTCAAAGACAAGCATATTTGCATAGTGGGCCCCAAACCCAAGAAGCAGGTGGGTGAAGGAATGTCGCTATCTGTTTTATGATTAGCATGGCTTGGAGCATTGAGTCACAAAGGTCACCTTCTCAAGCCTGGGCCTAAAGGCCTAGTTTTTATGTTTTTATGTTTCACTTTTTCATTCCCCACTTCTACTTGTTAGAAGTTCTAAGCTTAGAACTAGACACTATCTTCTCCCTGACACACTTGATTCTCTAGGGCATGGTACAGTTGTCTCAAAACTAAAAGCTGCATTGTACCAAGTCTTGCTCTAATAAAGGCGACTATCCTATCTAACACACACGGACCTATAATTAAAAGCAGAAGCAAAAATCAAAATGGGTCCCATAAGGGTAGAAAGTAGGGTGGTCAAGAGTACAAGATAAGGGCCTTTCCACCAAATCTCAAGGTTTTCTGTGCGCTGGTGTCTAATGTAGCCCGAATCTTTAACTTGGAAGCGATGTGGGGCTTGCATGTCTCCTCCTGAGTAGGCCTTCTGGAGCTGCTTCCACGCTTGCTCACTGTCTCGCCCACTTGAGCGCCTTGAGCCTAGAGAACAGAGGCTGGGAAAGCAGCATGTCAGCACTATGTACGGAGGCTATTTTTACCAGTGAAGGAGGCGCCCCCGTAGAGTAACTCATAGGGGGTCAGTCCAAACTGTCCAGGGTGTTTCTAACCCTGAAGAGCACAAAGGGTAGGAGAGCTATCCAACCATTAGCGCCAGTCTCCGCTGTTAATTTGGTAAGGGTCTCTGTAATGGTTCTATTCATCCTTTCTACCTGTCCTGAGCTTTGGGGCCTGTATGCACAATGTAACTTCCGATTAATCCCCAATATCTTGGCCAGTCCCTGACTTACCTGGGCAACAAAGGCAGGTCCATTATCAGACCCAATTACCTTGGGTATCCCAAACCTCGGGAAGATTTCTTCTAGGATCTTCTTGGCCATCACATTGGTCGTCTCAGTCCTGGTAGGAAAAGCTTCTACCCAGCTTGAAAAGGTATCTATAAAAACTAATAAATACTTGTTACCATATCTAGCTGGCTTAGATTTTGTAAAATCTATCTCCCAGTAGGCCCCTGGCTGGTCACTCCTGAGCCTCTTCTCAAGAGTATACATGGAGTGTCCTGTATTAGTCATAGCACAGGCCTTGCAATTTTTGACTATTTCTTCTGCCAAGTCAGAGAGTCCTATAATATAGTAGTCGGAGTACTTAACCACACCTTTTAATTTCTTGGCCCCCAAGTGGGTCAAGTAATGTAAGTTGGTAACATTCTTGTGTCCTTCCCATGGAAGGACTAGTTTTCCTTCTTCTGTTTCTACTACCCCAGACCTAATTTGTACATAACTTGATAGTCTTCAGGGGTGTATCTAAAGCTGGTCTCTCTGACATCATAATAATCTTTAGGCTCCTTGACTGACAGGATCATTGCTCCTTGAGCCACCTGTTTGGCAGTTAGGTCTGCCATCTGATTCCCTTTAGCCACAGCATCTCATGTCTTTCTCTGCAGATGTCAACAGCCCTCTTTGTATATTGCTCCGTGCAGTGGCAAAAGCATACCTGCTGTCAGTGTAAATGTTGATAGCCTTCCCCTTTGCCGTTCGTAGAGCTTGTATCAAAGCCACAAGTTTGGCTTTCTGGGCCGACGTCCCTTCAGGGAGGCTGCTGGCCTAAATCACTTGCTTTCTGTCCACCACTGCTGCCCCTGCCTTCCGCTTACTTTCAACCACTTAGTTACTGCCATCCATGTACAGCTCAGACTCCCAGGCCAAGGCTGATCCTTCAGATCATTTCAAGTACCAGTTTCTTCTGCCAGAATGTCAGCACAGTGATGAGTAGGTGAAGAGTCATCAGTCTTGGGCAGTAGGGTAGCAGGATCAAGGACAGTAGGGGGAGCAAAGGTCACTCGTTCAGTCAACAAAAGGCTCTGATAATGTGTCATACGAGTGTTGGTCATCCATCGGCCAGGGGGCTGTTGGATAATGCTTTCAAGAGCGTGGGGTGCCACTACAGTCATTTGCTGTCCCAGAGTGAGCTTGTCAGCATCCTTGACAAGCAGAGCTGTGGCATCAACAGCTTTTAAGCAAGAAGGCCACCCACTGGCAACAGGGTCTAACTTCTTGGATAGGTAAGCCACTGGCCTTTTCTAAGGTCCCAAAGTCTGGGTAAGGACTCCTCTGGCGACCCCTGTTCTCTGATCCACATAAAGTGAAAGGCTTGGTTAGGTCAGGCGAGGCCAAGGCTGGGGCCTGGCCATCACTAAGGCCTTTTTAATTTCTTCAAAGGCTTTCTGATGATCTGGGGCCCACATAAACAACTCCCCTTCCTTGGTTATGGGGTAGAACGGGACAGCTAAGGTCACAAACCCAGGTATCCAGAGCTTGCAGAAGCCAGCGGTGTCCAAGAATTCTCTTACTTGCCTTGGTATAGTTGGCGTGGGGATCTGAGCTACAGTCTTGTTTCTGGCTTCCTTTAGCCACCACTTCCCGTCTAGAAGGGTGCATCCCAAATAAGTAACTTCAGTCTGACACAGCTGAGCCGTTTTAGCTGAGGCTCGGTACCCCAACTCACCTAATTCTGTTAAGCACATTGGTCTTCTGTTGCCCAGGTTCCCTATCTGTCTGGGTCCTGTCTTTCTTTTTCCTACCACTGCGACCAAGATTCTTGTCAAATTTCTCTCTTGTCTGCAATCCCTCCTGTTCTCCTCCTTCTGCCTCCCGCCTCTCTCTCTCTCTCTCTTTCTCTCTCTCTCTCTCAATGCACCTTCTCTGCCTCTTTCACTAGATCACATACCTGTCTCCCTTCCAATCTCTGAAGTTTCTTTCTAATATATGGGGCGATTGCCTTTTGAAGGCCAGGGCCACTGAGGCCTTCTGGGCTTCTGAGGTAGGATCAAAGGGAGTGAACCTCCTGAAGGCTTCAATAAGCCTTTCAAGGAACACCAAGAGAGGTTCGGTCAACCCCTGCATTACCTCTCTTACCTTAGCCAAATTAGTGGGCCATCTTGAGGCACCTTGGGAGACCAGAGCCTGGCGATAGATTTTCAAACTCTCCCTACCTTTAGCTGTGTTGTCTCAACCGGGGCGAGTCAAAGGGGATCTCATGTCAATCTCATTTTGTAGCTGTGTAGGCTGCCTGTCAGCTCCCGGGATATTTTTTCTAGCCTCTAACAGAATTCTCTCTCGATCCTCGGTTGTGAAGAGCGCCTGCAGCAGCTGCTGTCAATCATCCCAAGTAGACTGATGAGAGAACATAACCCTGTGAGGCGTTGGAGATCCTCTGAAAAGGCGGATAGTTAGTTTTCCAATTATAAAGATCAGCAGAGGAAAATGACCAGTACTGAAGTGGTTGAAGGTTGGGCAGGTCCACCGGAGTCTGTCTGGACTCTGCCCTCTCAGGCTCTGTGTACCTGAAGCGGGTCCGCCTCCTGCCACCTGGAGGGGTTCAGGGTTCCCTGGCAGTGGGGGTTGAGGCTGTGGATAAGGGGGAGGTAGTGGACTAGACCACTCAGGAGGCTTCTCAATCTCNGGATAGATTTTGGAGGAGCCAATGGATTAGCTGGTGACTCTGACTCGGGAGAAGCCTTCACTTTCGATTTTTCTTGTAACGCCAGAGCACAACCACAATTTTGGGAAGCAAAACCCAATTTTTAACAGTGTAAACAATCTATTTTCTTTAAAAATCAACACTGAAAACATTACTTGCTACAAAGTTTTTAAGTGTCTCCCTACTTTTGAACTGCGGTTAGGTTAGCGAGCCTGCAGGCAAACTTGGCCCAGAGCACGCAAAAAACTTTGGAAAACAAAACTCAACAGCTAACAATTCTGTCTCTCCAAAAAACACCAAGTGAATCACCTCCATGCTACAAAGTTTTGCTACACCGTCTTTGTGTGCAGGAACCAATACCTCAGAGACACTGCCCTAAATCCTATCTTTTATAAGTCTGGTTTCTAGGATAAGAATTACATAGAATAGTACCCAATTCAGGCGTATCTTTAGAGATGTCTCCTTGGGTTGTCTCATACCACATGTTGTAGTTCTAGATTACTCCAACCCAGAGTCACAGTTTTAAGCCGACTTTCTGTCACCAATGTTACAAATTTTTAATCATAACCAATAACTTATGAGCCAATAATCTATAACCAAGACATATAAAACATATTTATACCTTTAAAACTATTCAGAAACAAAAATGAAATGGCTGCACACATTTGCTTATTTAAACCAAACAAAATTCTTAATTTTTCTAGCTGTAATTTCAAGAGAGGAGCTCCTTGTTACCTGTTGAACCCAAGAATCACAGCGACAGAGATTTTTGTAGGAAAAACAGCCATCAGCACCCTTACCATAGAACTTGAGAAGGTGCTGGTCCCTTTAAGAGCAGCGTTTACAATCAGCTCCTGGCAGGGCTTCTCCAGCCATGCTAGACTCCTAACTACAGGTGCAGGGCTTCAAAGACCAATTGATACTATTTCTTTTTTCTTTGTTTTTTTCTTCCATGGGTTTTCAGAAGGCCAGGACTTGGGGGCCTGGCTTCTGCTGGCGCACCCAAGGCTTGACCCAGGGCAGAGGGTTCTGGACCAGGTCTTGCCATTACTGTAATGGCTGTGGGTCAGGGTGCGATTTTGGTCCTTCCTAAAAGATAATGGCTTTGATCTCAAAAATTATAGTCAAGTCAAAAGTTCCCTCTGGTGGCCAGTCAATGCCAAAAGTTGGCCACTCAGAGACACAAAAAGTCCGACAAGTCCTTTCTTGTTCTCCACAGAAAGGTCATGGGCTCCAGTCCTAACTTCAGTCCAACAGGTAAGAGTCAAACTGGGGGGGGGGGGGTGTCACAGTCTGTCTCATCGTCTTAGTCACAAAGAATACAAACAGCACACATATTGTCAACAAACACAAACACATGCACCAAATGAAAAACCCAGAGAGTTGCTGAATCAGATGGCCAGTTCTCGTCAAGAGGGTTACAGTATCGCTATCAACCTACAGATGGGATGGAGGTCCCCACAGATGGGACGGAGGTCCCTACAGATGGCCTACTGATGGGACGGAGGTCTTTACAGATGGAGTGTCCCCCAGGGCAATTCTTAAACCAAACTCAGGCGGATCCAAACTCAGGCTGATCAGTATAAACTCAGGTGGATCAGAATCCAAAATTCTGGCTGACCAGAATCTAAACTCAATTGGATCCAAACTCAGGTGGCATCGTGCTTCAGAAACAAAGGCCGAGATACAGACAAACAATCCAACACAACAAATGCACGTTCGTTTCAGAAAACAGAAAACACACTCAAAACAGAGACACCAGCCGGCACACACACATTCCAGAGGGGACCCCCATACCTCCAAGTCGGTTCTCGAGTGTGAGGAGTGATCGCAATTCCCAGCCCATGCACCAAATGAAAGACCCACAACATGAGGACTCCCCCACATTCTGACTCAGGAGAGGCGACACCCCAAAGCACTCACAAGAAACGGTCTTGATGCAAACTGCATGAGGATTTTTATTCCAAGAGCGCTCTGGGACCCACAATCATACGCCATGCAGGGGTAGAGGATCCTGGGCCATGAGTAGCTGTTTGAGGGGGGTATTTAAAGGAAGAAACCACAACTCAAGGGGGTGAGGAGGGCATTGTTGGAAAATACCAAAAATACCAGTTAAATGCCACGAGGAAATGCAAAGTCAAAGACAAGCACATTTGCATAGCGGGCCCCAAACCCAAGAAGCAGGTGGGTGGAGGAATGTCGCTATCTGTTTTATGATTAGCATGGCTTGGAGCATTGAGTCACAAAGGTCACCTTCTCAAGCCTGGGCCTAAAGGCCTAGTTTTTATGTTTTTATGTTTCACTTTTTCATTTCTATGTTCTTGGACTTGGACTGATGATATCTTTGGACACTGGACAGACTGAATCTCCCTCGTTAAACATTCTAGTTAACCACTGGAAGAAGTTAGGAAAAGAAGAGAAGAGCATGTTTAGCTAACTCTGTTCCTCCAAATGGTCCACTTTGGGAGTAGGGGAACCACTTGCAGGGACCTTTGACTTGCAGGTGATCAGAGCAGTAGAGGAAAGAGTCTTTAGGCCAGGATCCAACACCCAGACCAAGTGCCCTATATGGAAGAATCAAGTAGAGAACCCACCCCCTTCCCCACAGTTAAAAGCCTTTCTTTCCCCAACACCTACCTCACAGGTTCTGACTGTCAGGAAGAAGGAAGCACGGGAGGAGGGATCCGGACCTGAGAGAAGTCGATCCTTCAAGACCTTTCGCCAGTGGACCTGTTGCTCCAATACCCTCTTCCTCCACATCCCCCTTCCCTTTCCCCCATTGACCTGCCAGTGTCGGCACTGGCTCTAGGATCCTCAGCCCATATGGGACCGGAGCCATTGTATGCTGCATTACCAGAGGGTTGAGCAGGAGGAGACATGAGGACCCAAAGTCTGAGAGCCACCTCCCCTGATACCACGGTGGCTCTTCCACTGAGGGCACATGGGCCTCTAGAAAAGGGCAATCAGGCATTGGCCCTTCTCTTCGGGTGACATACAACTGGAAGGCCCAGCTACCCCACCTTTTCCAAGGGGCAGATTAATCTCTTTGAGACTGTTTTATTTACTCATCAACCCACCTGGGATGATATCCAGCAACTCATAAGAATGCTCCTCACCACCGAAGAGTGAGAGAAGATAATGCAGGAAGCCAGAAAGACACAGGGGCACCATCAATTGACCAGGCAGTTGTCAACAGGGGGCTTTCCCTGACTAGACCTGACTTTAATATGGCAGAAGCTAAGGGTCACCTGAAGGTCCACCACCAGACTCCATTAGCAGGTCTCAAGGGGGCCGTACAACGACCCACAAATTTGACTAAGGTACATGAGGTTAAGGAGGGACCAGATAAGTCACTCACAGCCTTTCTAGAGTGGCTCATGGAGGCATTCCGCCAATATGCACCCTATGACCCCAGCAGCAAGGAGCATAAAGCTACTGTGACAGTGGCTTTTATAGACCAGGCTAGTAGAGATATCAGAGAAAGGCTTCAGAGGCCAGAGGGACAACAGGATAAGCCATTGAAGGATTTAGTGCAGGTTGCTGAGAAAGTCTACCATGACAGGGAGACAGAGGAGGAGAAGGAACAGAGAAAGAGAAAGAAAGAAAAATGACAGGGAAGGAACCTACAGAGGACTTGACTACAGTAGTTAGGGAAAATAGAGAAGAGAGACTCCAACCAAAGAGAAACAGAAACCCCTTGAAAAGGACCAGTGCACACACTACAAGGAGAGGGGTCACTGGGCCGGAGAGCGCCCTAACAAATAGAAGCTGGGGGGCAGGAAATCCCAGACCTTGGGAAAAGTGCCCCCAAATGGTGAAGGTGTTAGCCATGGGGGAAGACAGCAACTAGGGAGAACAGGGTTTGGACCCCCTCCCTGAATTCAGGGTAACTCTGAGGATAGAGGGAAACCCACTCAATTCTTAGTGGACACAGGGGCCCAACACTGGGTCTTCCTCCAAGTTGATGGGCCAGTCTCCAGTAAAAAACCTTGGGTTCAAGGAGCCACTGGCACCAAAATGTATTCATGGAATGTATATCCGAACAGTGGGCCTAGGGATGGATCGGGTATCCCATTCATTTTTGGTCATCCCAGACTATCCTTAACCTTTATTGGGGCGAGGCTTACTCTCCAAGATGGGGACCCTGATACACTTCCTGCTAGATGGGTTGCAACTAACTGGCCCAAAAGGAGAGCGCATGGGTGGAGAAAAGACATCACTGGCTGACCCCTGCTGGGAGCCAAGGCTACCTGCTTTGTAGACCAGAGCAGTTTTCTCCCTGCTGGTCAGAGACGAATGAGTGCTGCCATGGTGGACAGCTCAAACGTCATCCAGGTGGAACCTCTACCGCCATCACGTCAGCACAGAAATTGGAGCTAGTTGCCCTCACTGAGACCTTGGAACTTGGGGCTGGCAAGAGAATTAACATCTACATGGATAGTAGGTATGCCTTTGCCATCGCCCACATCCATGGGGCTATATACCAAGAGAGAGAATTGCTCACACCAGAGGGGGAAAAAAACCAAACAAATAGGAAATCGTGGATCGCTTGGATGCCCTGATGAAGCTGGCATCTGTGAGTATTATTCACTGCCCAGGACATCAGGAGGGAGACTCGGTGGCCTGGGACAATAACCAGGCAGATCAAGTGGCTCAAGAAGTGGCCATGCAGGAGCCTGTCCTGGTTATGGGCCTACAAGAGATACCTGCTAGGGGATGGGACTGGACTAAGGGATGACCTCACTTAGAATATACAGAAGAAGAAAGGACTCAGATTGCTAGCTACCCTATCAACTATTACCTAGAGAAGGTAGGACAATGGCCCACACAAGAAAGAAAATTATACTTCCTAGAAAACAAGCAAGAGACTTACTAGACCAAATGCACAGATGGACTTATTTAGGGCATAAAAAAGCTTGTCCCAGCAGTTAAGGGATCTAAAGTATATATAATAAACCTCAGGTTCTGGGCCAGAGAGGTAGAACAGTGTATGGTATGTTGGCAAGTGAATGCTTATGCAGCCAAGAGTAAACAGGGCAAAAGACCTGGGGGAGAACAGCCTGGAGTGTATTGAGAGGTCAATTTTACAGCAGTTAAGCCAGGAAAATGTGGTTACAAATACCTCATAGTGTTTATAGATAGTGTTTCTCTGGATGGGCTGGGGCTTTCCCTACCAAGCAGGAAACAGCTACCATGGTAGCCAAGAAGATATTAGAAGAAAATTTTCCTGAGGTCTGGAGTGCCCAAGGTAATTGGATGGGACAATGGTACTGCTTTTGTCTCTAAGGTACGTCAGGGATTGGCAGAGATATTGGGGAATTAATTGGAAGCTCCATTGTGTATACTGTCCCCAGAGCTCAGGACAGGTAGAGAGAATGAACAGAACCCTAAAAGAGACTATAACTAAATTGTCCTTGGAGATTGGTGCTAACTGGGTGGTGCCCCTCCCTTTGGTACTGTTCCAAGCCCAGAACACCCCCTACCATAAACCTGATCCCTTTTGAGATCCTGTTTGGTATCCCAACTCCATTGGTGTCCACTGGGTCCTCCTGGAGGTATCTTAACTCACTGATAGGAACCTCTTCTTGAGGTTCCAAGCTCTTCAGTCAATTCAACATGAGATTCAGTCCAAACTATCTGCCTTAAAAGCTCCAAGAAGACTGAAGAGATGGCTCAGTGGTTAAGAGCACTGACTGCTCTTTCGAAGGCCCTGAGTTCAAATCCCAGCAACCACATGGTGGCTCCCAACCATCTGTAATGAGATCTGACGCCCTCATCTGGTGCATCTGAAGACAGCTACAGTGTACTTAGACATAATAATAAAGAAATCTTTTTTTGAAATGCTCCAGGGATGCCAGAGACCCCTCACAGCTTCCAGACTGGTGACTGGGTCTACATAAGTAGGCATCAGGCATAGTTGCTGGAACCCCAGTGAAAGGGACCCTTATTGGCGCTGTTAGCCACTCCCATGGCCCTCAAGGTGGGCGGTATTACAGCCTAGGTGTATTGGAGACCAGGTTGAGAATACCCAGGCATTTTACAGCCCAGGCATTTTTACAGCATGCAACTGAGAGCTGTATAGTTCTTTGTTAGGAGCCCTTTCCCCTCTCCCCTCAAGGCTGTTTCATGAGAATCAGCAAGATTCTGGCCCTAAGCAAACATCATTGACTGAGGGAGTCTTCCTGCATTCTGGTGCTGCCCAGAGCTGTAACCTTGGGCTGTTAGAAGGATCCAGTACTTTGAGATAAGCCGCCCGATGTTCTGGAGCAGTGACGCCAAGGACCTGAGATAAATCACTAAAAGTTTCAGACTCGTAATTAGCCTCCCCATTTGTCCTTCACTATGTCTCTTTTGATCACTCCCTAACCCCTGTCTGTATTGTATAAAACCTGAGCCTTTTCCTTCAGTGAATGAGACTATGACAAGCACACGCATGGTCTCCGTCTCTTCTTTTATCCCCATTTCAATATAGGTTTGGGATCCCCCTCGAGGACCATGGAATAACTTGTCCCGTGGGACAGGATATAGGTGCACACTTCCCACGTGAAACCTGCAGACACTCCGCTCCCCAGAGACCCCCGCTTACTGTACAGAAGACAGACGATCTGCTCAAGTTCAGGATCACTAGATCTTAATCATGACTGCCTGGTGGTACCTTTGGATTCTGGTGCTTTCCCCCATATGTGCCCTTCCACCAGACCTGTTACAGCACTCACTGTTTCTCTTCTGTTGGGGTTGAGGGTGGCCGGGGCAGCCACCAGGACCTCTACTTTTGTCTTACAAGAGAAAAACAGTCTGAGGGCAGCCATTGATTTAGCTGTAGAAAGAATAGAAACTTCCATCAGTCACCTTCAGGAATCACTGACTTTGCTATCAGAAGTGGTACTGCAGAATAAGAGGGCTATCTGCTGCCTTAGCTGAGGAGTGTTGCTTTTATATAGACCATTCTGGGGTTGTTAAGGATTCAGTGGCCAAGGTGAGAGAAGGACTAGCCAAGCAGAAGAGAGAGAGAGAGCAAGCCCAAGGTTGGTTTGAATCCTGGTTTAACAATTCTCCTTGGTTCACCACCCTGATCCCTTCCCTATTAAGACCCTTAATCATCTTGTTTTTACTTCTGACTTTTGGTCCCTACATTTTGAGGGTTTTGTTAAGGAATGCATAGGTACAGTCCTGCTAATGATCTTAAAGCAGAAGATACAAAGAACTAGATACAGAAGACCAGGAGTGTGAGCTATCAATACCAGCAATAGCTTCAGGACTGAAGCTTGCACAAAGAAAGGGGGAAATGAAGAGGTCAGCTCAGGAACTTTGGAAAATTCCACCAGACCCCTCCCCTCCTGGAAGAGAAAGGTCATAGAGCACATAGGTATCCCTCCCCTCTGGAAGGGAGAGGCTAATTACATCCTCAGACCACAGGGAGGACCAACCTCTGACCACCTGCAGATAAGGTAAGTCCAGAGTACATAGATGCATTCCTCGGGGTAGACAGACCATTGACTGCCCCGACAGACAAAGAAAGCCCTTGCCACCTCATTCCCTAAGGACCAATCAGTTTAAAAGTCACACTGTTCTATCAATCACATTGTGTCTAGTGGCTGTTGCTCTATTCTACCTCTGAAAGCTGTATTAAAAACTGGCTGAGCTGGGCAGTGGTGGCGCACACCTTTAATCCCAGCACTTGGGAGGCAGAGGCAAGCGAATTTCTGAGTTCAAGGCCAGCCTGGTCTACAAAGTGAGTTCCAGGACAGCCAGGGGCTATGCAGAGAAACCCTGTCTCAAAAAACCAAAAAAAAAAAAAAAAAAAAAAACAACTGACTGAATGGGCTGCCCGAGGTTGCCACTTCTCCTACAGGTGCAGGATAACCCCACTGCACTGGAACAATAAATTCCTCTTGTCTTTGCATCGATCCCTAGCTCCGCATTGTTCACTTGGAGGGTCCCAGGTAAACTAAAGTTCATCAGAGTCTTACAGTTGCCCTTCCAGAGAACCCTGATTCAATTCCCAGCACCTACATGGTAGCTCACAACTGTCTGTAACTCCAGTTACAAGGTACCTGACTCCCTCGCACAGATAAACATGCAGGCAAATACCAATACACATAAAAATAGAAAGACAGGGGACTAGAGAGATGGCTCAGCAGTTAAGAGCACTGACTACTCTTCTGAAGGTCCTGAATTCAAATCCCAGCAACCACATGGTGCCTCACAACCATTCGTAATGAGATGTGATTCCCTTTTCTGGGATGTCTGAAGACAGCTACAGTGTACTTACATATAATAAATAAATAAATCTTCAAAAAAATAGAAAGATAGTTAGATACAAAGATAGATGATAGGTAGAAAGATAAATAAATGATAGAAAAATAAATGATAGATAGGTAGATTGATAGATAATAGATAGAAAGATAGATAGATACAGAGAGAGAGAGGAGGGAGGGAAGGAAGGAAGGAAAGAAGGAAGGAAGGAAGGAAGGAAGGAAGGAAGGAAGGAAGGAAGGAAGGAAGGAAGGAAAGGTTTTGCCAAGACACAGAGGCATTCGGTTCCCCAAATAGAACCATCAGCATGAGATTAGGGTTTCAGAAGCTTGTGCCTATGAGTGGTGGCAGGTGAGAGGTGCGGAGAGAAGAGGTGTTGGACAGAGCCCCAGAGCTCTTGGGAGGCTGCACCAAGGACACAATATAGTCCACCCAGGTTTAGATAGTCCATCCAGGTCTATGGCCTAAAGCCATCACAGGGAAGAAGGCATAGGCTCAGGGAGCGTGTACTGGCAGCTGTGACGTCTGAGCTCGGGGACTGGCGGGTCCTTCCTTTCCTGTAGGGCTGGGCTGGCTGTTGCTGCAGGGTATTTGAAAAACCTGTTTGTAGTTGTGGTATAGCTCAGCCTTAGCACACCCCTTTAATCCAAGAGTTTTCTGTTTATTGTAAACAGGATTAAATAAACTCAACCATAGGTCAAGAGACAGAGCATGCAACCAGTTGACAGGAAAAAACCATAGAGAGTAAAAGGAAATCAGGAGGATGGAGAGAGAGACCCACAGGAAGTAGAAAGGAGGGACTTCCGTTTGAGGGATTTTCTAGGTGTGGGGAAGGAGAGAGTCATTTTGGGGTATCAGCCTTGCTCACAGGTTTCATATTAAAGAATGTAACTTTTCACTATTCCTTCATTTAAATGACTGCTCTCAATAATCAACTGCCTGTGTCTCATAATAAATAACTAGACGAAAAAATGTAAAATTTATTTGATATCTGAGAAAAATGCTTGTGGGTCTAGAAAAATGTTTAAAATTAATAAATGGAAAGGATGAAGAATAATGGATGTAAAACACTTGAATGGTGAGAGAAAAAAATGACTTAAAAATAAAAAATGCAACAAAAAAAGAAAAAAAAAACAATAAAAAATGCTTCAAATAAAAGGTGTTTGGGTTTGGTAAATGTAAGTTATAAATGTTGGAGAGTCAAGAAGATATTTAAGGTTGGAGAGTCTAAGAAGGTATTTTAAGGTACATACACACAAGTTACAGAGGTATAAAAAAATGATCACACACACACACACACACACACATCCCTTGCTACTGTTGTACCAAGATTTCAGCGTTCAGAATTTTAACATTGATTACTGGAGTTTTGATAAGCTAATGGAGCACTGGCTGCTTACAATTCAGTCATAGGCTCAAGATTTTAAATTCCCTTTAGTTGTCTTCTGAATGTAGACTTAAGGATGTTTCTCATCACTCTGAAAATGTCTCTGCTAAGTCTACATATCTAACCCTCTGGACTGAGAAAAGAATGTTCCATGCCTATAGCCAGGGCTACACAGAGAACCCCTGTCTGGGAAAAAAAAAAAAAAAACGTTCTGTGCCTTCTACGTAAAACTATAGCTTTTGCTAGGTTTCAAAGTCATAAGTCTATTCCTATGGTCTTACAGACACCTGTTAACTGCTTTTTCTAAAATATGGAGTTCAATACAATGGTAAATTCTAATGTACATAGTTTTGTAAACTAAAATTCGCATAAGTTTCAGGGAATCAAAAAGTCACAAGATTTGGATCCACCTGCCTCAGATCAAATGGACTCCAGATAAGTACATACCCCTGTACTTGAAAATGGGATTTTCACTGGGTGTGGTGGCACACCCCTTTAATCCCAGCACTTGGGAGGCAGAGGCAGGTGGATTTCTGAGTGAGTTCCAGGACACCCAGGGCTACACAGAGAAACCCTGTCTCAAAAAAACAAAAAAACAAAAAACAAAAAAACAAAAACAGAAAGAGAGAGAGAGAGAGAGAGAGAGAGAGAGAGAGAGAGAAAACGAAAGAAAGAAAGAAAGAAAGAAAGAAAGAAAGAAAGAAAGAAAGAAAGAAAGAAAGAAAGAAAGGAAGGAAGAAAGGAAGGAAGGAAGAAAGAAAGGAAGGAAGAAAGAAAGAAAGAAAGAAAAGAAAATGGGATTTTCCCTTGGTCTTGGAATTCCTTACCTTCTCCAATTACGAGACCATTTTAACTTCTGTCCTTGGTCTATATTTATCTCAGGAGATTTTCCCCTGACTAACTGACTCCATCCAGGAATCACCTGTTGAGCTGCTGAAAGCTGATGTTGACCAGTCCAGTCAATGTGATTACTCCCTGGATTTCAACTGGATCAGCTAGTCAGATGCATCTGATAAATGTCCCATTGCGCAGCCTTTGACTTAGCATTCCAGCCTTCCTGGGCCCCTATGGAAACATCCTAATATCAGCTGGAAGCAGTTACAGAAGAAAAATACAACTTCTATTGTCCCACCTAACAGGCTGAAAGGCTAAGTCAAAAAGGAACCCCCCAGGGCCCACACTGAAATGGACCCAACTTCATGGTCCTGACCACCCTGATGGCTAGGAAAGTAGACAGGCTCCAATCCTGGACCCAACACTCTCCTCTGAAGTTTAGCCTCTGGAAACACCAGGACCTGGTCCAGTGATGGGTCATCAGGCAATATCCACAGGACCCCAGCCTCAGAGGAAAATATTTGAGTCAATGATTTGACTCACTTAAACAACTCAAAAGGGGAAGTGTTGAGGTCTGCCTCTCCCCCAGCATAGCTGTAGCCATTTTGTTCCATAGCTGTCAGCTATTCCATACTGTTTCTTTAATATGCCTGCCAGTCACTGATGCTGAAAAATAAACTTGACTCAGCAAGGTCATGCTGACCACATATTCTGTTATGTTCTGTGTGTTCTGAGGTTTGGTAATCTTAGGAAATTCCAAAAAGTTTTACATAGGATCCATCAAATTAAAGGTCAATATGAACTGCTATGTTTAACCTGACCACCGGGCACCATGTACTGCACCTGAGTATGAGCTCATTCTGGTTTTGTTTTTTTCTTTTTTCGGTTTTAGTCTTTATAAAATGACAGTTTGTTATTGTGACTCAGCCCCTAAAGTCTGAGCTATGGCCCTGATCGATCAGTATTAGGGTGTGCATTCAATAAACCATCCTGTCTGACTGTATCAGTGTTTATGTAGTTTGTGTGTGACTCCTGACCCCAACATTAACAGATTTAAGAGCCATAAATAAGATGATTCAGCCAATGGGCTCTGTATAGCCTAGGATTTCATTGCCTTCTTTGTTACCTAAGTTATGGCCTATAATAGTAATTGATTTTAAAAGATTGCTTTTTCCACAATGCCTTTGCATGAACATGATAGGGAAAGATTTGATTTCTCAGTAACTACTTAAGAGGTATTATTGGGAAGTCTTACCACGAGGAATATTAAACAGTCCTACCTTGTGCCAGTATTTTGTACAACAGCCATTAGAAATAACTTGTAAACAGTTTCCTCAATTTAAAATTTACCATTGTATAGATGGCATCTTACTGGCTGACTCAGATGCAGGTACTTTAGAGAAAAATGTTTGATGAAGTAAAGACAATTTTGCCTTGCAGGGGATTACAAATGCTTCTGAAAAAATACAAAGAAGAGATTCTGTTTAGTATCTAGGATAAAAGATAAGTTTGTGGGGCTGGTGAGATGGCTCAGCGGGTAAGAGCACCCGACTGCTCTTCCAAAGGTGCAGACTTCAAATCCCAGCAACCACATGGTGGCTCATAACCATCCTTAATGAGATCTGACGCCCTCTTCTGGGGTGTCTGAGGACAGTTACAGTGTACTTACATATAATAAGTAAATAAATCTTTAAAAAAAAAGTCTTCTTTTAAAAAAAAGATCAGTTTGCAGAAGTACAGAAAGTACAAATCAGGAGATATCAATTACAAACTTTTAATGATTTTCAAAAAATTGCTGGGAGATATTAACTGGCTATGGCCCATAATTGGATTAACTACTCAAGAGCTAAGTAATTTATTTCAAACCTTACAAAGTGATAAGGATTTAAATAGACCAAGAAAATTATCAGCTTAAGCTGAGAGAATTGGCTCTGGTGGAAAGAGATTACAGGAGGCACATGTGGACTGATTGATCCAAAGCTGGATGGCATTTTAATTATTGTGCCCTCTACTCATTCTCCCACAGGAATTTTATGCAGAGAGAAGGTAATATCTTAGGATGGATATCTATATAACACAAACAGGTTAAAAAAAATTCAAGACCTTAATAGAAAAAGTTTTCAAATTGAAAGAAAAAATGAGACTTTGTCAATTAGCTGGAATATATCCAGCTGAGATTGTAGTATCTTTTACCAATGCTGAAATTATGGAGAGAAAATGAATACTGGCAAAGAGCCTGAAGTTATTTTTGGGAAGAGAGATTAACAACAAATATTCCCAAAAGCAAGAGACTTCAGTTTATAAAAAGAACTAATTGGATTCTCCCTCATATAGTAAGAGTGACAACAATTTCTGGAGCCCCTACATTCTATACTGATGCAAATAAACCAGGAAAGGCAGATTACAAGTCAGGAAAAATAAACGAAGTGGCTCAGAGTCCTTATGATTTAGTTCAAAAATCAGTGTTGTATATCATTCCTACGGTATTATTAGATTTGCCTGAATCTTTTAGTATAGCTTCAGACAATATGCAAAAAGAGTTGTTTTACATATTGAAACTGCTGGGGTCCAGGAATTGTCTCACAAACCACACGAACACCGATCTCAGTCTGACAGGGATAGTTTATTTAGCGTATGCCCCGGGATTTGTCACCCTGGGCCATGGTTACCAATTCAAGAATTGAACTATGACCCCAAGTTAAGATCCTACAGGGGTTTTAAGCCCAAAAGTCACAAACTGTGCCGAGTTATTTCACCAATCAGAATTTAGGGATAGAGGAACATGTCCTTGTTGTAGATTTATCCTGCTTTCATTGGTTGGGGTCTTCCACTGTGACAGGGGACTTGCTTTGTCTAATATCTTGTTTACCAGGATGGGACTTGTCTAACAGTCATGTCTTAACTTGCCAACCAGGATGTCAGTTACCCACGTTCATGTCTCTTTCTGCCAAGTAGGATGTCAGTTTCCAGGGAGGTCTTGGGAACTTAAATTTTACTGGACCACTACACAAAATAGAAGTCTTACTCCTAATAGTTTCTTATATTGGTACAGGTGTCTCTCTTACATTGGGGTCCATCCCAGAGGCATCTTATACCATAAAAGCTTATATGTAGGTGCAAGAAGTGATGTTAGGTGGTTGGTTTGGGTACAAGCTTACTATGGGTAACTATATGTCTTAGTTAGGGTTTTACTGCTGTGAACAGACACCATCCATAACCAAGGCAATTCTTTTTATTTTTTTTAAAGATTTATTTACTTAAATCTTGTAGCTGTTTCCAAACACACCAGAAGAGGGCATCAGATCCCATTACACATGGTTGTGAGCCACCATGTGGCTGCTTGGAATTGAACTCAGGACCTCCGGAAGAGCAGTCAGTGCTCTTAACCTCTGAGCCATCTCTCCAACCCCCTAAGGCAACTCTTTTTTTTTTTTTTTAAAGATTTATTTATTATATGTAAGTACACTGTAGCTGTCTTCAGACACTCCGGAAGAGGGCGCTGGATCTATTTACAGATGGTTGTGAGCCACCATGTGGTTGCTGGGAATTGAACTCAGGACCTTCGGAAGAGCAGTCAGTGCTCTTAACCGCTGAGCCATCTCTCCAGCCCCTAAGGCAACTCTTATAAGGACAATCTTTAACTGGGGCTAGCTTACAAGTTCAGAGGTTCAGTCCATTATCATCAAGGTGGGAACATGGCAGCATCTAGGCAGGTATGGTGCAGAAGGAGCTGAGAGTTCTACATCTTCATCTGAAGGTTGCTAGCAGAATACTGACTTCCAGGTGTCTAGGACAAGAGTCTTATAGCCCACATCCACAATGACACACCTGCTCCAACAGGGCCATACCCTCAAATCATGCCATTCCCTTGGCAGAGCATATGCAAACCAGCACATTCCACTCTCTGGCCCCCATAGGATTGTTCAAACTATGAGGCTATAGGGACATACCTAAACATAGCATAATGCAAAATGTATTTAGTCCACTTCCAAAGTCCTCATAGTCGATAACTGTCTGGACAATATTAAAAGCCCAAAGTTCAAAGTCTCTTCTGAGATCCATCCAGTCACTTAACTGTAATCCCCAAAGCAAGACAGGAAACCAGCTGGGCAAACTCCAAACTCTGCATCTTCATGGCTGATGTCAAAGCAGTCTTCAGATCTCCACTCCTTTTCAACTTTGTTGACTGCAACAAACTTCTTTCTCCTGGGCTGGTTCCACTCTCTGTTAGCAGCTTTCCTCAGCAGGTAGTCCGTGGCTCTGACATCGCAAACATCTTGGGATCTCCAAGGCAACTTCAATGTTACTACTTCTTGTTTCAATGTCTGGGGTCTACACATGACCTTTTGGGCTTCTCCTGAGGACTGGTGTCACTTATAGAAATATATATAGTTATAACTTACAATTATAGAAAGGTCTAATCATACTTTTTAAAAAAAACATGCTTAAAAAACAAAAAGGAATAATAAAGACCTCCAGACATACATTACACAGGGCTTTATTAACTTTACATTTTCAAAATGCTAAAGAGAAAGGGACAACAGCTGCGGACTGACATTGGATAGCAGGAAAAAAACTACTAAATTAAATAAGCCAGTTTATGTTAAAGATGTGCTAACCCCAGAATGGAAACCAGGATATGTGTTATATTGGGGAAGAGGTTTTGTCTTTGTTTCCACAGGAGAAGAAAAGCTGTGGATATCATCAAAATTGATTAAAAATTAGCCGGGCGTGGTGGTGCACGCCTTTAATCCTAGCACTTGGGAGGCAGAGGCAGGCTGAATTCTGAGTTCGAGGCCAGCCTGGTCTACAAAGTGAGTTCCAGGACAGCCAGAGCTACACAGAGAAACCCTGTCTCAAAAAACAAACAAACGAAGAATGTTAGACTATAGATTGCCACATGACCTACACCATCTTGGCCATCAGCTTTTGAGTTCTTAAAGGACACTTTGGTTGTTTGGTATTAAAAACATAATTAAGAGATTTAAAATGTTTTTAGTAAATTCAAACTATAATTCTATAGTTCAAACTTGTTTTCTAAATCTCTAAGAGTCGGAGTGACTTGGAGCTAAGATAAAATATTTGAGCAGGGAGATTATAGCTGATGCCTTTCATCCTAGCAGAGAAGAGAAAGAGAGAGAGAGAGAGAGAAAGAGAGAGAGAGAGAGAGAGAGAGAGAGAGACGGATCTCTATAAATTAGTTGTTTTCTAGAGTTACAGTGAACACAGTGGTCATGGCCCATGCCTTTGATCCCACCACCCAGGGACAAAACTCAGACACAGCTCCTAATGGGTATTTTTTGCACACTTAGAAAATTGCATATCATAATTATAGATTATTATAAAACATTCTCTACAAGGTTGTAGAAAGGCAGCTAATTTCCAATGGGGACAGGAAGAAAGAGCAACTTTGGTGACTGCCGATAATCTCAGATTGATGCATGCAGCCCTAACCAATATTGAACCAGATGATACCCTAATTATGGAAGTCATATTTATTGGCAACTGGGGACTCTTCATAAAACAAAAAGGAGCCCACCAATATTTGTCTATTGGCTTCTATTCAGATGCCTTCCATATACAGAGAATAAATATTCTCTCTCTGAGAAATTAATCTGGACATTTTATATTACATGGAGAACCTTATACTCGCCATTGTCAACAACACTACGGCCATAAGGATGTCCCTTACAATGATGGATTAGACCCATTCAAGGGTAGAGTGCTTCACAGGCTTAGCCATGGAAGGAACGGTAATATGGTTGCCTGGTGCCTGTCTGAATTCCTTCATGGCCAGGATGTGGTAGCAAAGGGATCTTCCCACAATGAGGAAATTCCTCAGTTGCCTATGATAGGTCGTGGGTTGGTCTGGTGCTGCTATGCATTCAAATGCTAAACTCTATACCTGTCTCAGTCAGGGTTTCGATTCCTGCTCAAAACATCATGACCAAGAAGCAAGTTGAGAAGCAAAGAGTTTCTTCAGTTTACATTTCCACATTGCTGTTCATCACCAAAGGAAGTCAGGACAGGAACTCACACAGGGCAGGAACTTGGAAGCAGGAGCTGATGCGGAGGAGTGCTGGTTACTGGCTTGCTTCCCCTGGCTTACTCAGCTTGCTTTCTTATAGAACCCAGGACAACCAGCCCAGGGATGGCACCACCCACAAGGGGCCCTCCCACCCTTGACCACTAATTGAGAAAATGTTGTACAGCTGAATCTCGTGGGGGCATTTCCTCAAGAGAAGCTCCTTTCTGTGTGATAACTTCAGCTGTGTCAAGTTGACAGGTAAAACCAGCCAGTACGATTGACACCTTGTCAACTTGACACACAAATAGCAACAAAACCCAAAAAAACAAAACAACAACAACAAAACAACCCTATTTTGTCCTAGGAAAGATATAACTTGTTAAAAAAGGAACCCCCAGACTTAGGTTTGGAACAGGATTTTGTTTATAATCTTTCCAGGAGACTAAAAGCATCCGACTAAGGAATCTGGAGGCCACTGGACAAGTGTAACATCGGAGGAAAGAGAAAATGTCCTAAGGAAAAAAAAGAGTAAATTGGCTGAATGGTATCACCCACGTCCAGCTTGTCTCTGCTGCCCCCTACTGACGTAAGTGGTAAATGATCTTTACGTGGTCCCAATTCAGTGAAACTTAATTTAAAACTAAAGTTGGCTTTGGGCGTGGAGCATGGCTCTCTCCTTCTCTAAACCCACACATGCTTATTAAAGACTACAGTAGGCCTTGGCTCCGTAGAAAAAAGAAAAAGAAAACTGAACGGAAGTACCAACGAAGTTGGAGCGGAAGACTCAGGCAGGTGCCTGCAAACCAAATCCTTGCTGTTCTTTTTTTTTTTTTTTTTTTTTCATTTTTTTATTATTATTATTTTCTTTATTTACATTTCAAATGCTATCCAGAAAGTACCCTATACCCCCCCCTGCTCCCCTACCCA